>NC_090442.1:835541209-835857043 GCF_031143425.1 Pleurodeles waltl | reverse complement strand
CTGCGAGTTGGTTGTGTATCCCTGGAATGTATTGTGCTACCAGATGAATTTGGTTGTGTATTGCCCATTTCCAAATTGTTTGAGCTAGGAGGGAGAGTTGGGACGAATGTGTTCCTCCTTGCTTGTTTGGGTAATACATGGTGGTCATGTTGTCTGTTTTGATCAGGACATTCTTCTGAGTGAGAAGAGGCTGAAAAGCTTTGAGTGCTAGGTAGACAGCTAACAACTCTAAGTGATTTATCTGTAGCTGTTTGTGTTGAGCATCCTATTGTCCTTGGATGTTGTGATTGTTTAGGTGAGCTCCTCAGCCAATCATTGATGCATCTGTTTTAATTATGGTCTGAGGCACGTGGTCTTGAACAGGCCGCCCATTGCTTAGATTTGTGGCATTCCACCACTGAAGGGACATGTATGTTTGGCGGTCTATCAAAACTAGATCTTGAAGCTGACTGCGTGCCTGTGACCATTGTTGTGCAAGGCACTGTTGTAAGGGCTGCATGTTTAGTCTTGCATGTGGGACGATTGCAATACATGATGCCATCATCCCTAATATTTTCATGACAAATCTGACAGTGTACTTTTGACCTGTGTGTATCTGTGAGATTATATTTTGGAATGCTTGTATTCTTTGCGTACTTGGACTTGCTAGTGTTTTTTGAGTATTTAGAACTGAACCTAAATATTATTGTATTTGCGCAGGTTGTAGTTGTGACTTTTGGTAATTTATTGAGAACCCTAGCATGTGCAGTGTTTGTATTACGTAATGCGCATGGTTTTGACATTGCGTATGACTGTTTGATTTTATCAGCCAATCGTCTAGATATGGAAAGATGTATATGTTGTCTTCTTAGAAAGGCTGCGACTACTGCTAGGCACTTTGTGAATACCCTTGGAGCTGTTGTTATTCTGAAGGGTAACACTTTGAACGGATAGTGCTTTCCTTGAATGACAAACCTGACATATTTTCTGTGCGCCAGGTTCCATCCTTGAGATCTAATGTTGCCATGAAATCATGTTTTTGGAGGAGTGGGATAACATCCTGGAGAGTTACCATGTCAAAGTGTTCTGTCAGGATGTAAAGATTGAGGGTCCTGAGATCTAATATTGGCCTTAGGGTGCCATCCCTTTTGGGAATCAGGAAGTACAGTGAGTAAACTCCTGTCCCTACTTAATTTTGTGGCACTGGCTCTATTGCTTGTTTGAGTAAAAGAGATTTGACTTCTTCCTGTAACAGACTGATGTGTTCTGTGGATAGTTTGTATGGTTTCAGTGGAATGTTTAGAGAGTTTGTATCAGTTCTAGGCAATAACCATTGCAGATAATTGATAATACCCAATTGTCTGTGGTAATGTTTTGCCAATTGGTGTGGAACTTTTGTAGTGTTCCTCTCACAGGGGAGGTGTGGAGTGGAAGGGAACGCAACAAGTCACGGTTTAGTGTGTTGTGAGGCTTGTTTAGGTGTTTGATATTTCCCTCTACCTCTGGGGTACTGGCCTCTATATGTGCTCTTAAAACCACCTTGTTGGTATTGAGGTTGGTAGGGTGGTTTTGGCTGCAATGTGGATGCCTCTGCAGTTTGAGCCCTAAATCCACCTCCAAAATGAGTTTCCGAAAGGATCCCCTGTACTGTATGGTGTATAGTGCACCCATCGCTTTTGCGGTGTCTGAATCCTTACGCAATTTTTCAACTGCAGTGTCCACTTCTGGGACGAAAAGCTGTTTTTGTTGAACAGATAATTCAACACCGCTTGTTGGATTTCGGCATTGTTGAAGCTCCTGGCAGCTGTGTCTGCTGAGTCTAGGTCAGACTAAATTTGGTTATTGGTGATGGCTTGCCCTTCCTACACTATCTGCTGTGCCTTCTTTTGGTGTTCCTTGGGGAGATGCTGAATTATATCTTTCATTTAATCCCAATGAGCCCTGTCGTATCTAGACAACAACGCCTGCGAGTTGGCCATTCTCTATTGGTTGGCTGCCTGGGATGCCACTCTCTTCCCTGCAGCATCAAATTTACTACTCTCTTAGTCAGGTGATGCACCCCCACCAGACAGTGAGTTTGCCCTCTTCCTTGCAGCACTTACCACTACGGAGTCTGGAGGGAGTTGCTGAGTTGTACAGACAGGATGAGAAGGAGGTGGCTTGTATTTTTTTCCTCTACCCTGGGAGTTATTATTCTTGCTTTGACAGGCTTGCTAAATATTTGATCAGCATGTTTTAGCATGCCCGGGAGCATAGGGAGCGACTGGTATGTTGTGTGCCTGAAGTTGAGTATTAAACAAAAAAATCGTCCTCCATTGGTTCAGTGTGCATGGTGACACTATGGTTTTCTGCAGCCCTAGCTAGTACTTTATTGTACCCTGTACTATCCTCAGGTTGTGAAGGCTTAGAGGGATAGCAGTCTGGGTCGTTATCGGGAATGGAATCTGGATCATAAAGATCCCATGGGTCTACATTATCTTGTTGCGAGTCAAACGAATGTGATGTTGACTATATTGGTGTAGGACTGGTAGGAGGAGAGATATGCAGGTGTGGAGAGTGAGGAGGAGAAAATTGAGGAGGTGGTGGTCTCTCCTTTGGCACTTCAGCTGGAGGCTGTGTAGTGTCCAATTCCTCCTGAAAGGCTAATTTCCTCTTAGGTTTTAAAGGAGGTGCTGTTCATATTCTGCCAGTTTCTTTGTGAATATGAATCCTGGCTTGCCTTTCGTCCATCACTTCAAGTATTGGCTGTACTTGGGTGTCCTCCTCAGAAGTCTTATGGCTTTCTTTGAGTGTTTTAGAAAGTCCATGCTCCTCGGTATAACCTGCTCTTTTCAGCTCCGAAGCTGGCTTTTTCGGTATCGAAAAGGATGGTGTTGTGAATGGTGTGGGCTCCCAAAGTGATTTTCGAAATTTTGACTCCGAAGAGCGGGGTTTGCTCGAGTCTGAGACGGAGCCTTTCGTCGACTCCGATGGTTTCGGAGGAGTGGCCTTTTTCGGTGCCGAACCGGCGGTTTGGTTGCCGGATGTCTTCTTTCGGGTTGAGACCTGGCCTTCCGGCAGTGGCGTACCAAAGGCCTTATATTTCGGTCTTTGGGACGGTACAGGGGCAGGCGTACTCACGTGTTGCCCTGCCGAGACCGGTCTGTCTTCCTCGGATTCCTGGTCGGAGTCAGAACCTCGAACGGAGACTGCTGTGTGCATGATCTCTTCCTCTTCAACGTCGAGATGTTCAGAGCTTTTGGACACCATCTCGAGCCTTCGTGCTCTTCTGTTCCGAAGTGTCTTTTTTGATCAGAAGGATCGGCAGGCCTCGCAATTTTCTTTCCGATGATCTGGGGAAAGGCTAAGATTACAGACAAAGTGTTGGTCTGTAAAAGGGAATCTGGCGTGGCACAGAGGACATAATCGGAATGGAGTCCGATCCATGAGGCTTCCACGCGGTCAACCCGACCAGGCCAGAGTTAGGTGCGCGCGCCCCGAAGGGCAAGTAGAGATGTATGTTCCGACGGTACCGAAGTGTCAATAGAAGATGTAACGCGATCGATACAATACTGACGAAAAATGAAGCATTTTCAAAGTTTTCCGAATTGAACTATCTGAGTGAAAGGAAACACGTCCGAACCAGACGGCGGAAAGAAAACAATCTAACATGGAGTCGATGCCCATGCGCAATGGAGCCGAAGAGAAGTCACTCAATCCCGTGACTCAAACACTTCTTCGAAGAAAAACAACTTATAACACTCCGAGCCCAACACTACATGGCAGAAGTATATGCAGAGCATGTGTCTGCAGCAAAACATACCATCGAACATTATATATATATATATATATATATACACACACATATATATATATATATATATATATATAGAAAATGTCACTTACCCAGTGTACATCTGTTCGTGGCATGAGTCGCTACAGATTCACATGCTTTGCACATCCCGCCATCTAGTGTTGGGCTCGGAGTGTTACAAGTTGTTTTTCTTCGAAGAAGTCTTTTCGAGTCACGAGATCGTGGGACTCCTCCCAGTTCGGCTCCATTGCGCATGGGCGTCAACTCCATCTTAGATTGTTTTGCCCGCAGAGGGTGAGGTAGGAGTTGTGTATTATAGTAATAGTGCCCATGCAATGGAGTGAATATGTATGTACATAATGTAGTTTAAAGTGATATATTTACAAATTTACAAATGTTGAAGATCAACTTCGAAACGGCTACAGGCTCCCGGGGAGGCGGGTGGGCGCATGTGAATCTGCAGCGACTCATGCCACGAACAAATGTACACTGGTTAAGTGACATTTTCCGTACGATGGCATGTGTAGCTGTAGATACACATGCTTTGCATAGACTAGTAAGCAGTTATCTCCCCAAAAGCGGCGGTTCAGCCTGTAGGAGTTGAAGTTTGAAACAGAGTTCGTAGTACTGCTTGGCCTACTGTGGCTTGTTGTGCTGTTAACACATCCACGCAGTAGTGTTTGGTAAACGTATGAGTCGTAGACCATGTGGCTGCCTTACATATTTCAGTCATTGGAATATTTCCTAGAAAGGCCATGGTAGCACCTTTCTTTCTAGTCGAGTGTGCCTTTGGTGTAATAGGCAGTTCTCTTTTTGCTTTGAGATAGCAAGTTTGAATGCATTTAACTATCCATCTAGCAATGCCTTGTTTGGAAATCGGATTTCCTGCATGAGGTTTTTGGAAAGCAACAAACAATTGTTTTGTTTGCCGAATTTGTTTTGTTATGTCAATGTAGTACATTAACGCTCTTTTGATGTCTAATGTATGTAGTGCTCTTTCAGCTACAGAATCTGGCTCTGGGAAGAACACTGGTAATTCTACTGTTTGATTCAAGTGGAACGGTGATATGACTTTTGGTAAAAATTTAGGATTTGTCCGTAGAACTACTTTATGCTTGTGTATTTGAATAAATGGTTCTTGTATGGTAAATGCTTGAATCTCACTTGCTCTTCTTAGAGATGTGATGGCAATTGGAAATGCAACTTTCCATGTTAAGTATTGCATTTCACAAGAGTGCATGGGCTCAAAAGGTGGACCCGTGAGTCGTGTTAAGACAATGTTGAGGTTCCACGAAGGAACTGGTGGTGTTCTTGGTGGTATAATTCTCTTTAGGCCTTCCGTAAACACTTTTATGACTGGTATCCTAAATAGTGAAGTTGAGTGCGTAATTTGCAGGTAAGCTGAAATTGCGGTAAGATGTATCTTAATGGATGAAAAAGCTAGCTTTGACTTTTGCAAATGTAGTAAGTAACTTACGATGTCTTTGGCAGATGCGTGTAAGGGTTGAATTTGATTATTATGGCAATAATAAACAAATCCTTTCCACTTATTTGCATAGCAATGTCTAGTGGTAGGTTTCCTAGCTTGTTTTATGACTTTCATACATTCCTGTGTATGGTCTAAGTGTCCGAACTCTAGGACTTCAGGAGCCAAATTGCTAGATTCAGCGATGCTGGATTTGGGTGTCTGATCTGTTGTTTGTGTTGAGTTAACAGATCTGGTCTGTTTGGTAGTTTGACATGAGGCACTACTGAGAGGTCTAGTAGTGTTGTGTACCAAGGTTGTCTTGCCCAAGTTGGTGCTATTAGTACAAGTCTGAGTTTGTTTTGACTCAACTTGTTTACCAGATATGGAAGGAGAGGGGGAAAAGCGTATGCAAATATCCCTGACCAACTCATCCATAACGCATTGCCCTGAGACTGATCTTGTGGGTACCTGGATGCGAAGTTTCGGCATTTTGCGTTTTCCTTTGTTGCAAATAGGTCTATTTGTGGTGTTCCCCAACTTTGGAAGTAAGTGTTCAGTATTTGGGGGTGAATCTCCCATTCGTGGATCTGTTGGTGATCCCGAGAGAGATTGTCTGCTAACTGATTCTGAATCCCTGGAATAAACTGTGCTATTAGGCGAATATGGTTGTGAATCGCCCAATGCCATATTCTCTGTGCCAGGAGACACAACTGTGTTGAGTGTGTGCCTCCCTGTTTGTTTAGGTAATACATCGTTGTCATGTTGTCTGTTTTGACAAGAATGTGTTTGTGGCTTATTATGGGTTGAAATGCCTTTAACGCTAGAAATACTGCCAGTAGTTCTAAGTGATTTATGTGAAACTGTTTTTGCTGCGTGTCCCATTGTCCCTGGATGCTGTGTTGATTGAGGTGTGCTCCCCACCCTATCATGGAGGAATCTGTCGTTATTACGATTTGAGGCACTGGGTCTTGAAAAGGCCGCCCTTGGTTTAAATTTATATTGTTCCACCATTGAAGCGAGGTGTATGTTTGGTGGTCTATCAACACTAGATCTACAAGTTGACCCTGTGCCTGTGACCATTGTGATGCTAGGCACTGTTGTAAGGGCCGCATGTGCAATCTTGCGTTTGGGACAATGGCTATGCATGAGGACATCATACCTAGGAGTTTCATTACTATTTTGACTTGTATCTTTTGATTTGGATACATGAGCTGTATTACATTGTGAAATGCTTGTACTCTTTGTGGATTTGGAGTGGCAATCACTTTTGCTGTGTCGATTGTTGCCCCTAGGTATTGCTGTGACTGACACGGCTGAAGGTGTGACTTTGTGTAGTTGATTGAGAAACCTAGTTTGTGTAGGGTTTCTATGACGTACTTTGTGTGTTGTGAACACCGTTCTAGTTTGTTGGTTTTGATTAACCAATCGTCTAGGTACGGGAATACATGTATTTGCTGCCTTCTGATATGCGCAGCTACTACTGCCAGGCATTTTGTAAAGACTCTTGGCGCAGTAGTTATTCCAAATGGCAATACTTTGAATTGGTAGTGTACCCCTGGGAATACAAATCTTAGGTACTTTCTGTGTGAAGGATGTATTGGTATATGGAAATATGCATCCTTTAGGTCCAGTGTTGTCATGTAGTCTTGTTGTTTGAGCAGTGAGATTACGTCTTGTAATGTCACCATGTGAAAGTGATCTGATTTGATGTAGGTATTTAATGTTCTCAGATCTAATATAGGTCTCAGCGTTTTGTCCCTTTTGGGTATGAGAAAGTACAGAGAGTAAACTCCTGTTCCTTTCTGTTGAATTGGTACTAATTCTATTGCTCCTTTGTGTAGCAATGCCTGGACCTCTAGTCCTAGAAGATCCATGTGCTGTTTCGACATATTGTGTGTTTTCGGTGGGATGTTTGGAGGGAATTTGAGAAATTCTATGCAATAACCATGCTGGATAATTGCCAGTACCCAAGTGTCCGTTTTCTCCTCCCAATGTTTGTAAAAATTGCTTAGTCTCCCCCCCACAGGTGTTACGTGTTGGGGATTTGTGACTTGGAAGTCACTGCTTGCTTTGAGGAGTTTTGGGGCTTTGGAACTTCCCTCTATTCTTTTGGAATTGTCCCACTCTATATTGCCCCCGAAAACTTCCCCGCTGATATTGGCTTTGATAAGTGGGCCTTGCTTGTGAGGTTGTGGGTTCTGTAGGTTGACCTCGAAACCCCCCTCTAAATTGTTTTTTGCGAAATGTGCCTCTGCTCTGTGGGGAGTAGAGTGCGCCCATGGCTTTTGCCGTATCAGTGTCTTTTTTAAGTTTCTCGATCGCAGTGTCCACCTCCGGCCCAAACAACTGCTGTCCATTAAAAGGCATATTCAGCACGGCTTGTTGTATTTCCAGCTTGAATCCTGACGTACGCAACCATGTGTGTCTCCTTATTGTTACTGCAGTATTTACTGTCCTGGCAGCTGTATCTGCTGCGGCCATTGCTGACCGTATCTGATTATTTGAGATACTTTGTCCTTCCTCCACCACTTGTTGTGCCCTTTTCTGGAACTCTTTGGGTAAGTGTTCTATGAAATGCTGCATTTCGTCCCAATGAGCCCTATCATATCTTGCCAGAAGTGCTTGTGAGTTGGCAATGCGCCATTGGTTTGCTGCTTGTGCTGCAACCCTTTTCCCTGCAGCGTCGAATTTGCGACTCTCCTTGTCTGGAGGTGGAGCGTCTTCCGAGGTGTGAGAGTTTGCTCTCTTGCGAGCTGCCCCTACAACCACAGAGTCTGGTGTTAATTGCTGCGTAATATACACAGGGTCTGTTGGCGGTGGCTTGTACTTTTTCTCCACCCTTGGAGTTATGGCCCTGCCTTTCACAGGCTCCTGAAACACTTGTTTGGAGTGTTTTAGCATTCCAGGTAGCATAGGTAAGCTCTGGTATTGGCTATGAGTGGAGGATAGTGTATTAAACAAAAAGTCATCCTCAATTGGTTCTGCATGCAAGGTGACGTTATGAAAAGCAGCTGCCCTTGAGACAACCTGCGTGTAGGATGTACTGTCCTCAGGTGGCGACGGTCTCGCTGGGTAACAGTCTGGGCTGTTATCCGATACTGGAGCATCATAAAGGTCCCATGCGTCGGGATCATGTTGACTCATTGCAGTGTGAGTCGGGGATTGCATCAGTGGTGGAGTGGCTACCGGTGATGTGTGCATTGATGGTGGTGGAGATGGTGGCGGAGTTGTTTGTCTTGCCACCTTTGCCTGTGGCTGCTTGTCCTTTTCTTGAAAGGCAAGTCTTCTTTTCATTTTAATTGGGGGAAGAGTGCTTATCTTCCCTGTGTCCTTTTGAATGTGGAGCCTCCTTTGAGTGTAGTCTGGCTCCATTGATTCTAGTTCTTGTCCGAACTTATGTCCTTGCATTTGGGAGGACAATCCTTGTTCCTCTGTGTAGGAACCTGATTTCGGTTCAGAGGCTGGATGTTTCGGAATCGCAACCTTTTCAGTTGCCTTTTTAGGCTCCAACGAAACTTTCTTTACTTTCGGCGTCGTGATCTCTCGGTGCCGACCCATTTCGGTGCCACTGTCTCGGTGCCGAACTTACTCGGAGCCGCTGTCTCGGGCCCGAGATTGCTGTGTGCCGGTATCTCGACCGGAGTCGGATGACTTCGACACAAGCGTGACCTTTTTCGGTGCCGATGATCGGTCACCTATTTTTCGGGTTAAGCCATGGCCTGTTGGCGGTGGCGTCCCCTGGGCTTTTGTGGTCTTCTCGTGAGTTTTATGTTTCGACGTCTTACTCACGGTTTTAGGCGTTTCTTCGGGATCGAGCTCGTCCGAGTCCGAGTCCGACTCCTGGATAGAGAAGGTTTCTTCTTCCTCCTCCAAATGCCTTTGTCCTGTCGGCGCCGACGCCATCTGCAGTCTTCTCGCTCTTCGGTCTCTTAACGTCTTCCTCGACCGAAACGCTCGACAGGCTTCACAAGTACCTTCCTTGTGCTCTGGAGACAAACACAAGTTACAGACCAGGTGCTGATCTGTATACGGATACTTGTTGTGACATTTTGGGCAGAAGCGGAATGGGGTCCGTTCCATCAGCCTTGAAGAGACACGTGGCCGGGCCGACCAGGCCCCGACGGGGGAATCGAAAAAAAACCCGAAGGGCCACCGGAGCTCTTCAAAAATCAGTGTCCATCTGTTGTAACTAACCAGATACCGAACGCAAACAATACCAATGAATTTTCCGAGATTCTAACTAACTTTCCGACCCGAAACACGGAGCGAAAAGGAACACGTCCGAACTCTATGGTGGAAAAAAAACAATCTAAGATGGAGTCGACGCCCATGCGCAATGGAGCCGAAATGGGAGGAGTCCCTCGATCTCGTGACTCGAAAAGACTTCTTTGAAGAAAAACAACTTGTAACATTCCGAGCCCAACACTAGATGGCGGGATGTGCAAAGCATGTGTATCTGCAGCTACACATTCCATCGAACATATATATATATATATATATATATATCTCTGATGTGTATTTCTTCTAGCCTTATAGAGTTCACTTAAAAAAACCTAGTGAAGTCTTGTAAAAACATCAGTGATTATAATGTAGTGTGCCATTTAGTCCTTTAATCTTAATTACATCAGTAGCTGACCATGCTGTACAAATCAGACCTGCCACTATGTGGCCCAGACACTCGCCCTCTCCACATCGCCCAAGGGATGTATATTTGCCCCCAAAATTTACTTTACTGTGTGCTGACTTGTGGAATTCTGGGCCCTTTAGGTTCAGTTCTTTTACTATAGGTAGGTTGGGAACAAGCAGTCTTTCCCACTCAAGGGCTGTAATTTGGACTTCCTGCAAGACAGCTGGCCACGCAATGATTTAAGAATGCCAGGTTCTTCGATGAGCAGGCCCCTCTTAGAACTTCTCTAAATGCTTTCTACAATGTGCAACAGAAGTCACTGAGCCCTGGTTTAAGACAAACTAGGTGTTAACGGTTAGTCGATTTTCTGCTTTGAAGACCAAGTAAAGTAGTTTGAATGACTGCATTCTCCACATTCCACACAAGCATACACTACAGGAACATTAATTAAGGACAACCGATGAATGGTCTGATAGTGTTCTAGTTCGGTATGAAATGGACTCCACAAAACCCATTACATCTCTGAAACGTGGACAGAAGTCAATTTTGAACTGTGATCCATGGACTAAAGAATATGTAACTTCAAGTTGTAGGATACGTATTGCTGTACAAGTCTGACAGTTCACTTCGCCGGATAGTCTTATGTAGCTCTTCGAGTACTTAGCTACACCTACTAGTGCCAGCTCCTCTGCTTTCCAACTGGAGCTGCAATAAGGTGCTAAAATATCCTCCCTATACCTTAGTACATAGACGCAGGGGAAATAGAGGTATGAATACCAGCTGGCAGCAAATGTGCTGACACCCAAGCCGTCCAAATGTGTTTCTTGAATCAATACAATATCAATAGCATGCCTGCTCAGGTATGCTAACACTACCATGGCTTTTCTATGATTATTCAACCCTCTTCCAATCTTGCTAATTTTACTTTATATGTCAGCGGATTATCAAATGCATGGCTTGGCCAAAAGGAGGAAATTCTACCTCGTTTGAAACTGTACATGCCAAGGGGATGTGTGTGTCATGTAGACCACTGTGAAATATGTCTAGTAAAATGTCACCTACATTCCACTCTTACAACCTCCTCTTAACACCCCCTTAAATTGAGCCTAACTTCTCAGTGGATATCCACAAAGAAACAATACTGTAACAACCTTATCCAACAAGGAAAGCCCTTCTACAACACAGTTTGCTAATTATTATTCTGGTGTAACCAGAGCTGTTATTTTAAATGCTAGCACCCAGTCTTATTGCCCTGAAAAACAATAAGAGGCTTATTTGTCAGTGGGAACAGTCTTAGATCGGTTCATCTTTGGAATACCAGTGGCATCTTAAGCCTCAGGCATTCACACTGACAATACAGCAGCGTGCCCCATGCCCGAAGTAGAAGTTTGCAGTGGGAAAGCAGTTGGGTGGTACAGGTGACACTGGATGTCGAAGATCCAACCAGAAGCAGTAAATAGCCATTTCTCATTACTGAAATGACTTGACTGGAGTGTTGGGGAGCTTTCCCCTCTAACCCTGCTTGGCCGTGGATATATTCTCCCCCATTAAGGAGTTCCCTTTCTCTGAGGACACAAGCACATGAGACTTGTCTTTAAGGCGGTTTCTTCTTGGTGGGATTATTTCCCTGCAAGTTTCTTGTACTGGTTGGGAAAAATGAGGCAAGAAGAAAATTAAGAACCCTCTTACTGTATTATGTTTTTGACTCCTGTTATCTAAAGTATTTTACCTCCATCCATGTAATTGTGCAGATTTACAAGTATTGGGTGAGGCAAAGCGCCGGGACTGGAATAGACACCAGAGAGCGAAGTGCTTTTTCTATTAAAAACACAGATGATACATTTACAAGGGAAAAGATGTCCAGCAGAATAATTTCCATTTTGTCATCCACTTAGTTCATATTGGCGGATTCTTATATTCTTGTGACGCGCGGATTTCATTAATGTAAGCGAGCTTCCAAGCCTGTGCTCTTATCCTCAACTTTCTTCAACTCCCTCTAAAGTTCCACCTGCACTGTGGAATGGATATCTGAAATTCGGCACTCCTCCATGTCCAGGAGGGCACGTGGTTGGGCTAAGTGGTCCTGCATATCACCAAGACAGTGTGTAAGAGTTTGTTGTCATCAGTGGTTGTGGGCTGCTTCTCATTTCCAGCAAAAAGGATTGTATGTCAGCTGGTTCCTCTGGTTTTGTTGCTTTGGCCAGTGCTGGATGGAGAGACTGCCATCAGATCCCGGTCCTGCACTCTGGTCATCTTCTTGTTACTTTCAAATTTAAGTTTGGAATGTCGGTCTTCAGTCTGCACCAAATTATATCAGTTAGCGACAAATTGACAATGACTGCAATCTTTCACTAATGTCACGCACCTCAACGTCCACCGTTTGCAGAGTCTGAAGAATGGATGTGGGTGGGGGACCAATTGCTCTGCATCCAGTGTGTCCAGTATCCCATGTGCCGCTCAGATATGGCCAATGGTCAAAACAATAAAATAAATAAATCACAGACTCGGGGCAATTGTACATGGAGTCAGCGATGTTAGCATCCAAGTTCAGGTGATAAAGAGGTATAGTTAATTGCAGCCTAGAAACATCAATGCAGTGGACATCCAGGGGAAGGCCACCCTGCAATGGCACCCACAGCTTGGAGACTATCCAAGAGACTAATCATGCCCGCCAACTTGAATCTAGCCTCTGTTTTCATTCTGGCCATGTCGCTCTGGCTAGGCTCAGCACAGGATCATCTCATGATGTAGATCAGGGGGCATGGGCGGCACAATTGCAGCAGCCGATGAGTCTAACTGCAGCAAGCAGAAGCCAGCCCTGAATCTCTTGCCTCCAGGAAGGAGCGTTAACCTGTCACAGAATGGGCTATGCCAGTTAGGCCTTCCACACCAGGAATCGCCTTCCTTCCCCGTAACTCTGACAATGGACCCACGCCATTCCCCAGGCAGTTCAACGCAGCATGTTTTGCTACTTAAATCACAGTGGGCATGGGTATTATGCTTACGGAATCAGATGGTTGTAGCTACAGGATAATTTTAACAGATTTCAGCTTCATCCCCAGGACCTTCTTTACATTGCAACAGTAGGAAGCTAGCTCTTTATGTGGTATGTCAATAACTAGATATATCACGTTAAGAGTTCAGATGTTCCCCAATGAGTGAATCAGGGCTTGCTAGCCAATCCCAAAATTTTCTATTTGGAGGTAGTGTGGTCGAGCAGCCTTAGGCCAAACAGAGAGGAGTACAAGACATCTACAAATACACACTATAGTCAATAAATAAAACAACTCAAGAAGGAGATTCACACTAATGCATAAAAATAGCAAGTATCTTTATATATGTTTATACAGAGAAAAATTGTTCAGGTAAATAGGTTTTTACATTGGAATTCCTTATAAGTTGAGAAGTGGGCACTGTGCAATTTCTGAGTTCTGTGATGTTATCCTATGGGAGGAAAAAAAAGTTCTGCAAACAGGTAGAGTACAACAATTTACAAGACCAGTCCCCGAGAGATAAGGCGAGTGGTGGGCAAGGTCCAAGGCAGCACCACCAACACACCAACCAGCGGCACATGGGTGGCTAGGTACAAGACAGCGTTGGGTGCCCAATGTGTTTCAATGGAGACAGGTCACTGCGAAAAGAGGCTGCAGGCTTTGACCAGGAAGCCAGTCGGGCTAAACCAACAGTGGGGCTGAGGCCTCATGATGCTCGGGCACAGGTACGCACCTTTGGTCCTTTTCTCCATGGGTCAGGGGCAACGGGTGCAGCGGTGTCAGGTTTTCCTTACTCGAGCGGTCGCAGTAGAAGGGGGGCTGCATGCAGAGGCAGCAGGAGTCGTCGGGGAGTCCAGGAGGGTTGAAACCACGATGGACTCGGACTCTGGAGGGCTGGAGAACCTTGGTAGCAAAGGTGGCCCACTTGGATGGAGGCGACTGGTATAGGGGTGGCTTCAGGTGTCAGGTTTTGCCAGTTCCGGAGGCTTCAGAGTCCTTTCTTTGGCGTTTGGAGGCGAACAAGTCAGCTGTTCACAGGAGACCATGAGTCTTTTTCAAAGGCAGGCAGGCAGTCCTCCTGGGTTTTTGGAGACACAACTGCACAATGAGTTGTCTTTGGTACAAGTTCCGATGAGGGATGCAGACATGCTGGCAAGGTTCGTACCATGTCAACAGTTTTTCTCCTCTTCTACTGTTGCAGCTCTTCTGTGTCCTTTGTCTTCCTAGTTTGTCAGGATCTGCTTCTCTGGTGCCAGGGGCTCCCCCAAAATAATGAATTTATGGTTGTTTTGGGGAGTGCAGAGTAGTAGCCAATGGGCTACTTACTTTTGGGGTCACTATACTTCCTATATGACCACTTCCTGTGCGAAGTGGGCATAACCCTGTCACAGAGTTCCTAAATATGCCAACACCAAGATGGCAGATTCTGAAATCGGGACCGACCTGAGGGGTGGACATACCTCTCTGAATACAAAATTTACTGTCTGTCCAGCTACCAAATAGGCCCCAGAGCTTCGCACCTTGGAATGTAGATCTGCAGGCCACCCTCCCAGAGCAGGCTTTGTGTTTGACCACCTGAGAGCAAAAGCTCTCACCTTAGAGGGTCAGACTTGTGTCTGGTGGTGGCAGGCTGGCTCAAACTAGTCAGCGAGCACACCAGAGGCTGGTAGGTTTTGAGGGGGAACCTTCAACGTGCCCTGCGTGTGCATGTATTGATAAATTAATTGCTGGAATCAGTGTTGGGCATAACAAATATCCCGCTCTTCAGTGAAGCTATCACAAAGCAGGGGAACTGGTACTGACCAGTTTGCAGCAAATGCATTTAAAATGGCTTCCCTGTCCACTTACTATATCCAAGAAACAACAAAAAAACATTGCAGGGGCATATCTGCTCTTGCAGATATACCCTCACATGTAATATAATTTACTCTGCCTTAGGGCTGTAAGGCCTGCTGTAGGTGTGACTTACATATACTGCATGCAGTGTTAGGGGACATGGCACACGGGCTGCCATGTCATGTTTTCATTTTTGTCTCCACCAAGACACACAGTCTGCAATGGCAGCCTGGCATGTGCTTGGTGAAGGGTCCCTTAGGGTGGCACAATTCGTGCTGACGCCCTTAGGGACCCTCTTCAAAACAGCAGCGCCTAGGTGCCAGGGGTACCATTTACGAGGTACTTATAGAGGGTACTAAGTGATTAGCCAAATGGGGAAACAATTATACAGCGCTGGGGAAGAGATCTGGTACTGGGGACCTGCTTAGAAGGAACCCAGTGCACTTTCAGTTGAAATCACATCAGATACCAGGCAAAAAAAAAAGTGTGAGGTAACCATGCCAGAAAAGGCACTTTCCTACAGCCACCATCGTGTGTTTAGTTATGCTAAAATTGGGAAAGAAGTGTTTTACCAATAGATTAGTCTCAGTATAGTGAAAAATATTTTGTTGTTATTGTTAAGTGCTATTAAGTTGTTTCCCACTATCTGAGGCTTAACAAAACCAATAAAGATATTAAGCAAACCAGGTGGAATTAAAGAAAACTGGTTTCCAACCATAAAAGTGATCTGTAGAAAACCATGATAAACCCTGGCTCAAATATATGCAAAATCTGCCTGCGCACAGGCCTTATCCCATACTAAATTTATGGCAATGACTAGTGCCTCTACTCACAGACCGTAGCATGTGTATAAAGTTAACACATTAAGTTTTCCTTAGATATATTTTTCTCAGCAGGTTTTCACAAGTAAATGTAGGCAATTCATCAACAAGAAATAATTGAAAACCCTGGTCATCAGGTTATGCATGTTTAACACTTTTAGAATGATGCAATTTCTGCAACCGGAGTTTATTTGGAAGTATCTGCTTGCAGCCTTGGTGGATGACCATATGCATAATGGCTGGCCATCTTAGAGCTTAAACTGGTTCCTTGAAGTGCTTTGCCTCCTTGAGTGGGGCATAAATGCGTTTCTGTCCTGGTTCTGTATACTTAGAGCCGGGGCAGGAACTCTAATAAAAGATGGGACTGAACTTATATTTAAACAACATTAATTCAATTATTTCACAACATATAGGAAGCTGCTCTTAATTACCAAATGAAGAAATATCGACCAAAACAAGTTTATTTGGTCATTCTCATAAGCAAACATTTGACTGTGATCTTTTTGCAGTGCTAAACAGAAGTGTTGTGGAATGGCCATATTTAGACCAAGTGAAATCTGAAGAAAATATTGACAAGTATACTAATAATATGTAGGAAACAGGCATCTCTGAAAAAACTTAACAGATGCAATTCACAAAGGAAAGCAAAAGTACCAGACAGCGGAAAAATAAGCTTAAGTGTCAACATTTCTGTGGTTTGTACATTAGGAACAAGAAATTCTACAAATATCAAATAAAAAAAAATAAAAAACTGAAAAACTGAAAAACTGAAATCCTGACCAAAAAAATGTCTTTACCTTGCTGATTACAAATAAGTACATACCAATTATTGTTATTCTGATAAACATGATTTCAAAAAAGGACTGGATAAAGGTATTTTTATGGTCTGGCTGGTAGATGTCAGCAATTTCTCTGTAAATCAAACTGATCGCACCAAAAGAGAACATCCAACACAACATAGTAGAGATATACTAGTTTAATAGGTACTATACCAGACCTTCCAAAATTGTAACTCTATAAAGTTGCTTTATACCCCTGAGGAGGCGTTGAAGTACTTTTCAGCCAGTACCACACTTCTCCGGAACACAACATGGATTGGTGTATGGAAATATAAGCTGTTAATTTGTTCGGACATGCAAGTCTGTTAGTTGGATTGAACAGGATAAAGGAGGGAACAGTACCGAACGTGTCACTTAGGAGATCACAGTAGTAAAATAAGGTTTTGGGTGACAAGGATGGACAGAGGAGAGAGAAGAGAGGAGACCAGAAAACGTTGTTAGGGAGGTCATAGTAGTACAAAGAGGTTCTGGGATGAGTAAGAGTGGAGGTAGAGGATATACTGAAAGAGATAGGATGAGGCAGTAGTGCATTGAGAGAGTCAAAGTTTTTTTTCTACAGTAGGAGTAAAGTAACATATAAAGATACATGACTACACAAAGGTATACATGTACATAGAAAATAATAAAGAGACACTAAATTGTATTATCTACACCTACCAACCTTTTGTCTACAATCCTATCAGAGTGTAGGTTTGGGAGGTAAGCAGAAGTTCTTTACCCCCACTCTTAGAAAGTGAAACTCTGGCCATTTTGTTTTTGAACTCTCCTGAATTTATAATTCTCTGTATTTTGGGCTTAGCAGTTTGACTGAAATTTCTATCTGACCAACTGCAATTTGTGCCTATGTACTTTGAATATCTAAGTAAAACGTACAATTAATGACTTTGTCTTTCTGTGACAATGGAAAACGTGGGATCAATCCCGGCTTCACAAGACTGTGTGATGTTAGGCAAATATTTTATTTCACAGAGCCACCTTGGTTTATATGTCATTGTATTTACCACAAATCCTAAGTGGGACTGCCAATACCAATTAAACAATTGTTGTAAGCAACATAGCAGCATATTCAGTCTTCTACTACACCCTTATCTTGGATTAGACCTGTTGTGATCTCATAATATTTTGGAGTGTATTTTGTTAGGCATCTTTTCACAGAGTTGTTAATAAATCGGAGGATACTGGCACACCAAATATGGACAACAGAAGTGCAAAATAACTATATCCATTTCATCATGTGTTCCGTCAGAGTAACATATTAGGGAGAAAAATGCAAACATGCCATGATCAGCAATAAAATTACTATGCCCCAAAACAGAACAGCGCATTGGAACAATAATGAATCAAATAATCAGGTTTAGCATTAATAAGACCTGTCTTCATAGACTGAAATACATTTGACATGTCACCCAAGATTATTCTTCATGTGCAGTCAGAATTATACATAAAATGGCACACCAGGGAAATTTCATTAACTCTGTCATGATATAAAATGGATGACACACAGCTTAGAAACCATGGAAGAGGTTGGGCCGTACTCAGAAAATACTAAGACTCCAAACATGTAGCAAACAACACTGAGACAATACAAAGTTAATTAAGTAATTTGTTATAAGCTAACTATAGGCTGGTTTATTACTTACCTCAACTAATACCTGCATGTTTAAAGAATTTGAAATAATTTGCAGGATGGGTAAACGTTTCTTTCCCATATAATATCAAGGACTTCAAACCTTTATTATTTTTTAGCAAAGCCCCTATAAGCAAATGCGCTTTTTCAAGTACTCACATTGGTATGACAATGCAAATTATTCATTTGTTCGATAAAATGCCATTACTTTACAAAAAAATAAAATTTAACATTTCACAGTAACATGAATATAAAATGTTTGTGATAATATGACAAACACTAATGTTTCCATTCATAAAACCACCAATCATTCCAAATTTCAAAAAAGGTGTTAGCACAGGGGCACAGCCAATGTGAACAGCCATCTCTAGACCACCTTGAAAAGTGACCATTACAAAAAACACATTCTTGCAGTACTTTGCAAACTATATTTACAATTTACAATGGGATTCAATGAAGGTGTTGTGCCCAAGCCTTTTTCTGAGGTTTTGAAAAAACCTGAAACCAAATTAAGAATGAAAATCCATGTGCAGCGGGAAGCCTTGTCAAATAATGTTATGTAAATATCCATGCTTAGAGAGAATGTAGTTAAATGTATCTTGCTTTATACATGCAGCTCCTTTGCAAACAATAATCGTAATTCACTTTACAAAGGATTGGTTTCAAAGATAGTTTGCAAAACCTCAAGACACATTAAAACTAAATGTGCATCATAGAATTCAGGGATCCAACTCAATCTGCATCAAATGTACATATTGAAATGTACCTGTACCGGTTACATTCATTCAGGAAACATGGTTAAGGCCCTTAAATATTTCCATGAATGTACAACTGTGAAGTGGTGAACAGACTAAAAATCACAAAACTGTTACAATGTCAATTAAAAAAATTATAGCAATATTGAACATACATGGGCAGCTGCACATGGGTACAAATACATGTTTATGCTCCTCCGATAGCTACTCTCCTATATATAGAAATTTACAAATAATGTTGGAATAGGATGCACCCAGCATGTTTTACATACCATACATGTCCAGCTAGAAAAATAACATTATCAGTGCGTTGCATACTCCATATCAAATAAGTATTTAGAACAGTTTATTTGCAAAGATTATGCAATGAATATGATAAACCAATATAAAGCTCCCGCATGTCTAGGCCACAATATTTTAGCAGTTATTTTGTAAAAAATTAATAATGTACTGTCCCTGAGGTATGTATACATCAAATAATTTGAACAGATTTACACAGTGGCCGCATTAAACAGTTTATTACAACACTACATCTATTGTAATCAAAGTGGAACCATTTACAGACATTATCAGAACATGAACGTTTTTAACAACAAACAACTATAAAAACAATGAGTTACTCGACTTCCAAATGCTTGGAGATTATTATTTCAAATGTAGTTTAACCAGTAATAACGTTGCAAAAGCTATAACTTGAAAATCACAAGTTTCTTTCAAATAAAACAGTTAAGCAACATAAAAATAAAAGTAGAGCTACTGGTTACCATATTTGCAGATTTGCTTTATTCACATCTATTTCTGTTCATGTTATCCATGAATTCTTAGAAGTTCAGTTCAATCACATGAAGCAAACTGCTTGCCAAGTGTGTTTCTCCGTGAAGTGTCTCCTGCGATGTGTTCCTCCTCTTCCTTCAACTGTAAGGTGTCAAAATTTATGATGTAGATTTTGCTATGCCCCATGAAAAAAAAACATTTGGCTTAACTATACATAGAATAAATCTATCACTTTCCGAAAATGGTTAAATTAAATGACAATCGGAATCTACTAAGCACAGCAAAATGGCTGTCTGGTGCAAATTCGCAAACGGGCCTACACATATTTAGCAAATATCTGGATGCTGAAATCAACTTTTTAGAGATAGTTTCCGATGCTGTGAAGGTGACTTTACTCTTCAGAAAAGCCAGTCCATTTAAAAAGTCAAAATAAGTAGACAACAGGCTAACTTGTAATTACAGACACCGAATACTAATAAAACACAAATCTTAAATGTGCCTCCACTCAGAAAAGTTACAAAATAGCAAATGAAATGTTTAAAAGACATGATGGCAGTAAACTTTAAACCCTAAACCACAAAGTACTACCCAATGTGGAAGAACTGCAAATAGACAAAATATATACACTCCTCTGTTCTGTATGCAGAATATACATGAAGACATTTGAATACGAAGGGGACAAAGTCAATCAAAAACATCAATAATGTTTGGTTACAAAAGTCATGTTAGACTTATTTAACATGTACATTTCAATTTATTTTATGCACCACCTGCTGGGTTGTTGTCTGCCGAAACATCATTAGACTTATGTGGTTAGAAAAATAAAAACGGACTGAAAATATATATTTTTTAAAACAACGCCATCATTTCATAACAAGTACGAATCAACTCTTTCAGAATATGCTATATACACAACTGGTTGTAAAGTAATTTTCGAGGGGACATAAAGCAACAGTGAATATGTTCACCATAATAAATAAGATAAAACTGCACTGTGCTAGTGCAAGATAGGATCAGCATTCAGGAATGCATGCAAGGTTAATTTTGTGTGAATATTGGGGTTACTTAAATGAAAAACTACTACACAATAACAAATGGTTTCAAGAAAAGTATAAAATGTATGTAAGAAAGCTATGTAGTAGCTAGCAAGATTCCAACTAGACAGTACTGTTCAATTGGCCTACTTCTAGAAATGCAGTGAAATTCGTACAAGTTACTTAAAGTAGTGACTCTTTGCACTTCCTGACCTACAGCGACCCTTCCTTCAAACCTGCATTAGAAAACTCCCAGGAGACATGAGCACTTTTGCACAGCTCTCAGCAGAAAGAGGAGCAGCATTGAATGCATTGTTCGAACTATGGCCTTGTCCTCCTTCATCTGTCCAATCTTAGACTCCTGTTCATTTTCGCACAGTTTACACCCACTTCAGATACATGAAAGCAATGCAGTGAGACAGTTTGTTCGTCTCCAGAAAGGCAAGCTGCAGTTCTAGTAGCCCTAGTGTCTGTAGTGAACAGCATTGCAACCCATTTCTACATGCTCATAGTAAGATCCCAAATAAAATTGATATTTTAGGTGGGCGGGTTTGAAGGGAGGACCTGAAGGAAAATCTGCAGAAATGTAATGCTACATGTCCAGCCAAAATGTTTCTCCCATTGGTCTGACAAAAATGAGCATTCAATCTAGAGGTGTTTGGTGAAACATGCTTTCAGCATTCACAGACTCTTGAGGCAGACCTAATGGGAACACCCAGTGTTAAGTAAAAATCCAAGTGAATTTGCAGTACAAAAGGAAAGAAGAGTATTAGTACAATTGGGAGTAATACTAGTAAACGCAACAATTTAATGTCATCGACCTCATGGGTTCAAATGTTTTCACAAAACTGAACATTTAAGTCCTGACCTACATCATCTCTCAAAACAACGGGTTGTATTAAATTTCTGCTTAACAGAGTTGAAGATGAAAAGTGACTATCAATTTCTATGGATGTGGACAGGGAGCTAGCAGAAACGGCAAGACTTCACCTACATCTCACACTTCACCAATGCAAGACGCATAAGCAGGAACATGGCCTAAGGTACACAAAGTGAAGTCAAATATGATCCAGGAGAGCTGCGTGGTAACTACCTAGCAATTTGTTTCTATGCTGCCGAGGAGAAAAACTCTTACTACCTGCCAAGGGAAATTTGACGTGGTCTAACAGGTGCAGGCTCTAATGTAAGGTTGCAAGCCCAAACTCAGTGCTGGGAAGTATAGGCACCAAGAGGCCACATTCTCCTCTGATCATTGCCTCAAACCCCACCAAGATCACAAAATATTACCCGTACTGGTCACTGTTAAGAAATGAACACCCATGTTGCTCCTGACGGCTGAAATGCTGCAAATTCTTAAATGAACAAATCACAAAACTAGCTACATACCCATGCAATTGGCCTTTGAGAACTCAAGCAGAAAACATATGTAATACATTTTCTCTGGTACAATTTCTTAGTCATGAAATGTGCAGAAACTGCATTCCTAAAATAGAAAGTTAGAGGAGAGGGGAAATGTGGGCACCTATGGGAGTAGACAAACGTAGCAGCGCTTGTGAGGGAAGAGATGATACGCTAACTGTGCTAACATATTTGATACCTAAAGCAGAGAGAAATGACTGGAGTCCTGTTGCAAGGAGAGGCCTGAACACATACAGTGACACCAACACAACATTTAACTGTTAACAGCTGTGCAAAAGTGCTCTATGTAGTAGTAGGGAAGAGGTGGTTTTGGGATCAACTGTTTCTGATCATGCCTGAATCACAAATTCGTACAGTAAAGCATTTGTGATTTTTCTTTTTTTAAAGCATTTCTTCTGTTGCCTTCTTGTATACGCTAAGGGCAGCAATGAGAACAAAATTACATAGACTATGTCTATGTCAGCTTGCGTACTGAAGAAATTAAGCCTTGGCAAACACATGGTTTATCGGACAAGTAAATAGGCAAATAAAAACAAATACTTTATCATGAATATGACATGCACCAAATAGTATTTAGTAAGAACAAGGATTCGATTACATTTGCTTTTGATTAACCTTTTACACAAATTTAATTGGGAGTTGAAAAATGATATCTTGTGAACAAGAAGTCTTACAAACAACAAAAGAAAACTATTGATTACATCGCTTATTTTCATGCTCAAATGATGTGTAGTGATATCCGAGGCCATGTTAATAGTATCCAGACAAGTAAGAAAGAATCCATAAATTGCTCTGATGATTTTGGTCTCACAGCATACTAAATTTGAGAATACCATAACACTTGTGAAAACAGCAACTCAACCTAAACCAGTGTGTTAAAAAACGTGCATTTGTCAATTAGGGATGCTTCTTGCTCTCTTAGAACTAAAATAGGTTTGAATTTTGGGATGTCTTTCAAAATGGTAGCCACTGCATTTGCTTTTTCAAAAGTGAAATTATCAGCAAAAACATCAAACTTACACATAGGGTAGGTATATTGTAAGGCACTATTTTAGAGACAGAACACTGAAAATGAAGCTAGCATCTCTTTGTATTGCCAAGCAAGGAATAAGGAGACCAAAGTAGTAACATTAATGCAGACAGAAAAACAACTCAAATCGGTAAAACTCATTCTACTGCAGTGCCTACAAGTGTCTCAAGATCGTGACATCAAAGAGGCACATCAATATTCAAAAATTGCATAACACAACTTTCAAGTATTCATAGTCCAGAAAATAGATAAAGTAAAAACAGCAAGAGGAAACAATTCTTTTATGTTTTCTACCCAGACGTTCAATAGAAATGAGCCAACATTTCAGAGCATGGGATTATTAGCACAAACAATTTGACACATGACCAGTGTGTTGAACATGTAGGTCACATAATGAAAATTAATTCTGAGAACCCCTTTAGAACTATTTCATTGAATTGGCATCTGTTTCACACAAAAACGAAAAAAATCATAATAAAATAAAAATAAAACTCAACTGACCATGGTTGCAAAGAGATCTTTGTAAAGGTGTAGAAAGACAGCAGTTCAACAGAATCTTTGAACTTCATTTTCTTCAACATGTGGGGAATAAGTCTTCTTATAAACGAAGGTGTTGAATGCAAATGGTTACAATCATAATGTAGGCGAACAGGAATATCTGTACTCCATTAATAAAATATGAACAACAAACGTTATCAGGGTATTTTGTAAATCACTGAGGAGTTACATGCTAGAGAGGGAAAAGTGCATTTCGAAAGTCATCGGAAATGGGGAAATATATGGTGTTCTGCTGATACAACCCATTCTCCTCAAATCACACCTATGAATCATACCATGATATTCTTTGTTAACCTACTGGCATTTAGAATCTGATTATTGTCACTAAAATGTTACTGTAACCTCTAAACTGCATCACAATAAGATATAGCAATCCGCTGCAAGAACTACAATCTAGAATAAAGGTCATACATGTTTTTACATACCCAAACTTTTATGTAGTATCGACCTGTGACAATAATAGTAGCATGGCCTAGGCAGCATATCGATACCTTAACAGGGAAGACCACTGAATCATTCTGACAAGAAAATATTCCTAGCTTGTGAATACAATCAAACACAAAGAGCTGTAACGTTTATACTGGCCTCAACACATTAGAACAACTTTACTAAGCAAATTTGTGGTTGATCTAGCAACTAAACAATTGTGCCAATGCAAAGAGCTAGTAACACAGACGAATGGCTGCAGATGAGAGTAAGTGAAAACAAGAACCACAGTATGCTCTTATAAGAATATTAAGTAATAAGAAATGAGGGAATTAAAATTACAACTGGATCCTGCAGCATCAATAGTAAACAGCTGTGTGCGTGGAGATGAACCAAATTCCAAGTTGTTTTCCTAATGGAAAAGTTCACACAAGCAGACGTGAAGCACCAGGAAGCCTGTAAAACGTAACTGGCAAAACTTTGACATAAAAACGGGCTAGTATTTCCATACACTTAAGTCTCAGGCCCGTTACTACCATCACCTGTTAGATGGGCTTTACACTGGCAAAACTCCAGTTCAAACTAAATGTTGGTACAGTAACACTGCAATTCAGTAGTGACCAAGTAAACATAACTATATACATTACATTTAGTGCTCCATTGTCAGTCGGCACTAAAGGCAGGGACAGTGCTTAAGGTGTTGATTAAAGCAGCAATGCTGGTTGCAGATGTCCAATCATACCACACATTTCATGGTATAAGTGTTTACCGTAGGTGGTAGGGCCCTGAATCTTCTTATAACTGCTATCAGTGTAAGTGTTGTCATGTACTTTCAATCATTTGTAGCCACAAATAATTCTGTGGAGATGGGTATTAGGAATGCGATCAAAATCCTTCTCAGCTGCAGGCTTGGTAGCTGTGGCTCAGCCACACCACTTCTGCTGATTAGTTGAGAAAAGGGAGCGGTACCCAGAAACAAGAACTGCATCCATTTTACTATGAAATACACCCCAATTACCTGCTCATATCCTAGTTTCCGCCATCCCTTCTCAATCACAACACACAAACCATACTGTTAAATGTACAACGCCTCAGATTCGAAATGTGCCAGCTGCAACACACATTCGTTGTTTCAAGTGTTCTACTCAATACTTTAAATAACTAAAGTATACAATTAAGCCTCAGTAAGTTGAAAATAGCCAGCAGTGGGGCAAAAAACCTAAACATGACACACACAGTGGGGACAAAAGACATTCACCAATCACAAGAAACCTAGCAAGACTCTCAGATATCATACAACTGTACATCTGTGATGGGAAGAGACTCCCTGACAAACAGCAGACTTGGCAGTAAAGAAAGGTAAGCAGAAGGGCTGCACTCATGATAAGGAGTATGTAATGCTCTAGTGGAAGGCGGAGGGTAATGATTATTCGTTACTGCAATTCTGCTGGGACAATATTGTGCAACAGTAAGTGGATAGACCCGAGAGAGTTCCCTGAACCTTTTTGGGAGTAGCCATGCACTAATATAGAAGGGAAGCCAACAATGAGAAGGAAAGATATTGTGCTTTAAGGAGTGAAGATACTGACAACGTTTTCTAGCGCATATCTATGACAAAATGTTTAGTCACTATGTAACAGCATGTCCACCAAGTAAAATATGTTTAAGTCTTCAGATACATTTCTCACTGGATTTTTTCTATGCTTAAAATTTGACTAATTATGCCTTCAGGGTTCCTGAACCTATTTTGAAACGTACAGAAGATACATTTTTATTGCTTCTGAATGCTAAACAGACTGAGGGCTACATAACGGGGCATATTATGAAGACAGAGCAACAGACAGACTTCAGCCACATCCTCTCAATGCACGTACGAAGATTAGTGGCTCATGGTATGGCAGAAGAGCCCAAATAACGCAATACTGAAAAGCACGGACAAAAAGACCCAGTAAGATAGAGACACAGCTATGGAGTTAGACCACTACGCAAATCAGCAGAAAGCTACAAAGAGGCAATCTGCGGGGAACAGAGAGACTGACAAAGGGCAAACTACAAAGCGAAAAAGACGGGCTGAGGCAGGCAAAATGGTAGGCTGAATATTCAGTCTAAAGAGAAAGCTAGTTAGTTGCAGAATTGGAGACATTTCAGGGAAATACGGATATGAAGACTGCCACAAAGATAGGGTGACAGCCACCAAAGCCTGGCTGAGCTCAAGATTACCAATAAATTTGGCAAAGGGTTTCCTGACTCAGTTTACAGCACTAAAGATAGGAATACAAATATAATTTGAAGAACGACTAAAAAGGTGAATAGATTAAAGGTGTGCAGAAATCTCCAAAACAAACCAGCCACTCTATAGCAATATAATCATTATACGTCAAATGCAAAAGGTTTGGGCTAATACGTTGAAACTCTTGTTCTCCAGTTTCAGTACAAACGAGAACATTTTGATCTAGTTTCACACTGAAGCTCTGCCCTCACTGAGTAACAAGATCTTGTTCAAGTTTTATTTCCATACATAAATATCTTGCATTTGTAAGAACTCCATGTGATTAAAAAAAAAGGTAGGCTCAAAGGTTAGAAGCAATGAAAGTTGAAGGATCTTTGAGGAATAGCCATCCAGCTCACAGCATCAAACTTCCTAGCACCTGAGAACCCCCGGGTGATAAGCCCCACTCTATAAATTGATTTGGATCTGGATGATGGGGATACTGCACTGTAGCCTTCTAGTAGAAAATGTAGTTACTAAAAAAAAAGATGGAAAATGAAACTTTCCTATTATAGCACAGTCCAGTTAAGAGCACACTAGGTCAAAAAAGGCATACTGCTCCTTCAAGTTACCAGCTTTCAACTCCCAGCAAGCTTTGTACTAAGAGATTGAGCCACAGCCTCTTTTTTCTTTTTTTTTTAAGGCTTAATTAACAAAGGAAAAATCGATATTTAATAGAGACAGACATGTAGGGAGAATGAAAGCTTTTTTTTTGTAACATTAACGAGGATTCACACAATGCAAAACCAGGATTACAGTAGGTAACTATTTTCCGCATAGCAGCATCTCACTGATAGCCATAAATGTATAACAGATTAAAAAGCTTATGCTTCAGGTCAGATGTCAATAAAATCTAACAGATCTGACTAGTACACTTTTATTATTACAGAGAGTCAAGCACACAGGTTTTTATAACTCCTTTCCTGCTAGAATGTCAGCCCTAGTGTTTGAACAACGGAAATTGTGAAAAAGGACTTTTGATTTGGGCCTTTTCGGTAGGCTGTAATGACAGTCACATGAAGAGTACTACTCCCAGAAACTCGGGGAGTTGCGGAGTCGACCCAGGAGGCGGCTCCGAGGATGGAGGTCTAGAGCTCCTTTTCCTGTGTGCATCATCTGACCGATGGGGCGAAGTTGAAGAACGTTTCCTCTTCTTGATTTTTTCTTGTGCTTATCCAAGCGTCCCGACGATTTAGAATAGGACGACGCAGAGTGAGGGCTCCTCATAAAGTCTTGGAGCCTTCCTCTTGACTGGGAGCACGACTTCAGGTTGTGGTGGAGCTCCAAACACCAAAGAGACCAGGTAGGGATCCATGAAGGACATCACTGACAGGAGTGGCAAGGCTTGTGGCGCCTATATACGACCCACAATGCCATATCTGCTGAACACGATTGCAATGATGGACGCTGAGTCAACTGACGCCACCTGATGTGGTGCAAGGGTACTGCTTGAGAAAAATCTCCAGATCCAGACAGATGCCTGGGGAAAATTCTAAGGTAAGGAATCTACAACTAAAAGTCTCTATCCGATTTGAAAACTCTCCGAATGCATGCAGTTGATGTCTGTTCTTTTTGGTAGAATTTTGAGAGGAGTTTTTAATTGCATACTAAATGTGTGGTCAATGATTTGCAAAACGTACTTGTCTAATGTTATCTGGATTCACTCTTAATTATTTTGATATAGTCCCTTCCACCAGAGCATCAAACAGAAGAGAGAAACTGTTGTCCTCATTGTTTTGAGTAGCTGCTTAACTTGCTCCATGACTAGGAACGTTGTTTTTGCTGCCATCCTCTTTCTCTAGAGGGACATCTTTGTTAAGCTGCTACTGCGGTTGCTGATTATTTTGCTATTAGGTTTTTAACTGAGGTTTTGAACTGTCTTTTTTGGTACCTATAGTGACAAGAATGATATTGGCATCACTAAGGAATAGTTTCCTACCTGTAACTCCAGTTCTCTCGTAGGAGAATTTCCATTATGGTCATAAGCACTGAATAGTCCTGCTCATGTGCAGGGACGCCAGAGCACTTTTTCACAATACATCTTCTTAAGTGCAGATGTTCGCCTTTTTTCGGGAAGGCCTGCAGAGTCACTTGAGAGAAAAATATTATACAGCCTATACGAACAGGCTTCAATGGCCCAATTATTCATCTCGTACTTAAAAAAGGGCCGGGAGAATAAATATGTATATAATTTAATGCTTTTTCTGTAAAACAGCATAGTTGTCTTTCACAAACCCTTTTTTGTTAGAAGAGAGAGATGAAGAAAGGCAGGGCACTGTAGCACCTTAGGGTGCCATTATATGAGATAAAATAGAAACTGCGCGCTTAAGAACCTAGAGACCACTCATGCGGAGCAGGAGGTGGTTTGGCCAAATGTTGGCTCAAAATTTTCACCTAAAATTACTTGTTTACTATTTTGCACGACGCTTCTGGTCTCTCTCTAGCTTTTTCTGTTTTCTCCTGACAGTAAATAGATGTATTTTGACAGATAAATGCCTTCTCTTGATAGACAGATGCCCAGCCTGTGGGAGAAAAATGGCCAAGACAGACCCTCATGAGATGTGTATTCTCTGTCTCCCTGAAAGTCATGTTCCTGAGATTTGTCACCACTACAGTAACTTTTCCAGGTGCACCTGAAGTATTGGGAGAAGATTTGCTTTCATGGTACAGAGGAGGGAAGAAGACAACAGATGCAGTCTGAAGGTGGAATCTCAGAGTGAGGAGAGGGTTAGACCTTTTTCAGGGCTCGGTTAGCTGCATCTGGAGGGCATGCCAGGAAGAAAATGGCAGAAAAACTTCACTGGTCCCAGTTGACATTGAGGAGAGCTACGGCACACCTACCTGCGTGCCGTCCTTCCACTGGCTGACCTCGAGGAAACGCCACAGATTAACATCAAGACAATAAGCATAGACGTTGATGACACCACCGTCAACCAGCCGACCTTGTACGATGTCAAAGGAACAGGCCTCGAAAAATCATAAAAATGTTACTAGCCTGAATAATCTAATCGACCTAACTGCAATGTACTTGACCTGGAAATGAGTCTCAAACTGTGTGATCCTAGGCAAATATTGTATTTTACTTTTTCTTCATTCTCACATATAAGTGCACCTTCAAATATGGGAGTTCAGCATTTCTGCTGTAAAAAATCCTCTTTTGTTTAATTCAATACACTAAACGTTTGCTCCATGTATGATAAATCTAGCCCACATATAGGGTTCACATGCTCCATGCACAACTTGCCTCTTAGTTTATTAATAGCATTGCCATCAGGGTAAGAGTGTTTCTCAGCTTATGTTTAAATATTCATTTTTAATAAAAAATTAAAAATAAATATATTACTAAAGCATGATGTGGGAGCGCACTGTCATATACAGGCAGTTAATCTCCAAGAAATGTTAAAAAACCTTCCCACTAACTTGCAGCTTTACTGATAAAACTATATAGTGTATTAGCAATAATCTGTGAAAATCAGGTTTCAAAAAACAATTATGTGCAAATCACCAAATAAAGTGCTCTTACTTTTTTATCCTATTAAATATTCACACAAACAAATGGTCTTTCGCAGCTACTGAAACATTTTTAAATGTTTGTAAAGTTGACTTAGTTATATACATGTTGTGTGTTAAGGAAAAACCTGATACAAAGAGCCTTTCATTTCACATAGGTCAGACAGTTCACCTTACAAAGTCCTGGAACTCTGCAGTCACAAGGAAAAGCATTTGCATTGCAAGAAGACAAACTGACTTTTGATCTCTGTCTCTGAACACAGAGCAAATATGACAAAAATAAGATTTAACGGCATCTTAATTGCTAATTCAGTTTCTGACTGTACAGAACACCTGTTCTTTGTTCACTCGCCAAAAGGGGCGAGTAGGATCTAAAAATAACTGGACCTCATAAAATAAAACTCGCCATAGCGAGTGGTTGAGTAGATTTTTCAAGGCCTGTGCGCCCATCGATGTCATCAAGGAGGTCATCAAGGCACACACTTCCAACGAGACGCCAGGTCGACATCGAGAACCCTTTCAACATTGTGTAGGCTACAAGATGCAAGAAAAAGAAGATTAATCTATTTCTCCACAGATTCTGAATACTATAAAACGTACTCCCCTTCATCAGGAGCTCAACCAGGTTCTCCACCACTAGCCGCCTTCTCCTAATCCTCCTGCACCACTTCCAACGCCACCTAAGGCACTGATTCCAACTCCAGCACCCAGATCTGTGTCCAGATCGTACTATCAGAGCCCAAGATGCTCTTCCAACTCTTCCAGGCAATCCCATCATCATTCCCGAAGAAGATCTCGGTCAAGGCATCAGTATGGACATGCCTCCCACTTCTACAGGACAATACTCCCCAGTGCTCTCAGACTCTCCATCTCCACACATCACCAGAAGATGTCACAACATTTTAAGAGGTTCTGGTGAGGGAAGCAGCAAAACTTAACATCCCTATGTCGACTCCAACGCCATCAGTCATTTTTGAAACTACAACACAGGTCAGCATCAAGGCCTCTAGTACCAGGTGTTCTTGAACGCGCTATGGAACTCTTCTTGACACCAGCCTCGGTTAAGCCAGCACCATCCAAACTTCAAAAGAAGTATCGCCCTCCAGAGCAAGATCCTGCTTTTCTCCGGACAAATCCTAAACTAGATTTGGTGATTATAGTAGCAGCAAAAATACAACATGCCACTACTTCTATAGTACTTCCCATCAAGGAGAGTCGGAAGTTGAAATCCGTGGGTCGTAAACTGTGCAGTACAGCAGCAACTACCATGAAAGCAGCCAGCGCCACTGCCCTTCTAGGCAGATACGACAAGTTACTGTGGGAATTCATTCACCAGTTGGCAAAACATATAACTAGAAATACGAGGGAGGACATAATGGAAATCCTAAATGAGGGATTAATCATATCTAACCAGATCTGTAATGCTGCAGCAGACTCTGCCCTATTAGTGGCTCATGAGTACTCTCTTCGAAGATACTCTTGGCTCTGCCTTACATCCCTCAAGCCAGAATCACTACAGAGGATACTAAATCTTCCATTCTCCTGTACCACTTTTTGGAAGTCACACCAATGATGAAATGGAACGGATGAAGGCAGAAATGGACACTCTAAAGGTAGTCGGTTTAGAGAGACCCAGGAAACACAGAAAATGTTTCTGACTACCAACACTGCTTTTATTCCCAGAGGGTTCAATTTCTTCACTGGTATCAAGGCCGCCAGCAAAGCAGTGCACAACAAAAGCACCAAAGACCCTATCAATCGTACCCAGCAGCCTGCTCAAGGAGGTAAGCAGCCATCCAGGTCAAAACCCTGAATCATTACTTCCCTTTCTTCTGTTACCCACTCTGGTGGGGGGAAGCATCCAATATTATCAGAGTGACAAACCATAACACAAGGCTCCTGGGTTCTGAATATTGTTCGCAATAGATCTCGTCCAAGGTTTATCAGTCCTCCATCCTCCATACCTCTGAAACCATCCAGTTTCCAACTGCCGCTGTTACGACTGGAGGTCAACATCCTCTTACAGAAGCAAGATGTGGAAACTGTTCCTCACCAACGAGGTACAGGCATTTATTCCAGGTACTTTCTCGTCAAGAAGACAAAAACTCCAGCATGTATGTTAGTAATTTGCAACTTTTAATGTTTTTCTACTAAGCATTTCCTCTACTTTACATCAGTTAGTCCAATTGAAGATGAATCAATAGGGCTGAAACACTGACTATACATTAGGACTAAAGGACTTCAGATCTACTATCCAAACTTACATCAACTGTTTAAACTTTCTTTTGAACAAGGACCTTTATTGACAACAGTTAATCTGATTTGACTGTCACCATTTGCTGTCTGTGTCAATGTGCTGTTTGCACTTAAAACACGTTTACACATTACCCAACATGAAGATGAAAGTGGAAGAAATGCCTAATAGCAAAACGTTAAGGGTTGCTAAGTACTAACGTGTGCTAAAAGAAGGGCCAGGAGGTCCTTAGATGTGGTCTCTGAAATAGAACACTTTAAAACCTATGTGTAACTTTGGCTAAATTAACATTTCTAGAAAGAATTTATAAGAAATTTATGTCCAAAGTTTTATTTTCTCCTACTTTACTGTCCCCAGGACTGTCAATATAGCCTAATGTTGATTTCAAACGCCAGCACCAATTCTGCATACAAGCTGAACTACGTTAATACATTTATGAGAAGTTGGGCTAGATATACACAAGGGCCTATTATAAACAAATACTGTGATTAATTAACCCTAATGTATCTATTTTTCACTACCTCAAAGGATTATGCTTGAATCAAGTACCAATATAATGCTTGTTCAGGTTGACTGGGGTGACCCCAGTTCAAAAGCCCACTTGAACAGGACTTGGCCAGGACAATGAATCCTATGGGCGATGGCAGGACGCACTGGTGGTACCAGACCAGTCAATGCAAACACTGGCAATGGTGCAGGAATGACCTGGAGAGGTAACAGAATATTCCTCTACAGTGTATAGTTCCAAGAGACACAATGAGCGACAGTTTGGCATTAAAGGACTACAGGAATAACAAGGCATCACAAGAGATGAGACAAATGGTAAACCCAGTGCCTGGGATCAGGACTTTCCAACTCCAACTAGATGGCAGAATATGCACAGCGTATGAATCTAAAAGACTTCAAGCAGCAAAATTTAACTGTGTCAACTAGTCCTGGTAAGCAGGTTCATGTGTGTTCACAACAGCATTAAACATCCACCATGAAGGCAAATGTTCCAGAAAAGGATAGAGCCCAATAAGAGCCCTCTTTCGAAAGGGACCCAATGAATTCAGACCAGACACTGACTAAGCGCTTAAGAAGCCCCCGATTCAAAGTGTGGAATGAGGGAGGCATGGCAGAAGGAAAGTTAGTTAAACGCTTGACAAGCTTCCTTGGTCCTGTTCAATAAGAGAAAAACACTCGTCTACAAAGTAAACCTGGAAGGATTTGGCTCAATTTTGTTTCTTGCAAGGACACCATTTTTTCTGGTCAGGCAGCTTACTGCCTTACTACTACTTCCTATATGGGCAGATGCGGGACTCAATAACTGCAAAGGAAGAGACCAGGCTATGTAAGGAACCCATGTGGCTCCGACTGACCTAAAAGTCACAAGCACATGCCTCCCCATCCTCTCGGCACCAACATCAGTATTAATCCAAGGTGGTTGAAATGCAGCATCTCAAAACAACTGCAGAAATAGTGTCTAATAACTCCGTGTGATGTGTTAGCAGCACTGTACTTTGAAAACCTAAATACTAGGGATTAACATGTGGTTGGAGACACTGAACAGATGAGTAGTTAGCCCAACATTGCATTCATTGTTCTATTGAGACCAAGTGAAGGTTTTGGTCCTTGGCTGGCTGTGGCCTGTGAATAGACGCCAGCAAGATAATCTGGCTGGATAAAGCCAGTTGAGTGACCTTGTACCCTTTATACTCTCATAGGTAACTGGCACACCCTGTATTTGACTAATAAAAGTGATTGAGAATATATTGTGTTTGGGCAGCTGTTGCTCTGCCTGTCCATTTTTCCCCCAAACCTTTGTTCGTAAGATTCCTCAGGAAAAGTATCACAACAGATCATTTTGTCCAAAAAATAAATCCATTTAGATGTGCCACATATGCATACAATAACTAAACAACCATATAGAAACCAAATGGTTTTTCAGAGAACTCATCACAATGGTTACCCAGAGAGTAAGACATAGTAGGAATAAGGGTCAAAGGTGCAGCGAACGTTTTTTTTGGTAATTGCACAGCACATTGCTTGAACCAGAATGCTGTGGAGCAAACTGGCGAAGTCGTAATAAGAAAGGTCAGCAAGACCAATTTAAAAAAGAAGTCAGGGAAGGGCCATCCATTACAACACTGAATGTGAGAGAAGATAGCCTCAATTGATTCACTAATTGGAATTGGTATGATGAATGTGCACAAGTGAGAAAGGGGAGGAGTGGAGCCATGGATACATTTTCACATATGAAACTAATTTGCTAAGCAGCTTCTGGTCTTTCCACTGAGGTGCTGTATTTGCATTAGCCGGGAATAGATATAGGAGTTCCACTTTGCTTTCAAAATGCTATTTTTACCTATCAGATTTCCTCCTCCTTTTACTCTCTTCCATGATACAAAACCTATTAGTGAACAAGTCTCAGAATTTAGGCCAAATATTATTGATGTACAATCTCTATGCTGCTAACTGTTAAATCTACACAGAAAGTAAACATAATATACAAAAAGTTACTTTCTGGTTTACAGTCCCTCACGCCTCATGGAAGGCCCCATGTGTTCCTGAAAATTCCCCCCCCTCCCCCCCCCCCCCCCCCCCCCAAAAAAGACTAATCTTTTGTGGAAGCAGATGGATGGGCTTCAGAAAAATTCCAGATAAAGGCAAGGCCCCATGTGGTTCTGCAATTTCCAAACAAAGATGAATCTTCTGTGGAAACTGGTGGATGGGCTCCAGGAAAAATCCAGATAAAGGCAAAAACAAAGAATATACCTTTATAAAATGTTTCCACTTAATGTTTCATATATGTCTGTTATAAACATGTTTGAAAATATTATTTGCCATTAATGTATTCTTAAAAAGAAAATCTATAAAATATTAATCTCTTAAAGGGCTTTAGAGACTTTTCACAAAAAGTCCCAGCGTCAGTTAACAAGGAGTCCCCTCTATGTATAAGGATGTTTTAAGGCAATTTAGTGGGAAGATATACGGGGATATATGCCTGCGCAAAAAAACACAAAAGAAGCTACCCAGTTTAAAACATTCAACGGTATTACATACAGCCTTCTTCGGTCTGTGTTCTTTCTCATCTCCTTTTCATGTGTTATTCTTAGACGTAGACCGTGTCCCGACAAGAAAACAAATGATGCCTCTTGGCCTGGAATTCCTTTCACGTAATAAAAGCATATTTTGTAATGTCCTTTGGATACAGTTTCTAAACATATGCTTTATATACGGTAAGCAGTCAAATAGTTAGAAAGTGGAAGAATGGACTTTTGACAAATACGATGTCCAGGCTGGGTTATAAACAGTGTAGCAGATTAATTCCCTACACAAAGTATACTCCATTTTAAAAAAATTCTCTTTACCACATAATGGTTAAACTCAGTCAACCAAGGGCCTTGGAATTTAGAATAATTTCAAAGTTTTTTTTCCAAATTTAACAAGTTCCAAATCAAGAATATGCACATTTATTCCAAGACATGGCAAAAACACATTTGTGAGGAGTAACTTACTAGAGTTTGGGAAGGTCAATTGAATGACCAGCATTACATTCTGGCTGCTATAACGAAAAGTAATTTTATTGTACAAACAACGAAATCACTATCTAAACTTGTGTAATTTTTTTTTTTTTTAGGGCACACAGACGTAGCCGTTGAATGCATTCAATCCAACTAATTGTGTATTTATTTGTCACTGTTTCATGATTTAATTTTCAGGAAGTGATGCAATACAACACTAGTGAATATTGAAAGGTTCTAGAAGACATCGAAAAATCTGATTCCTAGGGAGTTTGTTGAGGAGTTAAATACAGGCTGGTGACCACTTTTTCATATCAACCTTAAACCCTTTCGATCCTTGGCATCTCCAACACCTAAAAGAGATTATTACCGTTCGCTAGGACTCTAAAGATGCATTTAGGGAAAATGTGCACATTAAGTTGTGATGCAAAAGGCTGATAAGGAAATTAATTGAAATAGTATTTTACATTTCTAGTAAATATGTCCCATGTGTTTTATGGCACATCTTTTAAACATGACTATGAGAGTCCCTTGTGAAAGGCCCATGTACGAACCCAGGACAAATTTGATATCCCTTAAAATACTTAAAGCAGTAGGTAAACATTCCAAATCCTAACTTACATATACTAATCTGAGTTAGAAATGTCAAAATGAGGTTTACTAGACAAACTTGAACTTTAGATTCTCCCATAATTCAAAGTGATTAAATCAAATTCAAGCATTATACAAAAGGATGCCAACATTTGTACTCTACAGAAATGGAAACATTACAATCGCAAATGACTTGAAATAAAAATTAAGAATTAATTACAGCTTTTAAATTTACTGTGTTACGTAAATGCAGTACAAATTTAAACCAAGCTCTTAGGAGTACTATTAATTTGCAGGTACTTTGAATGGGCAAACGTAATTCTTGACTGTTTAAATGTGTTAACATTATTCCCAAGACGTTGTTCAAATAACCAATGACAAATCAAAATCTGGAAATAATCAAATGTACATTTTCAACAGAATGTAAGTTACTCCCAAGGAGATAAATGTTAGCATTGATTTCAATGCAGATTGACCTTTGTGAGCAAATTTACAATTTATAGGCAAAATGGCTGCTTTGAATTGACATTTTAAAAGGAAATGAAAATGTCACTTACCCAGTGTACATCTGTTCGTGGCATTAGTCGCTGCAGATTCACATGTTGAGCACAGTCCGCTGCCTGGTGTTGGGCTCGGAGTATTACAAGTTGTTTTTCTTCGAAGAAGTCTTTTTTGGTCACGGGACCGAAGGACTCCTCCCTCTTCGGCTCCATTGCGCATGGGCGTCGACTCCATCTTAGATTGTTTTCCCTGCAGAGGGTGAGGCTGGAGTTGTTTGCTATAAATAGTGCCCATGCAATGGAGTGAATACGTATGTACATAAAAAGTTTATAATAATTATTTACAAATGTACAAATGTTTAAGATTTAAGATTTACTTCTAAACGGCTACAGGCTTCCCGGGGAGGCGGGAGGGCACATGTGAATCTGCAGCGACTAATGCCACGAACAGATGTACACTGGGTAAGTGACATTTTCAGTTCGATGGCATATGTTGCTGCAGATACACATGTTGAGCATAGACTATAAAGCAGTTACCTCCCCTAAAAGCGGTGGTTTAGCCTGTAGGAGTTGAAGTAGTTTGGAATAATGTTCTTAGTACAGCTTGGCCCACTGTAGCTTGTTGTGCATTTAGTACATCTACACAGTAGTGTTTAGTAAATGTATGAGGCGTAGACCAGGTTGCAGCCTTACATATTTCGCTCATAGGAATGTTTCCTAGAAAGGCCATTGTAGCACCTTTCTTTCTGGTTGAGTGTGCCTTTGGTGTAATAGGCAATTCTCTCTTGGCTTTAAGATAGCATGTTTGAATACATCTGACTATCCATCTAGCAATGCCTTGTTTAGAGATTGGATTTCCTATGTGTGGTTTTTGAAAAGCTATGAACAGTTGTTTTGTTTTCCTGATTAACTTTGTTCTGTCAATGTAGTACATTAGTGCTCTTTTGATGTCTAATGTATGTAGTGCCCTTTCAGCCACGGAATCTGGCTGTGGGAAGAACACTGGTAATTCTACTGTTTGATTTAAATGGAATGGTGAGATTACTTTTGGTAGAAATTTTGGATTTGTTTTTGAACTATTTTATTTTTGTGTATTTGAATAAATGGTTCTTGTATGGTAAATGCCTGTATTTCACTTACTCTTCTGAGGGATGTGATTGCATTGAGAAATGCGACTTTCCACGTTAAATATTGCATTTCACAGGAATGCATGGGTTCAAAAGGTGGACCCATGAGTCTTGTTAAGATGATGTTAAGGTTCCATGAAGGAACTGGTGGTGTTCTTGGTGGTATAATTCTTTTTAGCCCTTCCATGAATGCTTTAATAACTGGTATTCTAAATAGAGACGATGAATGAGTAGTTTGTAGGTAAGCAGATATTGCTGCGAGGTGTATTTTTATAGATGAAAAAGCGAGGGTTGCTTTTTGCAAATGTAGTAAGTATCCCACTATGTCCTTTGTAGAGGCATGCAATGGTTGGATTTGATTGGTATGGCAGTAGCAAACAAATCTTTTCCACTTAGATGCATAGCAGTGTCTAGTGGAAGCTTTTCTAGCTTGTTTTATGACCTCCATACATTCTTGTGTGAGGTCTAAGTGTCCGAATTCTAGGATTTCAGGAGCCAAATTGCTAGATTCAATGATGCTGGGTTTGGATGCCTGATCTGTTGTTTGTGTTGTGTTAACAGATCTGGTCTGTTGGGTAGTTTGACATGCGGTACTAGTGAAAGGTCTAGTAGAGTTGTATACCAAGGTTGTCTTGCCCATGTGGGTGCTATCAGTATGAGTTTGAGTTGGTTTTGACTCAATTTGTTTACTAGATATGGAAGGAAAGGGAGAGGGGGAAAAGCGTATGCAAATATCCCTGACCAACTCATCCATAGAGCATTGCCTTGTGATTCGCGGTGTGGGTACCTGGATGCGAAGTTTTGGCATTTTGCGTTTTCTTTTGTTGCGAACAAATCTATCTGGGGTGTTCCCCAAATTTGAAAGTAATTGTTCAGAACTTGGGGGTGAATTTCCCATTCGTGGACTTGTTGGTGATCTCGCGAAAGGTTGTCTGCTAGTTGGTTTTGGATCCCTGGAATAAATTGTGCTATTAGGCGAATGTGGTTGTGAATCGCCCACTGCCATATTTTTTGTGTTAGGAGACACAATTGTGTTGAGTGTGTTCCTCCTTGTTTGTTTAAATAATACATTGTTGTCATGTTGTCTGTTTTGACAAGAATGTATTTGTGTGTTATTATGGGTTGAAAGGCTTTTAACGCTAGAAATACTGCTAACAGTTCTAGGTAATTTATATGAAATTTTGTTTGGTGTACGTCCCATTGTCCTTGAATGCTGTGGTGATGGAGGTGTGCTCCCCACCCTGTCATGGAAGCATCTGTTATAACGTATTGAGGCACTGGGTCCTGAAATGTCCGCCCTTTGTTTAAATTGTTGCTGTTCCACCATAGAAGCGAGAGGTATGTTTGGCGGTCTACCAACACCAGATCTAGAAGTTGACCCTGTGCTTGTGACCATTGTGATGCTAGGCACTGTTGTAAGGGTTGCATGTGTAGTCTTGCGTTTGGGACAATGGCTATGCATGATGACATCATGCCTAGAAGTTTTAGCAAAAATTTTGCTTGTATCTTTTGGTTTGGAAACATAGCACTTATTACCTTGTGGAATGCTTGAACTCTTTGTGGACTTGGGAGTGGCAATTCCTTTTGATGTGTTGATGGTTGCCCCTAGATATTGTTGTGACACGGTTCGAGGTGTGACTTTGTATAGTTGATGGAGAAACCCAGTTTGTGAAGGGTTTGTATGACATATGTGGTGTTGTTTGTGCACTTTCTTACTGTGTTGGTCTTGATTAGCCAATCGTCTAGGTAAGGAAACACATGTATTTGTTGTCTCCTGATATGTGCTGCTACTACTGCTAGACATTTTGTGAATACTCTTGGTGCAGTTGTTATTCCGAATGGCAACACCTTGAATTGGTAATGTATTCCTTTGAATACGAACCTTAGGTACTTTCTGTGAGAAGGATGTACCGGTATATGAAAGTACGCATCTTTTAGGTCTAATGTGGTCATGTAATCTTGCTGTTTGAGCAGTGGAATGATGTCTTGTAGTGTGACCATGTGAAAGTGGTCCGATATGATGTAGGTATTTAGTGTCCTGAGATCTAATATTGGTCTTAATGTTTTGTCTTTTTTTGGAATTAGAAAGTACAGGGAGTAAACTCCTGTGTTTTTTTGTTGTACTGGTACTAATTCTATTGCATCCTTTTGCAGTAGTGCTTGAACTTCTAGTCCTAAAAGTTATAAATGTTGTAGTGACATTTTGCGTGTTTTTGGAGGGATGTTTGGTGGGAATTTGTGGAATTCTATGCAATAGCCATGTTGGATTATTGCTAGTACCCAATTGTCTGTTGTAATCTGCTGCCAAGATTGGTAGAATTGGCTTAGTCTTCCCCCCACTGGTGTTGAGTGAAGGGGTTGTGTGACTTGAAAGTCACTGTTTAGGTGGAGGTGTTTTTGGAGTTTGGAATTTTCCCCTACTCCTTGGGAATTGACCCCCTCTATATCCCCTGAAATCTCCCCTTTGGAATGAACCCTGATAGGGTGTGGTTCTTGTTTGTTGGCTGGTGGTGTCTGTGGGTTGGCCACGAAACCCCCCTCTAAATGGAGTTTTTCTAAAAGAGCCTCTGCTCTGCGGGGAGTAGAGTGCGCCCATGGCTTTGGCCGTGTCTGTGTCCTTTTTAAGTTTTTCAATGGCTGTGTCCACTTCAAGGCCAAAAAGTTGTTTTTCGTTGAAGGGCATATTAAGGACAGCCTGCTGGATTTCAGGTTTGAACCCTGAAGTGCGGAGCCATGCGTGTCTCCTTATGGTGACAGCAGTGTTGACTGTTCTTGCTGCAGTATCGGCTGCGTCCATTGAAGAGCGGATTTGATTGTTCGAGATCGTTTGTCCCTCTTCAACTATTTGCTGCGCCCTTTTTTGGTATTCCTGGGGAAGATGGTCTATGAGAAGTTGCATCTCATCCCAGTGTGCGCGGTCATATCGGGCTAGCAGCGCTTGAGAATTTGCGATGCGCCATTGGTTGGCTGCCTGTGATGCGACTCTTTTTCCTGCCGCATCAAATTTTCGGCTTTCTTTGTCCGGAGGTGGGGCGTCGTCAGATGTATGGGAATTTGCTCTTTTGCGAGCTGCCCCTACTACTACGGAGTCAGGTGGTAACTGCGAAGTAATAAACACTGGGTCTGTGGGTGGTGGTTTATATTTCTTATCCACCCTTGGGGTGATGGCTCTTGATTTTACGGGCTCTTCAAAAATTTGTTTTGCGTGCCGTAACATCCCTGGTAGCATTGGGAGACATTGATATTGGCTATGTGTAGTCGAGAGGGTGTTAAATAAAAAATCATCCTCTATAGGATCGGAATGCAGTTGGACATTGTGGAATTCTGCTGCCCTAGCCACCAGTTGCGAGTATGAGGTACTGTCCTCTGGCGGTGACGGCTTTGTGGGGTATGAATCGGGATCATTGTCCGGCACTGGGGTGTCGTATAAGTCCCAAGCGTCTTGATCCTGATTATCTTGACTTATAGTAGTTTGCGCTGGTGAGTGCATTTGTGGCGGAGTTTGTGCCGGCGATGCCTGTTGTGGTGGAGAGGGCGGAGGCGTGACTTTTTTAACCACTTTGGCTTGTGGTTGTGCGTCATCCTTGAGAAATCCGATCCTTCTTTTTCTCATTATTGGGGGAAGGGTTGATATCTTCCCTGTGTCTTGTTGTATGTACAGTCTCTTTTGTGTGTAGTCTGATTCTACACTTTGGAGCTCTTGTCCAAATCTGTGCATCTGGCCACTTATTCCTTGTTAATCTGTGTAGGAAGGAGGTGTGGAACTTTTCGGCGCCGAGAGAGAATCTTTTTTCGGCTTCGGTACCGACTGAATTTTTGTGGCTTTCGGCAGTGTGTCTCGGTGCCGATGTTTTTCGGTGCCGGCATCTTGTTTTTGCTTCTCGGGTGTCTTCGCTATGGGCGTGCCCTTTTTCGGCGCCTTCGACGGGTCGCCGGTTTTATGGGTCGAGCCATGGCCTGTTGGCAGTGGCGTCCCCTGGGCTTTTGTTTTTTCGATGGTCTTTATTTTCGACGTCTTACTCACTGTTTGTTGTTGTTGTTCGACGTCGGAGTCTCCGGATTCTGAGTCCGGAACCGAGAATGTTTCCTCTTTGTCGTCGAAACTTTGTTTTGTCGGCGTGGACGCCATTTGTAGACGCCTGGCTCTTCGGTCCCGGAGTGTTTTTCTGGACCGGAAGGCTCGACAGGCCTCACAGGTATCCTCCTTGTGCTCGGGGGACAAGCACAAGTTACAGACCAAGTGCTGATCTGTATAAGGATACTTACTGTGACATTTTGGGCAGAAACGGAACGGGGTCCGTTCCATCGGCTTCGGCGTCACACGCGGTCGGGCCGACCAGGCCCCGATGGGGGAATCGAAGCTACCCCAAAGTCTTCCGATGATCGGTGTCGATGTACCTAACTATCCCGATACCGAACGGAACAATACCGACGCTTTCTTCCGAGATTCTGACTAAATTTCCGAACCGAAACACGGAGCGAAAAGGAACACGTCCGAACCAGACAGCGGAAAAAAACAATCTAAGATGGAGTCGACGCCCATGCGCAATGGAGCCGAAGAGGGAGGAGTCCTTCGGTCCCGTGACCAAAAAAGACTTCTTCGAAGAAAAACAACTTGTAATACTCCGAGCCCAACACCAGGCAGCGGACTGTGCTCAACATGTGTATCTGCAGCAACATATGCCATCGAACACTACTTTACCAAATTCTGCCCCTTCTCTTCATATTAACATTAGAGAAGGAAATTAATGAATACAAAATATATATATATTTAACCTGTGTTAAAGCATCCAATCAGTTCTCTTAATAAACCGTAACGAGAGCTAAAAAACAAAAAAAACAAACAAAAAAATGCAGATAGGAGTACGTGCTCTTAGGAAATTTAACATTTCTCATGAAAGTGGGGCCAATATTCTGTCCATCAAAGCAGCCAAAAAAGCATAAGAACAGTAACATGCTAGATGTTTCTAGCATCATGCTCATCACAAGTCCAGTTTTAAAACTTGGCTAATTTCTCTGAATGCATTTACTTAACCATGCCACAATAGTCACTCCAAATATAGTAAATGTCAGGACACTGGTTTAAACAAAAATTAAACAGGCAAAGGGACAAGTGGCAGCACTTAAGGGAGGACTTACTGATTGGTTCCAAACCACTTCAGAATCTGCAGGGATACATACCAATTAAAAGGTGCAAGGGAGAGCATACAGCCAAGAAGGCTGATTCTAAGCCCTGAAAATTAAAAATGTATCATTGGTAGCACAGGTGCTAAAGTATTTAATTCACCATGTGGGTAAAAAAAGCACAAAAGTAGCACAATAATATTAGATAGAAATAAGGTGCTTCATTCAGATTAGTGCTAAAACGGAAGCAAGCAAAGACGTGATATAAAAAAGTGTCCGTGAATATAGTAAATAAATGTTTTAAATGAAAAAAGCAGCACAACTCAAATAACCGTATCTTTACATCCCATCATTTTCAAACTTACCTTGAATTTGTGTGCTAAAAAATTAAGCTGATCATATTAGAGAAAAAACATTGATGGTGGTGAAGCAATAGGGAAAGATGTGCCAGCTCACTGGCCTTGACGTGTGTCAGATCTGTTATCTGGAACATCAATAAACATTAGCCAAAGAATTTAGTTTTGTATGAGATGTGTGCATACCCAGCTTGAACTTAGAGCAGTAAAGACTTTGATAGGAGCTCCTGAATTTCAATGATACATCATTGGTGGTCTCATTTTAAGAAATTTGAAATTAACCAAATCAAGAAAAGGTTTTGTTAAAGGGTAAACTGTTTAGAGTAGGGTTGCTTAATGAAATTTTATAGTTGGGGTTTAAGACACAGATATTCTTCAAGGAACTACTCAATGATGAAAAGATCCTGGACTGCAATGCAAAACTTTGCTACTATAGTCTAAAGTTTGGCACTGGATGCAGCACCTTTAATGTTTAACCAAGTTCCACCAGTCATGATTCAACATTATACACACAATTTTATTTTCAATAAAGGCAGGCCACGCCTGGCAGCAACCACGGACAGTAAATCCCCCATTGCTAGAAGGTACACCCACTATCTATTTGCCATGACTGCATGGTATTCAAACAGCACACCTACAAGTGCTGGTTATGGTATTTTAAATTAAGTGAGCTAGTTAGCAGCTCACAACCTAGTGTCAAGCTAGTTACATAATACAAGAGCACAACAGACCAACGCAAATTATAGGGACAGGGTGAAAAAAACTGACTTTCAAACCTCAAAACCTAAATACGTGAAATACAGTTGAGTGGTCCAAAAAGTGTCAGAATAAGAATCCTTATTAAAGGTAATTTAAGGGAACACTGTGTAAACGTAGGAAGCTGGCCCTTTACGTTGTATGTGAATACTGTGCAAAAACTCCAGGAGTTCCGCAGTAAGTAGATGTGGGTTGTGGCTTCCTCTCCTGTGAGGGGAGCCAGATTTGCATTTCAAAGGCAGCAGCCCTTTGGGGCTTGCTGCCTTAGGAAGGCTAATCAGCAGGTCATCCTGTGGAGGAAGGTGATACACCCTCTTCCCTGACAGGCTTTTGTTCTGGGCCTCCTGAGAGCAGAAAGCTCTCACCCTAGAGGGCCAGAACAGTGTCTTTGATAGCAGGCTGACAGAAACCAGTCTGTGAGCACACTAGAGGCTAGTAGGGTTTCAGAGGGCACTTCTAAGGTGCTCTCTGGGCGCACGTACTGGTAAATCCAACAGTGGCATCAGTGTGGGTTCACCAACACAAGATGTTTGATACCAAATACCCCTATCTTCAGATAAGCCATCATGTAGCTGGGAAACCCCTATTGACCAGTGTCTAGCACATGCATTTAAAATTGCTTCCTGTGTCATTTACTAAGTCTGAGAATTGACAAAGACATAGCAGGGGCATATCTGCTTGTGCAGATATGCCCTCACATGTAATATAATACGCCCTGCATTAGGGCTGTAAGTCCTGCTAGGGGGGTGACTTACATATATTGCATGTGCATGCAGTGTTACGGGATACAGCACACAGGTTCTGTGTCATGTGGTGTTTTCACTGTTGTCTGTGCCAGGACATACAGCCTGCAATGGCAGCCTGTCATGTGCTTGGTGAAGAGTCCCCTAGGGTAGCACAGTGTGTGCTGCAACTCTTAGGAACCTTCTTTAGTACCCCAGGTACCAGGGGTACCATTTACTAGGAACTTGAAGAGGATGTTAAAGGTTTTGCTAATTGGGGAAACTGTGCCGTTTTGAGAAAGAGCTCTGGCACTGGGGACCTGGTTAGCAGGAACCCATCGCACTCAGTCGAAATCACATTATGCACCATGCAATAAGTGTGTTTTTTTTTTGGGGGGGGGGGGAGGGGGGGGGGGGTGTTTGGGATTTGGCAGACCATTTAAAAAAGAGGCACTTTCCTACAGTAAACAAATATGCCAATTGGTTGGAGCACTACGTTTGGAATATTTAAGCAATTGCACAGAATACCACCAATCAAAACTGTTATTGCATTTAAAAACTGTTAAGCAATAAAAAGGAAAGGTGGTGTCTAGCATGGTCATAAAATCTCCCAGTATTCTGATTAATTAAAGTAAAGAGTAAACTAATTTAATCTTTATCTGAAATTATGAAACTTGCAAGAGAAGGAAAGTTACTTACCTGTAACAGTGAAGAAGTATAATTACAAGCTAGCAACCTTTCCTTCTTCACAATGGGATTCTCTCTGATACTCAAACAAATAACTTTACAAATGTCTTTAGTACTGGCCAAATAATAATGTAATGCTCTATTGAAATCAGGAGTTCTCTGCTGGGGATGCTGGATTTGGGAAATAGAGACAAGGGAGTTGCCAGATTAAAGTAAAAATTAAAAATAACTGTTTGGAGAGAAGGGAGTTCAGCTCTTAAAATCACAGCACGTTGTACTATTTTTTGGGACATAGAGCCTTTCTCCTGGCAGACAATAACAGCCATCAAAAAAGCAACCTTCTTTGAAAGGTGCTGTAAATCAGCTACGGTGTTGGGAAAACCCGCAAACAGTACCTTGGATTTGTAGGGTGTTGTGATCCTTGTGGTGAGCTCCGGAGAGTGGTGTCACGTTGTCTGAGTGGGAGTCGTCGGGTCCTTGAAGTCACATCTCGGGGATCGAAATCAGGTGCGCTGGCGTAGATGCCGTCGGGGCTGCAGTGCGAAGTTGAATGATGCGACGTACGGTGCCCACAGGTCACAGCATAGGCAGCGGCTTGATGACAGTGTACAGCGCTGTCGGTCATACCAGGGCTGCGGTGTGAAGCGGGGCGGTGAGACGTGCAGTGCCACCAGGTCACAGTGCAGGCAGTGGAGTTGTCATTGCTGAAGTGCTGTCATCGGTAGGCTCAAGTCAGCGGTGTGGGGCGCGACTTCGTGACCCTCATGAGCGATGTCCACAGGCCACAGTGCAGGCAGAATGCCTGATGACGACAGGAGTCAATAATGCTGGCGTCGGTTGACCGGGGCTGCGGTACTGTATGGGACGGTGCTTTGTGTACCTCACAAGCAGTGTTAACAGACCACTTTGCATGCAGCTGCACCGGTGTCAGCAGGAGTGTCGTCGTTGGGGATGCCCAGGCTGCGGTGTGAGCAGGCGATGCCGGAGTGCGGGCCCACAGGTTTCGGTGGGAGGAGTGGCTCTGTGATTCGTCCAATGACGGCATCTGTGATACCAGGGTTGCGGTGCGAAGCTGGACAATGCGACACTGAGGCATCGGCAGGTCACGGTGCAAAGAATTCTTGCAATACCTACCCAAAGAACACCAAAAGCAGGCGCAGCAAATTGTGAAGAGGGTACATAACAAATAATCAGATTAGGTCTGCTCTAGATGCAGCTCACACTGAATCTAGAGGAATTAATATCAGCATCACAATTAGACAACATATATGGTTGAGGTCCTCACGTTTTAAACCTGAAATACAACAGACGGTCCTTAATATGCTGTTTAACAAACAGCAACTCTTTGGACCAGAGGTGGACACAACCATTTAAAAACCCAGGAAACACAGCAAAAGCCATGGGAGCCCTTTACACCACACCATTTTGGGCTTCCTTTCGGAAACCACAATTTAGGGGAGGTTTTAAAACCCAGACTGCAGAGGCTTCCACCTCCCATCCAAAGCAATGCCAGCAGTACTCCTCAAAAGAGTCATTTAGAGGCTCTTACAGAGGGCAACATTTCAGGGACAGAGGAAAATTGTTAAGCTTCAAGGAGTGCTTCCACACCCACTAAACAATGACTTACCAAACATCCCACAATCCCATACGTCTCCTGTGGGAGGAAGACTGCAACAATTCCATTCTCACTGGCAAAACATCACCACAGTTCAATGGGTACTTTCAATTATCCGCAGTGGTTATTGCCTAGAGCTCATCTCCGCTCCACCAAATATTGCCCCTCGTTTTCACAGACTCTCTCCAGAACACACTATTCTACTAAAACAAAAAGGTACAATCTCTATTACTCAAGGGGGCAATAGCAATGGTAACCATCTCACAGCAAGGGATAGGAGTATACTCACTATACTTCCTTATACCAAAGAAGGATGGTACTCTCAGACCCATTCTCGATCTCAGACCTCTAAATCTATGTATCATGTAAGAAACTTTTCACATGGTCACTCTACAGAGCATCATTCCCCTGCTACAAAAACAAGATTACATGACCGCGTTAGATCTAAAGGACGCTTACGTCCACATTCCAATACATCCAGCTCACTGCAAGTATTTAAAGTTTGTAATATCAGGCAACCATGACCAATTCAAAGTACTACCCTTTGGAGTAACAACAGCACCAAGAGTGTTCACAAAATGTCCAGCTGTAGTAGCAGCATACCTCAAAAGACACCACATACATGTCTTCCCTTATCTAGACGATTGGTTAATAAAATCCATCACTATTCTAAGATGCCAACAACACACACAGTACACAATAGATACCCTACACACATTAGGGTTCACAATCAAGTCCTAGAAATCTCATCTTCAGCCAGCACAAATTCAACCTTATCTAGGCGCAATTCTCAATACACATTCAGCATTAGCCTACCCAAATCCACAACAGATACAGGCTTTTCAATACCTCATATCACAAATGCAGGTCAATCAACTTACACAGTAAGATTTGTCATGAAACTATGGGGAATGATGGCATCATGCATAGCAATAGTACCAAGTGCGAGGCTAAACGTGAGACCACTGCAACAGTGTCTCTTGCAACAATGGTCTCAGGCACAGGGTCAGTTACAGGATCTAGGGTTGTTAGACCACCAAACTTACAAAATCTCTGCAATGGTGGAATCACAACAACTTAAAGGGGCAGCCATTTCAAGACCCAGTGCCACAGACCATAATCACAACAGATGCGTGAATGACAGGTTGGGGAGCCTATCTCAACAAACTAACGATAAAAGGGGAATGGGAGTAAAAACTAACCACATAAACCACTTGGAATTATTAGCCATCAAAGCATTTCAACCACAGATCATACACAAAACATTCTTTATAAGAACATACAACATGACAACAATGTATTATCTGAAAAAACACGGGGGGTCGGGTCTGGGGGCGCACTCATCCCAATTGTCCCCTCTAGCTCAAACAATATGGAAATGGGCAATTCACAATCACATTCAACTGCTAGCGGAATACATCCCAGGAATACACAACCAGCTAGCAGACCTAAGAAGGAGAGAGCAACAAATACACGAATGGGAGATTCACTCACAGGCAATTCAATATTACATTCAGATGTTGGGGAACAACAAACCTAGACCTTTTCGCAACAAGCGAAAACGCAAAATACCAAAACCTTGCATCCAAAAACCCACACCCTCAGTCCAAGGGCAAGGCTCTATGGATCAAGTGGTCAGGGATATTTGCTTACGCTTTCCGCCCTGTAAGGAAATGTCTCCTTGGCATGTTTACCCCCTGACTCTTTGCCTTTGCTGATGCTAAGTTTTGATTTGAAAGTGTGCTGAGGCCTGCTAACCAAGCCCCAGCACCAGCGTTCATTCCCTAACCTGTACTTTTGTTTTCACAATTGGCACACCCTGGCATCCAGGTAAGTCCCATGTAACTGGTACCCCTGGTACCAAGGGCCCTGATGCCAGGGAAGGTCTCTAAGGGCTGCAGCATATCTTATGCCACCCTGGGGACCCCTCACTCAGCACAGACACACTGCTTGCCAGCTTGTGTGTGCTAGTGAGGGCAAAACGAGTAAGTCGACATGGCACTCCCCTCAGGGTGCCATCCCAACCTCACACTGCCTATGCAGTATAGATAAGTCACCCCTCTAGCAGGCCTTACAGCCCTAAGGCAGGGTGCACTATACCATAGGTGAGGGCATAAGTGCATGAGCACTATGCTCCTACAGTAAGCCAAACCTTAGACACTGTAAGTGCAGGGTAGCCATAAGAGTATATGGTCTGGGAGTCTGTCAAACACGAACTCCACAGCACCATAATGGCTACACTGAAAACTGTGAAGTTTAGTATCAAACTTCTCAGCACAATAAATGCACACTGATGCCAGTGTACATTTTATTGTAACATACAACCCAGAGGGCACCTTAGAGGTGCCTCCTGAAACCTTAACCGACTATCCGTGTAGGCTGACTAGTTTTAGCAGCCTGCCACACACCAGACAGGTTGCTGGCCACATGGGGAGAGTGCCTTTGTCACTCTGTGGCTAGTAACAAAGCCTGTACTGGGTGGAGGTGCTTCACACCTCCCCCTGCAGGAACTGTAACACCTGGCGGTGAGCCTCAAAGGCTCAAAGGCTCACCCCCTTTGTTACAGCACCACAGGGCACTCCAGCTAGTGGAGTTGCCCGCCCCCTCCGGCCACGGCCCCACTTTTGGCGGCAAGGCCGGAGGAGATCATGAGAAAAACAAGGAGGAGTCACTGGCCAGTCAGGACAGCCCCTAAGGTGTCCTGAGCTGAGGTGACTAACTTTTAGAAATCCTCCATCTTGCAGATGGAGGATTCCCCCAATAGGATTAGGGATGTGCCCCCCTCCCCTCAGAGAGAAGGCACAAAAAGGGTGTAGCCACTCTCAGGGCTAGTAGCCATTGGCTACTAACCCCCCAGACCTAAACACACCCCTAAATTCAGTATTTAGGAGCTCCCCAGAACCTAGGAACTCAGATTCTTGCAACGTAAGAAGAAGAGGACTGCTAAGCTGAAAAACCCTGCAGAAGAAGACGGAGACACCAACTGCTTTGGCCCCAGCCCTACCGGCCTGTCTCCCCACTTCTAAAGACACTGCTCCAGCGACACTTTCAACAGGGACCAGCGACCTCTGAATCCTCAGAGGACTGCCCTGCATCTGGAAGGACCACGAACTCCTGAGGACAGCGGCTCTGTTCACCCAAGACTGCGACTTTGCTACAAAGAAGCAACTTTGAAACAACTTGCGTTTCCCGCCAGAAGCGTGAGACTTGACACACTGCACCCGACGCCCCCGGCTCGACTTGTGGAGAACAATCACTTCAGGGAAGACTCCCCGGCGACTGCGAGACCGTGAGTAGCCGGAGTTGACCCCCCTGAAACCCCACAGCGACGCCTGCAGAGGGAATCCCGAGGCTCCCCCTGACCGCGACTGCCTGCTTCTAAGATCCGACGCCTGGTAAAGACTCTGCACCCGCAGCCCCCAGGACCTGAAGGATCCGACCTCCAGTGCAGGAGCGACCCCCAGGTGGCCCTCTCCCTTGCCCAGGTGGTGGCTACTCCGAGGAGCCCCCCCCCCCTTGCCTGCATCGCTGAAGAGACCCCTTGGTCTCCCATTGAAACCTATTGAAAACCCGACGCATGTTTGCACACTGCACCCGGCCGCCCCCGTGCTGCTGAGGGTGTACTTTCTGTGTGGACTTGTGTCCCCCCCGGTGCCCTACAAAACCCCCCTGGTCTGCCCTCCGAAGACACGGGTACTTACCTGCTGGCAGACTGGAACCAGGGCACCCCCTTCTCCATTGAAGCCTATGCGTTTTGGGCACCACTTTGACCTCTGCACCTGACAGTCCCTGAGCTGCTGGTGTGGTAACTTTGGGGTTGCTCTGAACCCCCAACGGTGGGCTACCTTGGACCCAAACTTGAACCCTGTAAAGAAATGGCTCCCTGTTGCAGTTACCCCCCACTTTTTGCCTGATACTGATGCTGACTTGACTGAGAAGAGTGCTGGGACCCTGCTAACCAGGCCCCAGCACCAGTGTTCCTTCACCTAAAATGTACCATTGTATCCACAATTGGCACACCCTGGCACTCAGATAAGTCCCTTGTAACTGGTACTTCTAGTACCAAGGGCCCTGATGCCAAGGAAGGTCTCTAAGGGCTGCAGCATGTCTTATGCCACCCTAGAGACCCCTCACTCAGCACAGACACACTGCTTACAAGCCTGTGTGTGCTAGTGAGAACAAAATGAGTAAGTCGACATGGCACTCCCCTCAGGGTGCCATGCCAGCCTCTCACTGCCTATGCAGTATAGGTAAGACACCCCTCTAGCAGGCCTTACAGCCCTAAGGCAGGGTGCACTATACCATAGGTGAGGGTACCAGTGCATGAGCATGGTACCCCTACAGTGTCTAAACAAAACCTTAGACATTGTAAGTGCAGGGTAGCCATAAGAGTATATGGTCTGGGAGTCTGTCAAACACGAACTCCACAGCACCATAATGGCTACACTGAAAACTGGGAAGCTTGGTATCAAACTTCTCAGCACAATAAATGCACACTGATGCCAGTGTACATTTTATTGTAAAATACACCCCAGAGGGCACCTTAGAGGTGCCCCCTGAAACTTAACCGACTATCTGTGTAGGCTGACTAGTTTTAGCAGCCTGCCACAAACCGAGACATGTTGCTGGCCCCATGGGGAGAGTGCCTTTGTCACTCTAAGGCCAGTAACAAAGCCTGCACTGGGTGGAGATGCTAACACCTCCCCCAGGCAGGAATTGTCACACCTGGCGGTGAGCCTCAAAGGCTCACCTCCTTTGTGCCAACCCAGCAGGACACTCCAGCTAGTGGAGATGCCCGCCTCCTGGACCCAGCCCCCACTTTTGGCGGCAAGTCCAGGAGAGATAATGAGAAAAACAAGGAGGAGTCACTGGCCAGTCAGGACAGCCCCTAAGGTGTCCTGAGCTGAGGTGACTCTGACTTTTAGAAATCCTCCATCTTGCAGATGGAGGATTCCCCCAATAGGATTAGGGATGTGACCCCCTCCCCTTGGGAGGAGGCACAAAGAGGGTGTACCCACCCTCAGGGCTAGTAGCCATTGGCTACTAACCCCCCAGACCTAAACACGCCCTTAAATTTAGTATTTAAGGGCTCCCCTGAACCTAAGAAATTAGATTCCTGCAACTACAAGAAGAAGGACTGCCTAGCTGAAAACCCCTGCAGAGGAAGACCAGAAGACGACAACTGCCTTGGCTCCAGAAACTCACCGGCCTGTCTCCTGCCTTCCAAAGATCCTGCTCCAGCGACGCCTTCCAAAGGGACCAGCGACCTCGACATCCTCTGAGGACTGCCCCTGCTTCGAAAAGACAAGAAACTCCCGAGGACAGCGGACCTGCTCCAAGAAAGGCTGCAACTTTGTTTCCAGCAGCTTTGAAAGAACCCTGCAAGTTCCCCGCAAGAAGCGTGAGACTTGCAACACTGCACCCGGCGACCCCGACTCGGCTGGTGGAGATCCAACACCTCAGGAGGGACCCCAGGACTACTCTGATACTGTGAGTAACAAAACCTGTCCCCCCTGAGCCCCCACAGCGCCGCCTGCAGAGGGAATCCCGAGGCTTCCCCTGACCGCGACTCTTTGAATCCTAAGTCCCGACGCCTGGGAGAGACCCTGCACCCGCAGCCCCCAGGACCTGAAGGACCGAACTTTCACTGGAGAAGTGACCCCCAGGAGTCCCTCTCCCTTGCCCAAGTGGAGGTTTCCCCGAGGAATCCCCCCCTTGCCTGCCTGCAGCGCTGAAGAGATCCCGAGATCTCTCATAGACTAACATTGCGAACCCGACGCTTGTTTCTACACTGCACCCGGCCGCCCCCGCGCCGCTGAGGGTGAAATTTCTGTGTGGACTCGTGTCCCCCCCGGTGCCCTACAAAACCCCCCTGGTCTGCCCTCCGAAGACGCGGGTACTTACCTGCAAGCAGACCGGAACCGGGGCACCCCCTTCTCTCCATTCTAGCCTATGCGTTTTGGGCACCACTTTGAACTCTGCACCTGACCGGCCCTGAGCTGCTGGTGTGGTGACTTTGGGGTTGCTCTGAACCCCCAACGGTGGGCTACCTTGGACCAAGAACTAAGCCCTGTAAGTGTCTTACTTACCTGGTTAACCTAACAAATACTTACCTCCCCTAGGAACTGTGAAAATTGCACTAAGTGTCCACTTTTAAAACAGCTATTTGTCAATAACTTGAAAAGTATACATGCAATTTTGATGATTTGAAGTTCCTAAAGTACTTACCTGCAATACCTTTCGAATGAGATATTACATGTAGAATTTGAACCTGTGGTTCTTAAAATAAACTAAGAAAAGATATTTTTCTACATAAAAACCTATTGGCTGGATTTGTCTCTGAGTGTGTGTACCTCATTTATTGTCTATGTGTATGTACAACAAATGCTTAACACTACTCCTTGGATAAGCCTACTGCTCGACCACACTACCACGAAATAGAGCATTAGTATTATCTATTTTTACCACTATTTTACCTCTAAGGGGAACCCTTGGACTCTGTGCATGCTATTCCTTACTTTGAAATAGCACATACAGAGCCAACTTCCTACATTGGTGGATCAGCGGTGGGGTACAAGACTTTGCATTTGCTGGACTACTCAGCCAATACCTGATCACACGACAAATTCCAAAATTGTCATTAGAAATTGATTTTTGCAATTTGAAAAGTTTTCTAAATTCTTAAAAGACCTGCTAGGGCCTTGTGTTAGATCCTGTTTAGCATTTCTTTTAGAGTTTAAAAGTTTGTAAAAGTTTGAATTAGATTCTAGAACCAGTTGTAGATTCTTAAAAAGTATTCCAACTTTTAGAAGCAAAATGTCTAGCACAGATGTGACTGTGGTGGAACTCGACACCACACCTTACCTCCATCTTAAGATGAGGGAGCTAAGGTCACTCTGTAAAATAAAGAAAATAACAATGGGCCCCAAACCTACCAAAATACAACTCCAGGAGCTTTTGGCAGAGTTTGAAAAGGCCAACCCCTCTGAGGGTGGCAACTCAGAGGAAGAGGATAGTGACTTGGAGGAAAATTCCCCCCTACCAGTCCTATCTAGGGAGAACAGGGTCCCTCAAACCCTGACTCCAAAAATAATAGTCAGAGATGCTGGTTCCCTCACAGGAGAGACCAACACCTCTGAAATCACTGAGGATAGCCCCAGTGAAGAGGACATCCAGTTAGCCAGGATGGCCAAAAGATTGGCTTTGGAAAGACAGATCCTAGCCATAGAGAGGGAAAGAAAAGAGATGGGCCTAGGTCCCATCGATGGTGGCAGCAACTTAAATAGGGTCAGAGATTCTCCTGACATCCTAAAAATCCCCAAAGGGATTGTAACAAAATATGAAGATGGTGATGACATCACCAAATGGTTCACAGCTTTTGAGAGGGCTTGTGTAACCAGAAAAGTAAACAGATCTCACTGGGGTGCTCTCCTTTGGGAAATGTTCACTGGAAAGTGTAGGGATAGACTCCTCACACTCTCTGGAAAAGATGCAGAATCTTATGACCTCATGAAGGGTACCCTGATTGAGGGCTTTGGATTCTCCACTGAGGAGTATAGAATTAGATTCAGGGGGGCTCAAAAATCCTCGAGCCAGACCTGGGTTGATTTTGTAGACTACTCAGTAAAAACACTAGATGGTTGGTTAACTGGAAATGAAGTGTGTGACTATGTTGGGCTTTATAATTTGTTTATGAAAGAACACATTTTAAGTAACTGCTTCAATGAAAAGTTGCATCAGTATCTGGTAGACCTAGGTCCAATTTCTCCCCAAGAATTGGGAAAGAAGGCAGACCACTGGGTCAAGACTAGGGTAACCAAAACTTCCACTGGGGGTGACCAAAAGAAAGGGGTTACAAAAACTCCCCAGGAGAAAGTGGGTGACACTAGAAACAAAGAAAAAGAGTCCTCTGTAGGCCCCCAAAAACCAGAACAGGTGGGTGGGCCTCAAGACACAACCCAAAACAAAGGTGGGTACCAGGGTAAGAACTGGGATGCCACTAAGGCCTGGTGCCACAACTGTAAACAGTCTGGGCACCACACCAAGGACACTTCTTGTCCCAAAAACAAACCCCAGAACAAAATTCCTGGGGTAACCAGTGTAGCCATGGGAGATGACTCCTCAGATGAGGAGGTCTTCCTAGCCTTCAACTGGAAACAGGGCCCAACAGGTGAGTTGGAGATTCCAGAGGGAAGTAGACACTTCCACCACCTACTGGTGAATGGAATCCCAACCACTGCCCTGAGAGACACTTGTGCCAGTCACACTATTGTGCATGACAGGCTGGTGCTCTCAAACCAGTACATCCCAGGTGAGACTGCCAGGGTAAGAGTTAGCCTAGACAGGGTCACTAAGAGGCCTGTGGCTTTAGTGCCCATAGAAGTGGGTGGCACTCTTAGCTGGAGAAGGGTAGTAGTCAGTACAGACCTCCCCCTTGATTGTCTCCTTGGAAATGACTACCCAGAGGTTAGTCAGAGCTCAAGAGAGGAACTGGTCCAGTGCCAGTCCTCTCCCAAGGATTCTGGAAGTCCTGCCTCTGCAGTAAATGCCAGCAGGCCCCAGAAGAAGAAGAAAAGAAAACAGAGTAGGAAGGGTGGACAACCTTTAGCCAAGGTTACAGCAAGCCAAGGAGATTCTGCTCCAGTAGGGGAGAACTCCAAAAATGGCCCTGATAAAGTCCAACCTGACCCACAAGAAGTCCTGGCTAGTCAGGCAACTGTTAAACCTGAGTGGGTGGCTCCTCAGCTAACAGAAGAAAGAGTGGAAGAAGGGTGTTTACTACAAGATGTGGTAACCCCCCACTCTAATACAGCAGACAGGCAACCTGAACCCAAAGAGGCCTGTAACTTAGCCCCTTCCCTTTTAGGTGAAGAGCTAAAGGTGTGGTTCTGGGCACTGACAGCTGTCAGTGGCCTCTGCTGGGTGTTAGCCTTTATGGCTGCACTATCCTTAGCATGGTGGTCTGACCCCATGCCAAATAGCAAGTTAGGCCCCCTGACCCTATTGGTCATGGTGGGGTTACTCCAGCTCTGGGTAACCTCTCTGGGTAAGCTAGGGGTAACCCTGGCCAAGATAAGGTTAGCAGAGGTGGATACCTCTAAGACCAAAACAGAAAGAATGGGTGGAGACATTGAAGAGGCAGACAAGAGGCAATTCAGACTAGGTCCTATCACTGTGGAAGTAGGTCAGTTCCCCAAAGGGAATGACCTGAACAGAAGGATGTAAGGCAGAGTAGGCCCTGCAACTAACCAGCCTATTTCTCCTACTCTTCCTCGCCTGACAGACTAGGAAGACTCTCCCAGCTTGGGCTGAGTCTCCTGGCCTGTGGGCTGGGGGGGGCTTGTGTAAAGAAATGGCTCCCTGTTGCAGTTACCCCCCACTTTTTGCCTGATACTGATGCTGACTTGACTGAGAAGAGTGCTGGGACCCTGCTAACCAGGCCCCAGCACCAGTGTTCCTTCACCTAAAATGTACCATTGTATCCACAATTGGCACACCCTGGCACTCAGATAAGTCCCTTGTAACTGGTACTTCTAGTACCAAGGGCCCTGATGCCAAGGAAGGTCTCTAAGGGCTGCAGCATGTCTTATGCCACCCTAGAGACCCCTCACTCAGCACAGACACACTGCTTACAAGCCTGTGTGTGCTAGTGAGAACAAAATGAGTAAGTCGACATGGCACTCCCCTCAGGGTGCCATGCCAGCCTCTCACTGCCTATGCAGTATAGGTAAGACACCCCTCTAGCAGGCCTTACAGCCCTAAGGCAGGGTGCACTATACCATAGGTGAGGGTACCAGTGCATGAGCATGGTACCCCTACAGTGTCTAAACAAAACCTTAGACATTGTAAGTGCAGGGTAGCCATAAGAGTATATGGTCTGGGAGTCTGTCAAACACGAACTCCACAGCACCATAATGGCTACACTGAAAACTGGGAAGCTTGGTATCAAACTTCTCAGCACAATAAATGCACACTGATGCCAGTGTACATTTTATTGTAAAATACACCCCAGAGGGCACCTTAGAGGTGCCCCCTGAAACTTAACCGACTATCTGTGTAGGCTGACTAGTTTTAGCAGCCTGCCACAAACCGAGACATGTTGCTGGCCCCATGGGGAGAGTGCCTTTGTCACTCTAAGGCCAGTAACAAAGCCTGCACTGGGTGGAGATGCTAACACCTCCCCCAGGCAGGAATTGTCACACCTGGCGGTGAGCCTCAAAGGCTCACCTCCTTTGTGCCAACCCAGCAGGACACTCCAGCTAGTGGAGATGCCCGCCTCCTGGACCCAGCCCCCACTTTTGGCGGCAAGTCCAGGAGAGATAATGAGAAAAACAAGGAGGAGTCACTGGCCAGTCAGGACAGCCCCTAAGGTGTCCTGAGCTGAGGTGACTCTGACTTTTAGAAATCCTCCATCTTGCAGATGGAGGATTCCCCCAATAGGATTAGGGATGTGACCCCCTCCCCTTGGGAGGAGGCACAAAGAGGGTGTACCCACCCTCAGGGCTAGTAGCCATTGGCTACTAACCCCCCAGACCTAAACACGCCCTTAAATTTAGTATTTAAGGGCTCCCCTGAACCTAAGAAATTAGATTCCTGCAACTACAAGAAGAAGGACTGCCTAGCTGAAAACCCCTGCAGAGGAAGACCAGAAGACGACAACTGCCTTGGCTCCAGAAACTCACCGGCCTGTCTCCTGCCTTCCAAAGATCCTGCTCCAGCGACGCCTTCCAAAGGGACCAGCGACCTCGACATCCTCTGAGGACTGCCCCTGCTTCGAAAAGACAAGAAACTCCCGAGGACAGCGGACCTGCTCCAAGAAAGGCTGCAACTTTGTTTCCAGCAGCTTTGAAAGAACCCTGCAAGTTCCCCGCAAGAAGCGTGAGACTTGCAACACTGCACCCGGCGACCCCGACTCGGCTGGTGGAGATCCAACACCTCAGGAGGGACCCCAGGACTACTCTGATACTGTGAGTAACAAAACCTGTCCCCCCTGAGCCCCCACAGCGCCGCCTGCAGAGGGAATCCCGAGGCTTCCCCTGACCGCGACTCTTTGAATCCTAAGTCCCGACGCCTGGGAGAGACCCTGCACCCGCAGCCCCCAGGACCTGAAGGACCGAACTTTCACTGGAGAAGTGACCCCCAGGAGTCCCTCTCCCTTGCCCAAGTGGAGGTTTCCCCGAGGAATCCCCCCCTTGCCTGCCTGCAGCGCTGAAGAGATCCCGAGATCTCTCATAGACTAACATTGCGAACCCGACGCTTGTTTCTACACTGCACCCGGCCGCCCCCGCGCCGCTGAGGGTGAAATTTCTGTGTGGACTCGTGTCCCCCCCGGTGCCCTACAAAACCCCCCTGGTCTGCCCTCCGAAGACGCGGGTACTTACCTGCAAGCAGACCGGAACCGGGGCACCCCCTTCTCTCCATTCTAGCCTATGCGTTTTGGGCACCACTTTGAACTCTGCACCTGACCGGCCCTGAGCTGCTGGTGTGGTGACTTTGGGGTTGCTCTGAACCCCCAACGGTGGGCTACCTTGGACCAAGAACTAAGCCCTGTAAGTGTCTTACTTACCTGGTTAACCTAACAAATACTTACCTCCCCTAGGAACTGTGAAAATTGCACTAAGTGTCCACTTTTAAAACAGCTATTTGTCAATAACTTGAAAAGTATACATGCAATTTTGATGATTTGAAGTTCCTAAAGTACTTACCTGCAATACCTTTCGAATGAGATATTACATGTAGAATTTGAACCTGTGGTTCTTAAAATAAACTAAGAAAAGATATTTTTCTACATAAAAACCTATTGGCTGGATTTGTCTCTGAGTGTGTGTACCTCATTTATTGTCTATGTGTATGTACAACAAATGCTTAACACTACTCCTTGGATAAGCCTACTGCTCGACCACACTACCACGAAATAGAGCATTAGTATTATCTATTTTTACCACTATTTTACCTCTAAGGGGAACCCTTGGACTCTGTGCATGCTATTCCTTACTTTGAAATAGCACATACAGAGCCAACTTCCTACAAACCCCGTAGGTGGTTTACTTACCTGCATAAACTAACAAACTCTTACTCCCCCCAGGAACTGTTGAAAATTGCACTGTCTAGTTTTAAAATAGCTATATGTGATTTATGTGAAACCTGTATATGCTATTTTACTAATTCAAAGTTTCTAAAGTACCTACCTGCAATGCCTTTAATTTGAAGTATTACATGTAAATCTTGAACCTGTGGTTCTTAAAATAAACTAAGAAATGAAAATGTCACTTACCCAGTGTACATCTGTTCGTGGCATCAGTCGCAGTAGATTCGCATGTTTTGCAATAGCTCGCCATCTGGTGTTGGGCCGGAGTGTTACAAGTTGTTTTTCTTCGAAGAAGTCTTTCGAGTCACGGGACCGAGTGACTCCTCCTTTTGTCTCCATTGCGCATGGGCGTCGACTCCATCTTCGATGGTTTTTCCCCGCAGAGGGTGAGGTAGGAGTTGAATTGTAGTAATAGTGCCCATGCAATGGAGTGACTAAGTATGCACCTATTTAAGGTTGAGATGATACATATACAAATAGTTGAAGGTAACTTCCAAACTGCTACAGGCTCCCGGGGAGGCGGGTGGGCACATGCGAATCTACTGCGACTGATGCCACGAACAGATGTACACTGGGTAAGTGACATTTTCAGTTCGATGGCATCTGTCGCTGTAGATACGCATGTTTTGCATAGACTAGTAAGCAGTTATCTCCCCAAAAGCGGTGGATCAGCCTGTAGGAGTGGAAGTAGTCTGAAATAATGTTCTTAATACGGCTTGACCTACTGTGGCTTGTTGTGCGGATAACACGTCTACACAGTAGTGCTTGGTGAATGTGTGAGGCGTAGACCATGTGGCTGCCTTACATATTTCTTGCATTGGGATGTTTCCTAGAAAGGCCATGGTAGCACCTTTCTTTCTGGTTGAGTGTGCCCTTGGTGTAATGGGCAGCTGTCGTTTAGCTTTAAGGTAGCAGATTTGGATGCATTTAACTATCCATCTGGCTATACCTTGTTTTGATATTGGGTTTCCTGCATGAGGTTTTTGAAATGCAATAAATAGTTGTTTAGTCTTTCTGATGTTCTTTGTTCTGTCAATGTAATACATCAATGCTCTTTTAACATCTAATGTATGTAGTGCCCTTTCAGCTACGGTATCTGGCTGTGGAAAGAACACTGGAAGTTCCACTGTTTGATTTAGATGGAACGGTGAAATAACCTTTGGCAAAAATTTTGGATTGGTCCTTAGGACGACCTTATTCTTGTGTAGTTGTATAAAAGGTTCCTGTATTGTAAACGCCTGAATCTCGCTTACTCTTCTTAGGGAAGTAATGGCGATGAGAAATGCCACCTTCCAGGTTAGGAACTGTATTTCGCAGGAGTGCATGGGTTCAAAAGGTGGACCCATAAGTCTAGTTAGGACAACATTTAGGTTCCATGAAGGAACAGGTGGTGTTCTTGGTGGTATAATTCTCCTAAGGCCCTCCATGAATGCTTTAATGACTGGTATCTTATATAGGGAAGTTGAATAGGTAGTCTGCAGGTATGCAGATATTGCTGCAAGGTGTATTTTAATGGAAGAGAAAGCCAGGTTAGATTTTTGTAAGTGAAGCAAGTAACCCACTACATGTTCTGGAGTTGTGTGTAATGGTTGTATTTGATTAATATGGCAGTAGCAAACAAACCTCTTCCATTTACTTGCATAGCAGTGCCTGGTGGATGGCCTTCTGGCTTGTTTTATGACTTCCATACATTCTTGGGTAAGTTGTAAGTGCCCGAATTCTAGGATTTCAGGAGCCAGATTGCTAGATTCAGCGATGCTGGATCTGGGTGTCTGATCTTTTGGTTGTTTTTGTGTCAACAGATCTGGCCTGTTGGGCAATTTGATGCAGGGTACTACTGATAGGTCTAGCAGCGTTGTGTACCAAGGTTGTCTTGCCCAAGTTGGTGCTATTAATATGAGTTTGAGTTTGTTTTGACTGAGTTTGTTTACCAGGTAAGGAAGGAGAGGGAGAGGAGGAAAAGCGTAAGCAAATATCCCTGACCAGTTCATCCATAGGGCATTGCCTTGGGACTGTTTGTGTGGGTATCTGGATGCGAAGTTTTGGCATTTTGCGTTCTCCTTTGTCGCAAACAAGTCTATCTGAGGTGTTCCCCAGAGTTTGAAATAAGTGTTCAGAATTTGGGGGTGAATTTCCCATTCGTGGACCTGTTGGTGATCTCGAGAGAGATTGTCTGCGAGTTGATTTTGGATCCCTGGTAGAAACTGTGCTATTAGGCGAATTTGGTTGTGAATTGCCCAACGCCAAATCTTTTGTGCTAGCAGGCTTGACTGCGTGGAGTGCGTCCCCCCTTGCTTGTTTAGATAATACATTGTTGTCATGTTGTCTGTTTTGACGAGAATGTATTTGTGAACTATTATTGGTTGGAAAGCTTTTAGTGCTTGAAAAACTGCTAGGAGTTCTAGGTGATTTATATGCAGTTTTGTTTGATGTACGTTCCATTGTCCTTGTATGCTGTGTTGATCGAGGTGTGCTCCCCACCCTGTCATGGAAGCATCTGTTGTAATTACGTATTGTGGCACTGGGACTTGGAAAGGCCGCCCTTTGTTTAAATTTATGTTGTTCCACCACAGAAGCGAGAGGTAAGTTTGGCGGTCTATTAACACCAGATCTAGAAGATGACCCTGTGCTTGAGACCACTGTGATGCTAGGCACTGTTGTAAGGGCCTCATGTGCAGTCTTGCGTTTGGGACAATGGCTATGCATGAAGACATCATGCCTAGGAGTTGTAGTACCATCTTTGCTTGTATCCTTTGTGTTGGATACATGCGTTGTATGATGGTGTTGAAATTTTGAATTCTTTGTGGACTTGGAGTGGCTACTCCTTTTGATGTGTCTATTATGGCTCCTAGGTATTGTTGTACCTTGCGCGGCAGAATTTGGGATTTTGTGAAGTTGACTGTGAACCCTAGTTTGAAGAGGGTTTGTATGATATGATTTGTGTGATTTGAGCACTCTATTAACGAATGGGCCTTGATTAGCCAGTCGTCTAGATATGGGAACACATGTATTTGCTGCCTTCTTATGTGTGCAGCGACTACCGCTAGACATTTGGTAAAGACTCTTGGTGCGGTTGTTAATCCGAAAGGCAGTACCTTGAATTGGTAATGTATTCCCTTGAATACAAACCTTAGGTATTTCCTGTGCGATGGGTGTATTGGTATATGGAAATAAGCATCCTTGAGGTCTAAAGTTGCCATGTAGTCGTGTAGTTTTAGCAATGGCAATACTTCTTGTAGTGTGACCATGTGAAAGTGGTCTGATTTGATGAAAGTGTTCACTGCTCTGAGGTCTAGGATTGGTCTCAGCGTTTTGTCCTTCTTTGGTATCAGAAAATACAGTGAGTAAACTCCTGTGTTTATTTGTGTGTTTGGCACTAATTCGATTGCATTCTTTTGCAATAGTGCCTGTACTTCTATCTCCAGGAGATTGGAATGATGTTTTGTCAAATTTTGTGCTTTTGGTGGTATGTTTGGAGGGAATTGTAGAAATTCTATGCAATAACCATGTTGGATAATTGCTAGAACCCAAGTGTCTGTAGTGATTTCCTCCCATGCTTTGTAATAATGACTTATTCTTCCCCCCACTGGTGTTGTGTGGAGGGGGTGAGTGACATGTGAGTCACTGTTTAGTAGTAGGGGTTTTGGGGCTCTGAAATCTTCCTCTATTCCTAGGGAATTGCCCTCCTCTATATTGTCCCCGAAAACCTCCTCTATACTGTCCCTGGTAACTGGACGGTGTTGCTTGTGAGGTGCTGGCTTGTGTGCTCTGACCCCGAAACCCCCCTCTAAAGGGTGTTTTAAGGAATGTGCTGTAATTCCCTCTGCTCTGCGGGGAGTACAGTGCGCCCATGGCTTTGGCAGTGTCCGTGTCTTTTTTGAGTTTCTCAATCGCTGTGTCCACTTCTGGACCGAACAGTTCTTTTTCGTTAAAAGGCATATTGAGAACTGCTTGCTGAATCTCTGGTTTAAATCCAGACGTTCGGAGCCATGCATGTCTTCTGATAGTTACAGATGTATTAATTGTCCGTGCAGCTGTATCTGCAGCGTCCATGGAGGAGCGGATCTGGTTGTTGGAAATGGTCTGTCCCTCCTCAACCACTTGTTTTGCCCTATTTTGTAGGTCTTTGGGCAGATGTTCAATGAGATGTTGCATCTCGTCCCAATGGGCCCTGTCATAGCGCGCAAGTAGTGCCTGGGAGTTCGCGATGCGCCACTGGTTTGCAGCTTGTGCTGCGACTCTCTTACCAGCTGCATCGAACTTGCGGCTTTCTTTATCTGGGGGTGGTGCATCTCCAGATGTGTGGGAGTTGGCCCTTTTCCTAGCTGCTCCTACAACGACAGAGTCTGGTGGCAGCTGTGTAGTGATGAAAACCGGGTCTGTAGGAGGCGCCTTATACTTTTTTTCCACTCTTGGTGTGATTGCCCTACTTTTGACCGGCTCCTTAAAGATTTCTTTTGCGTGCCGGAACATACCAGGGAGCATAGGCAGGCTTTGGTATGAGCTGTGGGTGGAGGAGAGTGTGTTGAATAAAAAATCATCCTCGACCTGTTCTGAGTGGAGGCTTACATTGTGAAATTGTGCTGCTCTAGCCACCACTTGAGAATACGCGGTGCTGTCCTCTGGTGGAGATGGCTTCGTAGGGTATGCCTCCGGACTGTTATCTGACACTGGGGCATCGTATAGGTCCCATGCGTCTTGATCTTGGTCACCTTGGCTCAAGGTGGTGTGAGCTGGGGAGTGTGATGGAGTTTGTGCTGGTGAGACGTTAATCACGGGCGGAGGAGAGGGTGGTGGGGTAACTGTTTTCACCACTTTCGGTTGTGGTGTCTGTTCATTTTGGAACTCCAACCTTCTCTTTCTTCTAATAGGGGGAAGGGTGCTTATTTTTCCTGTCCCCTGCTGTATGAAAATACGCTTTTGCGTATGGTCCACATCGGTTGATTGTAGCTCTTCCTCAAACCTATGCTTTTGCATTTGGGAGGTTAGCGAGTGCTCTTCTGTATAAGAGCCTGAAGCTGGGTCGGTTGCAGTTTGTTTCGGGCCCGAAACTTTGTCTGCGTCTTTTTTCGGCTCCGAGGTGACTTTTTTCTTTTTCGGGGCCGAAACCTGTCGGCGCCGATCTTCTTCGGGGCCGCTGTCTCGGCGTCGAGCCGTGTCTACACCGGCATCTCGGTGTCGATGCTTGTCTCCAGCACTTTCTCGGTCCCGAGAAGGCTGCGTGCCGGTGTCTCGACCGGAGTCGGACGATCTCGGCACTGATGGGGCCTTTTTCGGTGCCGACGGTCGGTCACCGAATTTATGGGTGGAGCCATGGCCTGGTGGCAGTGGCGTCCCCTGGGCCTTGTAATTCTTCCTCTGAGTGGTTTTCGACGTCTTACTCACGGTTTGTGTATCGTCGAATCCTTCGGAGTCTGAGTCTTGGATCGAGAAGGTACCTTCCTCTTCTTGTTCCTCGAACTCTCGGTGGGCTGTCGGTGCGGACGCCATCTGGAGTCTTCTGGCTCGACGGTCTCGGAGTGTTTTTCGGGACCGGAACGCAGGACAGGCCTCGCAGGTGTCTTCACTGTGCTCAGGTGACAGGCACAGGTTGCAGACCAAGTGTTGGTCTGTATAGGGGTATTTATTGTGGCATTTGGGGCAGAAACGGAACGGGGTCCGTTCCATCGGCGTTCTTCAGCACGCGGTCGGGCCGACCAGGCCCCGACAGGGGATCGAAAAACTACCCCGAAGGGCACCGGAGCTCTTCGATACTTCGACGCGGTGTTGAATCTAACTACGCCGATCCCGAACGCAACAATACCGACGAAAATCTTCCGAAATTAGCTATCTTTCCGTTCCGAAACTCGGAGCGACAGGAACACGTCCGAACCCGATGGCGGAAAAAAAACAATCGAAGATGGAGTCGACGCCCATGCGCAATGGAGACAAAAGGAGGAGTCACTCGGTCCCGTGACTCGAAAGACTTCTTCGAAGAAAAACAACTTGTAACACTCCGGCCCAACACCAGATGGCGAGCTATTGCAAAACATGCGTATCTACAGCGACAGATGCCATCGAACATATATTTTTCTATACAAAAACCTATTGACCTGGAATTGTCTCTGAGTGTGTGTTCCTCATTTATTGCTTGTGTATGTACAACAAATGCTTAACACTACTCCTTTGATAAGCCTACTGCTCGACCACACTACCACAAAACAGAGTATTAGAATTATCTCTTTTTGCCACTATCTTACCTCTAAGGGGAACCCTTGGACTCTGTGCATACTATTCCTTACGTTGAAATAGTGCATACAGAGCCAACTTCCTACATTGGTGGATCAGCGGTGGGGTACAAGACTTTGCATTTGCTGGACTACTGAGCCAATACCTGATCACACGAATAAATTCCAGAAATTGTCATTAGAAACTGATTTTTGAAATTTGAGCTATTTTTCTAAATTTTTAAAAGACCTGCTAGGGCCTTGTGATAGTCCCTGTTTGCATTTCTTTTAGAAGTTAAAAGTTTTGTGAAAGTTTGAATTAAGTTCTAGAGATAGTTTTAGATTCTTAAAAAGTATTCCAACTTTTAGAAACAATGTCTAATGCAGAAGAGAAAGTGGTGGAACTCGATCTCACACCTTACCTCCATCTTAGAATGAGGGAGCTAAGGTCTCTCTGCAAACTAAAAAATATTCAAGCTGGCATAAACCCTTCCAAAATACAGCTCCAGGAGCTGTTGGCAGAGTTTGCCAAAGCCAACCCCTCTGAAGATGACCTCCCAGAGGATGAAGCTAGTGACTTGGAGGAGAATTCCCCCCCTCCAGTCCTAATTAGGGAGATCAGGGCCCCTCAAGCCCTGTCTCCAACTGTGTTAGTCAGAGATGCTGTTTCCCTCACAGGAGGGTCTAGCACCTCTGTTATCACTGAGGATAGCCTCAGTGAAGATGACCTCCTGCTAGCCAGGATGGCCAAAAGATTGGCTTTGGAGAGACAGCTCCTAGCCATAGAAAGGGAAAGACAAGAGATGGGTTTTGGTCCCATCCATGGTGGCAGCAACATAAATAGGGTCAGAGATTCTCCTGACATGTTGAAAATCCCTAAAGGGATTGTAACTAAATAGGAAGATGGTGATTGGGAAGAGTGTTGAGACATCCAAAGTGAAAAATAGTAAAGAGTCTTCTACAGGCCACCAAACACCTGCACAGGAGGGTGGGCCCAGAGCCTGTTCACAATCCAATTTTGGGTACATGGGTAAAAACTTTGATCCCAAAAAGGCCTGGTGTCGTAGCTGTAATCAGCCTGGACACCAAACTGGAAACAAGGCCTGTCCCAAGAAAAGTTCCACTTCTAACTCCACTCCAGCTAACACTGGAATGGCCAGTCTCCAAGTGGGATCAACAGTGTGCCCAGAGCAAATCAGGTGTCACACTGAAGCTACATTAGTCTGAGGGTGGGGTGGATTTAGCCACACTGGCTGCCTGGCCCCCTAACATGCAAAAATACAGGCAGCAGCTCTTAATTAATGGGACAAGTGTAGAAGGCCTGAGGGATACAGGTGCCAGTGTCACCATGGTGACAGAGAAACTTGTTTCCCCTGGTCAATACCTGGCTGGACAAACTTATCCAGTCACCAACGCTGACAATCAGACTAAAGTACATCCCATGGCTATGGTAACTTTAGAGAGCGGAGGGGTCAATGGCCTGAAACAGGTGGTGGTCTCCTCAAATATCCCTGTAGACTGTTTGCTTGGAAATGACCTGGAGTCCTCAGCTTGGGCTGAGGTAGAACTGAAAACCCATGCAGCCATGCTGGTTATCCCTGAACTGGTGTGTGTCAAGACCAGGGCCCAGTGCAAGGCTCCAGGTGAAAAAGTGGTGTTGGAGCCTGGAAAAAGGGCCCAACCTACCAAGAGAAAAGGAAAGACAACTGGGGAACCAGTTGCAACACAACAAGAAAAAGAAAACCTCTCTTCTCAGGAAGAAGTTCTGCCCTCTGAGGGAACTGAGCCTATGGAGTTAGGACCTTATCAGGTTGAGCTCTTAGGCCCAGGGGGACCCTCGAGGGAGCAGTTGTGTAAGGGACAAGAAACCTGTCTCTCTCTTGAAGGCCTTAGGCTGCAAGCTGCTGAAGAGTCCAATGGAAAGAAAACAGAAACACATAGGGTCTATTGGGAAGATGGACGCCTTTACACTGAGGCAAGAGATCCCAAACCTGGTGCCACTAGGAGAGTGGTAGTGCCTCAGGAGTTTAGGGAGTTCATACTGACCTTAGCCCATGATATTCCTCTTGCTGGGCATTTGGGACAGACCAAAATGTGGGAGAGACTAGTTAACCACTTCTATTGGCCCAACATATCAAACTTCTCAGCACAATAAATGCACACTGATGCCAGTGTACATTTTATTCTAACATACACTCCAGAGGGCACCTTAGAGGTGCCCCATGAAACCTTAACCGACTATCCGTGTAGGCGGACTAGTTTTAGCAGCCTGCCACCCACCTGGTCTGGTTTTCGGGGGCCTACAGAGGACTCTTTTTCTTTGTTTCTAGTGTCACCCACTTTCTCCTGGGGAGTCTTTGTAACCCCTTTCTTTTGGTCACCCCCAGTCGAAGTTTTGGTTACCCTAGTCTTGACCCAGTGGTCTGCCTTCTTTCCCAATTCTTGGGGAGAAATTGGACCTAGGTCTACCAGATACTGATGCAACTTTTCATTTAAGCAGTTACTTAAAATGTGTTCTTTCATAAACAAATTATAAAGCCCAACATAGTCATGCACTTCATTTCCAGTTACCCAACCATCCAGTGTTTTCACTGAGTAGTCTACAAAATCAACCCAGGTCTGGCTCAAGGACTTTTGAGCCCCCCTGAACCTAATTCTATACTCCTCAGTGGAGAATCCAAAGCCCTCAATCAGGGTAGCCTTCATGAGTTCATAGGAGTCTGCATCTTTTCCAGAGAGTGTGAGGAGTCTATCCCTACACTTTCCAGTGAACATTTCCCAAAGGAGAGCACCCAAGTGAGATCTGTTTACTTTTCTGGTGGCACAAGCCCTCTCAAAAGCTGTGAACCATTTGGTGATGTCATCACCATCTTCATATTTAGTTACAATCCCTTTAGGGATTTTCAACATGTCAGGAGAATCTCTGACCCTATTTATGTTGCTGCCACCATGGATGGGACCAAAACCCATCTCTTGTCTTTCCCTTTCTATGGCTAGGAGCTGTCTCTCTAAAGCCAATCTTTTGGCCATCCTGGCTAACAGGAGGTCATCTTCACTGAGGCTCTCCTCAGTGATAACAGAGGTGCTGGACCCTCCTGTGAGGGAAGTAGCATCTCTGACTATTATAGTTGGAGACAGGGCTTGAGGGGCCCTGATCTCCCTAATTAGGACTGGAGGGGGGGAAGTCTCCTCCACGTCACTAACTTCATCCTCTGGGAGGTCATCCTCAGAGGGGTTGGCTTTTTCAAACTCTGCCAGCAGCTCCTGGAGCTGTAGTTTGGAAGGTCTTAGGCCAACTGGTATTTTCTTTATTTTGCAGAGAGACCTCAGCTCCCTCATCTTAAGATGGAAGTAAGGGGTGATGTCGAGTTCCATCACATTCTCTTCTGCACTAGACATTATGTTTCTAAAAGTTGGAATACTTTTTAAGAATCTAAAACTATTTCTAGAACTTAATTCAAACTTTCACAAAACTTTTAAACTCTAAAATAAATGCTAACAGGGACTAACACAAGGCCCTAGCAGGACTTTTAAAAATTTAGAAAAATAGCTCAAATTGCAAAAATCAGTTTCTAATGACAATTATTGGAATTTAGTCGTGTGCTCAGGTATTGGCTGAGTAGTCCAGCAAATGCAAAGTCTTGTACCCCACCGCTGATCCACCAATGTAGGAAGTTGGCTCTGTATGGACTATTTCAAAGTAAGGAATAGTATGCACAGAGTCCAAGGGTTCCCCTTAGAGGTAAGATAGTGGCAAAAAGAGATAATTCTAATGCTCTATTTTGTGGTAGTGTGGTCGAGCAGTAGGCTTATCAAAGGAGTAGTGTTAAGCATTTGTTGTACACACACAGGCAATAAATGAGTTACACACACTCAAAGACAATTCCAGGCCAATAGGTTTTTGTATAGAAAAATATATTTTCTTAGTTTATTTTAAGAACCACAGGTTCAAATTTTACATGTAATACTTTAAATAAAAGGTATTGCAGGTAGGTACTTTAGGAACTTTGAATAATCTAAATAGCATACAGTTTTCAAATAAATCACATATAGCTATTTTAAAACTAGACACAGAGCAATTTTCAACAGTTCCTGGGGGGGAGTAAGAGTTTGTTAGTTTTTGCAGGTAAGTAAACCACCTACGGGGTTCAAGTTTGGGTCCAAGGTAGCCCACCGTTGGGGGTTCAGAGCAACCCCAGAATTACCACACCAGCAGCTCAGGGCCAGTCAGGTGCAGAGGTCAAAGTGGTGCCCAAAACGCATAGGCTTCAATGGAGAGCCCCGGTTCCAGTCTGCCAGCAGGTAAGTACGCGCGTCTTCGAAGGGCAGACCAGGGGGGGGGGGTTTGTAGTGCACCGGGGGGGGGGGGGGGGGGGGGGGGGGGCCACAAGTTAGCACAGGAAGTACACCCTCAGCAGCACAGGGGCGGCCGGGTGCAGTGTGCAAACACGCATCGGGTTTGTCGTTTAAATCAATGGGAGACCAAGGGGTCTCTTCAGCGATGCAGGTAGGCAAGGGGGGGGGGGCTCCTCGGGGTAGCCACCACCTGGGCAAGGGAGAGGGCCTCCTGGGGGTCACTCCTGCACTGGAGTTCGGATCCTTCAGGTCCTGGGGGCTGCGGGTGCAGAGTCTTTACCAGGCGTCGGATCTTAGAAGCAGGCAGTCGCGGTCAGGGGGAGCCTCGGGATTCCCTCTGCAGGCGTCGCTGTGGGCGCTCAGGGGGGTCAACTCTGGCTACTCACGGTCTCGCAGTCGCCGGGGAATCCTCCCTGAAGTGTTTGTTCTCCACAAGTCGAGCCAGGGGCATCGGGTGCAGAGTAGCAAGTCTCGCGCTTCCGGCGGGAAACGCAAGTTGTTTGAAAGTTGCTGCTTTGTTTCAAAGTTGCAGTCTTTGGTGAACAGGGCCGCTGTCCTCGGGAGTTCTTGGTCCTTCTAGAGCAGGGCAGTCCTCTGAGGATTCAGAGGTCGCTGGTCCCTGGAGAAAGCGTCGCTGGAGCAGTGTCTTTAGAAGTGGGGAGACAGGCCGGTAGAGCTGGGGCCAAAGCAGTTGGTGTCTCCGTCTTCTTCTGCAGGGTTTTTCAGCTTAGCAGTCGTCTTCTTCTTAGGTTGCAGGAATCTGAGTTCCTAGGTTCTGGGGAGCCCCTAAATACAGAATTTAGGGGTGTGTTTAGGTCTGGGAGGGCAGTAGCCAATGGCTACTAGCCCTGAGGGTGGCTACACCCTCTTTGTGCCTCCTCCCAAGGGGAGGGGGTCACATCCCTAATCCTATTGGGGGAATCCTCCATCTGCAAGATGGAGGATTTCTAAAAGTTAGACACCTCAGCTCAGGACACCTTAGGGGCTGTCCTGACTGGCCAGTGACGACTCCTTGTTTTTCTCATGATCTCCTCCGGCCTTGCCGCCAAAAGTGGGGCCATGGCCGGAGGGGGCGGGCAACTCCACTAGCTGGAGTGCCCTGTGGTGCTGTAACAAAGGGGGTGAGCCTTTGAGGCTCACCGCCAGGTGTTACAGTTCCTGCAGGGGGAGGTGTGAAGCACCTCCACCCAGTACAGGCTTTGTTACTAGCCACAGTGTGACAAAGGCACTCTCCCCATGTGTCCAGCAACCTGTCTGGTGTGTGGCAGGCTGCTAAAACTAGTCAGCCTACACGGATAGTCGGTTAAGGTTTCAGAAGGCACCTCTAAGGTGCCCTCTGGGTTGTATGTTACAATAAAATGTACACTGGCACATTCCTATCCCTATTGAGGGAATCCTCCATCTGCAAGATGGAGGATTTCTAAAAGTTAGTCACCTCAGCTCAGGTTGCCTTAGGGGCTGTCCTGACTGGCCAGTGACTCCTCCTTATTTTTCTCATTATCTCCTCCGGCCTTGCCGCCAAAAGTGGGGCCGTGACCGGAGGGGGCGGGCAACTCCACTAGCTGGAATGCCCTGGGGCATTGTAACACTAAGCCTGAGCCTTTGAGGCTCATTGCTAGGTGTTACACTTCCTGCAGGGGGTGGGTGTGAAGCACCTCCACCCAGAGCAGGCTTTGTTTCTGTCCTCAGAGAGCACAAAGACACTCACTACATGGGGTCAGAAACTCATCTCTCAGCAGCAGGCTGGCACAGACCAGTCAGTCCTGCACTGAACAATTGGGTAAAATACAGGGGGCATCTCTAAGATGCCCTCTGTGTGCATTTTTCAATAAATCCAACACTGGCATCAGTGTGGGTTCATTATTCTGAGAAGTTTGGTACCAAACTTCCCAGTATTCAGTGTAGCCATTATGGAACTGTGGAGTTCGTTTTTGACAGACTCCCAGACCATATATTCTTATGGCTACCCTGCAATTACAATGTCTAAGGTTTTGCTTAGACACTGTAGGGGCATAGTGCTCATGCACCTATGCCCTCACCTGTGGTATAGTGCACCCTGCCTTAGGGCTGTAAGGCCTGCTAGAGGGGTGACATACCTATGCCACAGGCAGGGTGAGGTTGGCATGGCACCCTGAGGGGAGTGCCATGTCGACTTAGTAGTTTTCTCCCCACCAGCACACACAAGCTGGCAAGCAGTGTGTCTGTGCTGCGTGAGGGGTCCCTAGGGTGGCATAAGACATGCTGCAGCCCTTAGAGACCTTCCCTGGCATTAGGGCCCTTGGTACCAGGGGTACCAGTTACAAGGGACTTACCTGGGTGCCAGGGTTGTGCCAATTGTGGAGACAATGGTAAATTTTAGGTGAAAGAACACTGGTGCTGGGGTCTGGTTAGCAGGGTCCCAGCACACTTCTCTGTCAAGTCTTACCTCTAAGGGGAACCCTTGGACTCTGTGCATACTATTCCTTACTTTGAAATAGTGCATGCAGAGCCAACTTCCTACAGCTGTACATACCAGAGACGCAGAGCATAACAGCAGATTAGCTTTGGGACTGAATTAGGTGGAAAAATGAATTTTTGGGTTCATCACCAGCTTGTCAGGAAACAATGTCATGTGCAGTGGATTTACAGAGGGATTGCAGCTTACCCACCTGCTGTACCGATGTAACAGCGATGAGGAAAAACTCTTTAGAGTAAGGAGCCACAAAGGACAACTGTGCAGCCAATATACATGAATGTGAGGACTGTAGTAAGCTGGGTTCTGGTTGCAGTACTCCCCCACCCACCCCCCAAAAAAAAAAAACCACACACTTTTTTGCCTCGTGTTAGTATGTTTTGGAATAAAGTTCACTGGGACCCTGCTAACCAGGACTCCAGTGACCGTGCTCCCACCCCTAAATTTGGTAGTTTGTTACTTTTCACACCCACAATTGCACAACTGGCATACTGGTGTACCCCTGTAAGTCCCTGGTATATGGTACCTAGGTACCCAGGGTATTGCTGCACCAGGGTGTGCCCTAAGGGCTACAGCATGTATTATGCCACGTATAGGAGCCCATGCAAACTGCGACTGCAGGCCTGCCATTGCTGCCTGCGTGAGAGGGTGTCTGCACCCTTTCACTGCCAAACCTAACCACTGCATTAGACATAAGTCACCCCTCTGGTAGGCCCTTCAGCCCGAGGGCGGAGTGCATGTCTCCAAGTGTGAGGGTACCACTACAGACTCCAGGCCTATTCCTGGACTCTAAGGCCTACATGGCAGGGCATAACCACTTTCAGAAGAAAGAATGCCCGAGTGCAAAGCACCACTTTGTCAGGATAGATGGCAAGGTAGGGCAGCTTAGAAGACAAAGCATTTAGCTCGCTCCCCCTACGTGCAGAGGTAATGGCCACAAGGAGGGTTGTCTTTAATGTCAAAAGACTGATAGGACAATTATGAAGTGGCTCAAAAGGAGCACAAATAAGGAAAGTGAGAACCTAATTCAAGTCCCCTTGGGGCATGCTGAAAAGTAAAGGAGAAAACATGTGGCTAAGAAACCTACTGACAATAGGAGACTTAAAGAGGGTTGATCAGGTACTCTCAGAAAGGCTGAGATAGCAGACAAATTAGTGAAACCAAGTGCATGCACCCGGTTCACGCAGACTGCAATGGCAGGCGTGCCGAACCATTTGCATGGGCTCCCTATGGGTGGCAGAATGACTGCTGCAGCCCGTAGGGACCCCTGGAACCCCAATGCCCTGGGTACTTAAGTGCCATGTACTAGTGACTTATATGGGGGGACCAGTATGCCAACTTAATCTACAGGCGTACACCATTTTCATGGAGGGATGCCTGGCTGCCAAGATAATATCACAGACTTAGAGCAGAATGTCGAAAGCTGTCAACTTCCGCTGCTCAATCTCCATGCAAGAAGGTGGAGACTGGACAGGTTCAGGTGGAGGACCCTCCCCTGCTGCTGCACAAAAGATCCTCCTGAAGGGGCAGTCTGATCAAAGGCTATGCTCAATAGCTCAGGATACGAGACTCTTCAAGCCCAGTCCGGAGCCACAAGGATTACTTGGGCTCAGTGGTTCTTGATCTTCTTGAGAACTCTAGGGTGAAGTGATATGGAGGGAAAGGCATACAGGAGACCTGAGCTCCACTCAAGATGAAAAGCATTACCAAGCAAGTGCTGCCTTGGAAACGCCAATGCTCAAAACTGCTGACATTTCATGTTCTATAAGGAAATAATCAGATCTAATCAAGGTTCTCCCCACTGTTGAAAGAGACCTTGCCCCCACCTCAGATGGAGACGCCATTCATGATCGACCAGGCACTGTAGGCTGAATTTGTCGGTGTAGGAAGTTGGCTCTGTATGTGCTATTTCAAAGTAAGGAATAGCATGCACAGAGTCCAAGGGTTCCCCTTAGAGGTAAAATAGTGGTAAAAAGAGATAATACTAATGCTCTATTTTGTGGTAGTGTGGTCGAGCAGTAGGCTTATCCAAGGAGTAGTGTTAAGCATTTGTTGTACATACACATAGACAATAAATGAGGTACACACACTCAGAGACAAATCCAGCCAATAGGTTTTGTTATAGAAAAATATCTTTTCTTAGTTTATTTTAAGAACCACAGGTTCAAATTTAACATGTAATATCTTGTTTGAAAGGTATTGCAGGTAAGTACATTAGAAACTTTGAATCATTTCAATTGCATGTATACTTTTCAAGTTATTGACAAATAGCTACTTTAAAAGTGGACACTTAGTGCAATTTTCACAGTTCCTGGGGGAGGTAAGTTTTTGTTAGTTTTACCAGGTAAGTACGACACTTACAGGGTTCAGTTCTTGGTCCAAGGTAGCCCACCGTTGGGGGTTCAGAGCAACCCCAAAGTTACCACACCAGCAGCTCAGGGCCGGTCAGGTGCAGAGTCAAAAGTGGTGCCCAAAACGCATAGGCTAGAATGGAGAGAAGGGGGTGCCCCGGTTCCGGTCTGCTTGCAGGTAAGCACCCGCGTCTTCGGAGGGCAGACCAGGGGGGTTTTGTAGGGCACCGGGGGGGGACACAAGCCCACACAGAAATTTCACCCTCAGCAGCGCGGGGGCGGCCGGGTGCAGTGTAGAAACAAGCGTCGGGTTTGCAATGTTAGTCTATGAGAGATCAACGGATCTCTTCAGCGCTGCAGGCAGGCAAGGGGGGGGGCTTCCTCGGGGAAACCTCCACTTGGGCAAGGGAGAGGGACTCCTGGGGGTCACTTCTGCAGTGAAAGTCCGGTCCTTCAGGTCCTGGGGGCTGCAGGTGCAGGGTCTTTTCCAGGCGTCGGGACTTAGGTTTCAGAGAGTCGCGGTCAGGGGAAGCCTCGGGATTCCCTCTGCAGGCGGCGCTGTGGGGGCTCAGGGGGGACAGGTCTTGGTACTCACAGTCGGAGAGTAGTCCGGGGGTCCTCCCTGAGGTGTTGGTTCTCCACCAGCCGAGTCGGGGTCGCCGGGTGCAGTGTTGCAAGTCTCACGCTTCTTGCGGGGAGTTGCAGGGTTCTTTAAAGTTGCTTCTGGAAACAAAGTTGCAGTCTTTTTGGAGCAGGTCCGCTGTCCTCGGGAGTTTCTTGTCGTCGTCGAAGCAGGGCAGTCCTCCGAGGATTCAGAGGTCGCTGGTCCCTTTGGAAGGCGTCGCTGGAGCAGAGTTCTTTGGAAGGCAGGAGACAGGCCGGTGAGTTTCTGGAGCCAAGGCAGTTGTTGTCTTCTGGTCTTCCTCTGCAGGGGTTTTCAGCTGGGCAGTCCTTCTTGTTGTCGCAGGAATCTGATTTTCTAGGGTTCAGGGTAGCCCTTAAATACTAAATTTAAGGGCTTGTTTAGGTCTGGGGGGTTAGTAGCCAATGGCTACTAGCCCTGAGGGTGGATACACCCTCTTTGTGCCTCCTCCCAAGGGGAGGGGGTCACAATCCTAACCCTATTGGGGGAATCCTCCATCTGCAAGATGGAGGATTTCTAAAAGTTAGAGTCACCTCAGCTCAGGACACCTTAGGGGCTGTCCTGACTGGCCAGTGACTCCTCCTTGTTGCTTTCTTTGTTCCCTCCAGCCTTGCCGCCAAAAGTGGGGGCCGTGGCCGGAGGGGGCGGGCAACTCCACTAAGCTGGAGTGCCCTGCTGGGCTGTGACAAAGGGGTGAGCCTTTGAGGCTCACCGCCAGGTGTTACAGCTCCTGCCTGGGGGAGGTGTTAGCATCTCCACCCAGTGCAGGCTTTGTTACTGGCCTCAGAGTGACAAAGGCACTCTCCCCATGGGGCCAGCAACATGTCTCTAGTGTGGCAGGCTGCTGGAACTAGTCAGCCTACACAGACAGTCGGTTAAGTTTCAGGGGGCACCTCTAAGGTGCCCTCTGGGGTGTATTTTGCAATAAAATGTACACTGGCATCAGTGTGCATTTATTGTGCTGAGAAGTTTGATACCAAACTTCCCAGTTTTCAGTGTAGCCATTATGGTGCTGTGGAGTTCGTGTTTGACAGACTCCCAGACCATATACTCTTATGGCTACCCTGCACTTACAATGTCTAAGGTTTTGCTTAGACACTGTAGGGGTACAGTGCTCATGCACTGGTACCCTCACCTATGGTATAGTGCACCCTGCCTTAGGGCTGTAAGGCCTGCTAGAGGGGTGTCTTACCTATACTGCATAGGCAGTGAGAGGCTGGCATGGCACCCTGAGGGGAGTGCCATGTCGACTTACTCGTTTTGTCCTCACTAGCACACACAAGCTGGCAAGCAGTGTGTCTGTGCTGAGTGAGAGGTCTCCAGGGTGGCATAAGACATGCTGCAGCCCTTAGAGACCTTCCTTGGCATCAGGGCCCTTGGTACTAGAAGTACCAGTTACAAGGGACTTATCTGGATGCCAGGGTCTGCCAATTGTGGATACAAAAGTACAGGTTAGGGAAAGAACACTGGTGCTAGGGCCTGGTTAGCAGGCCTCAGCACACTTTCAATTGTAAACATAGCATCAGCAAAGGCAAAAAGTCAGGGGGCAACCATGCCAAGGAGGCATTTCCTTACACAACTCCCCCCCCCCAAACGAAAGAGGATGAGACTAACCTTTCCCAAGAGAGTCTTCATTTTCTAAGTGGAAGAACCCGGAAAGGCCATCTGCATTGGCATGGGCAGTCCCAGGTCTGTGTTCCACTATAAAGTCCATTCCCTGTAGGGAGATGGACCACCTCAACAGTTTAGGATTTTCACCTTTCATTTGCATCAGCCATTTGAGAGGTCTGTGGTCAGTTTGAACTAGGAAGTGAGTCCCAAAGAGGTATGGTCTTAGCTTCTTCAGGGACCAAACCACAGCAAAGGCCTCCCTCTCAATGGCACTCCAACGCTGCTCCCTGGGGAGTAACCTCCTGCTAATGAAAGCAACAGGCTGGTCAAGGCCATCATCATTTGTTTGGGACAAAACTGCCCCTATCCCATGTTCAGAGGCATCTGTCTGCACAATGAACTGCTTAGAATAATCTGGAGCTTTTAGAACTGGTGCTGAGCACATTGCTTGTTTCAGGGTGTCAAAGGCCTGTTGGCATTCCACAGTCCAGTTCACTTTCTTGGGCATTTTCTTGGAGGTGAGTTCAGTGAGGGCTGTCACAATGGATCCATATCCCTTCACAAACCTCCTGTAATACCCAGTCAAGCCAAGGAATGCCCTGACTTGAGTCTGGGTTTTTGGAGCTACCCACTCCAGAATAGTCTGGATCTTGGGTTGGAGTGGCTGAACTTGGCCTCCACCTACAAGGTGGCCAAAGTAAACCACAGTTCCCTGCCCTATCTGGCATTTGGATGCCTTGATAGAGAGGCCTGCAGATTGCAGAGCCTTCAAAACCTTCTTCAGGTGGACCAGGTGATCCTGCCAGGTGGAGCTAAAGACAGCAATATCATCAAGATAAGCTGTGCTAAAGGACTCCAAGCCAGCAAGGACTTGATTCACCAACCTTTGGAAGGTGGCAGGGGCATTCTTTAAACCAAAGGGCATAACAGTAAACTGGTAATGCCCATCAGGTGTGGAGAATGCTGTTTTCTCTTTTGCTCCAGGTGCCATTTTTATTTGCCAGTACCCTGCTGTCAAGTCAAAGGTACTTAGGAATTTGGCAGCACCTAATTTGTCTATGAGCTCATCAGCTCTAGGAATTGGATGAGCATCTGTCTTGGTGACAGAATTGAGCCCTCTGTAATCCACACAAAACCTCATCTCTTTCTTTCCATCTTTGGTGTGAGGTTTGGGGACTAAGACCACTGGGCTAGCCCAGGGGCTATCAGAGCGCTCAATCACTCCCAATTCCAGCATCTTGTGGACTTCCACCTTGATGCTTTCCTTAACATGGTCAGATTGTCTAAAGATTTTGTTCTTGACAGGCATGCTGTCTCCTGTGTCCACATCATGGGTACACAGGTGTGTCTGACCAGGGGTTAAGGAGAAGAGTTCAGGAAACTGTTGTAGGACTCTCCTACAATCAGCTTGCTGTTGGCCAGAGAGGGTGTCTGAGTAGATCACTCCATCTACTGTGCCATCTTTTGGGTCTGATGACAGAAGATCAGGGAGAGGTTCACTCTCTGCCTCCTGATCCTCATCTGTTACCATCAACAGATTGACATCAGCCCTGTCGTGGAAGAGCTTAAGGCGGTTCACATGGATCACCCTCTTGGGGCTCCTGCTTGTGCCCAGGTCCACCAGGTAGGTGACCTGACTCTTCCTTTCTAGTACTGGGTAAGGGCCACTCCATTTGTCCTGGAGTGCCCTGGGAGCCACAGGCTCCAGAACCCAGACTTTCTGCCCTGGTTGGAACTCAACCAGTGCAGCCTTTTGGTCATACCAAAACTTCTGGAGCTGTTGGCTGGCCTCAAGGTTTTTGGTTGCCTTTTCCATGTACTCTGCCATTCTAGAGCGAAGGCCAAGTACATAGTCCACTATGTCCTGTTTAGGCTCATGGAGAGGTCTCTCCCAGCCTTCTTTAACAAGGGCAAGTGGTCCCCTTACAGGATGACCAAACAGAAGTTCAAAGGGTGAGAATCCTACTCCCTTCTGTGGCACCTCTCTGTAAGCGAAAAGCAGACATGGCAAGAGGACATCCCATCTCCTTTTGAGTTTTTCTGGGAGCCCCATGATCATGCCTTTTAATGTCTTGTTGAATCTCTCAACCAAGCCATTAGTTTGTGGATGGTATGGTGTAGTGAATTTATAAGTCACTCCACACTCATTCCACATGTGCTTTAGGTATGCTGACATGAAGTTGTTACCTCTGTCAGACACCACCTCCTTAGGGAAACCCACTCTGGTAAAGATACCAATGAGGGCCTTGGCTACTGCAGGGGCAGTAGTCGACCTAAGGGGAATAGCTTCAGGATACCTGGTAGCATGATCCACTACTACCAGGATATACATATTTCCTGAGGCTGTGGGAGGTTCTAGTGGACCAACTATGTCCACACCCACTCTTTCAAAGGGAACCCCCACCACTGGAAGTGGAATGAGGGGGGCCTTTGGATGCCCACCTGTCTTACCACTGGCTTGACAGGTGGGGCAGGAGAGGCAAAACTCCTTAACCATGTTGGACATATTGGGCCAGTAGAAGTGGTTGACTAACCTCTCCCACGTCTTGGTTTGTCCCAAATGTCCAGCAAGGGGAATGTCATGGGCCAATGTTAGGATGAACTTCCTGAACAGCTGAGGCACTACCACTCTCCTAGTGGCACCAGGTTTGGGGTCTCTGGCCTCAGTGTACAGGAGTCCATCTTCCCAATAGACCCTATGCGTTCCATTTTTCTTGCCTTTGGACTCTTCAGCAGCTTGCTGCCTAAGGCCTTCAAGAGAGGGACAGGTTTCTTGTCCCTTACACAGCTCCTCCCTTGAGGGTCCCCCTGGGCCTAAGAGCTCAACCTGATAAGGTTCAAGCTCCAAAGGCTCAGTTCCCTCAGAGGGCAGAACTTCTTCCTGAGAAGAGAGGTTCCCTTTCTTTTGCTGTGTTGCAGTTGGTTTCCCAACTGACTTTCCTGTTCTCTTGGTAGGCTGGGCCATTCTTCCAGACTCCAGCTCTACTTGTTCACCCTGTGCCTTGCATTGTGCTCTTGTTTTCGCACACACCAGTTCAGGGATACCCAGCATTGCTGCATGGGTTTTTAGTTCTACCTCAGCCCATGCTGAGGACTCCAGGTCATTTCCAAGCAGACAGTCCACTGGGATATTTGAGGAGACCACCACCTGTTTCAGGCCATTGACCCCTCCCCATTCTAAAGTAACCATTGCCATGGGATGTACTTTTCTCTGATTGTCAGCGTTGGTGACTGTGTGAGTTTTTCCAGTCAGGTATTGGCCAGGGGAAACCAGTTTCTCTGTCACCATGGTGACACTGGCACCTGTATCCCTCAGGCCCTCTATTCTAGTCCCATTAATTAAGAGTTGCTGTCTGTATTTTTGCATGTTAGGCGGCCAGACAGCTAGTGTGGCTAAATCCACCCCACCCTCAGAAACTAGAGTAGCTTCAGTGGGGACCCTGATTTGCTCTGGGCACACTGTTGATCCCACTTGGAGACTAGCCATACCAGTGTTACCTGGATGGGAGTTTGGAGTGGAACCTTTCTTGGGACAGGCCTTGTCTCCAGTTTGGTGTCCATGCTGTTTACAGCTATGACACCAGGCCTTTTTGGGATCAAAGTTTTTACCCTTGTACCCATTGTTTTGTGAAGAGGCTCTGGGCCCACCCTCCTGTGCAGGTTTTTGGGGGCCTGTAGAAGACTCTTTACTATTTTTAGTTTTGGTTGTCTCATCACTCTTCCCCTGGGGAGTCTTTGTGACCCCCTTCTTTTGGTCACCCCCTGTTGAAGTCTTGGACACCCTTGTCTTGACCCAATGGTCCGCCTTCTTTCCCAATTCTTGGGGAGAAATTGGTCCTAGGTCTACCAGATGCTGATGCAGTTTATCATTGAAACAATTACTTAACAGGTGTTCTTTCACAAATAAATTGTACAGCCCATCATAATTACTTACACCACTGCCTTGAATCCAACCATCTAGTGTTTTCACTGAGTAGTCAACAAAGTCAACCCAGGTCTGGCTCGAGGATTTTTGAGCCCCCCTGAACCTAATCCTGTACTCCTCAGTGGAGAATCCAAAGCCCTCAATCAGGGTACCCTTCATGAGGTCATAAGATTCTGCCTCTTTTCCAGAGAGTGTGAGGAGTCTATCCCTACACTTTCCAGTGAACATTTCCCAAAGGAGAGCACCCCAGTGAGATCTGTTCACTTTTCTGGTTACACAAGCCCTCTCAAAAGCTGTGAACCATTTGGTGATGTCATCACCATCTTCATATTTAGTTACAATCCCTTTAGGGATTTTCAACATGTCAGGAGAATCTCTGACCCTATTTATGTTGCTGCCACCATTGATGGGTCCTAGGCCCATCTCTTGTCTTTCCCTTTCTATGGCTAGGAGCTGTCTCTCTAAAGCCAATCTTTTGGCCATCCTGGCTAACAGGAGGTCATCTTCACTGAGGGCATCCTCAGTGATTTCAGAAATGTGGGACCCTCCTGTGAGGGACTCACTATTTCTGACTAACACAGTTGGAGACAGGACTTGAGGGGTCCTGTTCTCCCTATTTAGGCCTGGAGGAGGGACATTGGCCTCCAAGTCACTAATTTCTTCCTCTGTGAGGTCATCATCAGAGGGGTTGGCTTTTTCAAACTCTGCCAACAGCTCCTGGAGCTGAATTTTGGTAGGTCTGGAGCCAATGGTTATTTTTTTGATATTACAGAGAGACCTTAGCTCCCTCATCTTAAGATGGAGGTAAGGTGTGGTGTCGAGTTCTACCACATTCATCTCTGTATCAGACATTATTTTGCTAAAAGTTGGAAGACTTTTTAAAGAATCTAAAACTGTTTCTAGAATCTAATTTCAAACTTTTAACAAACTTTTAAACTCTAAAAGACAATGCTAAACAGGGACTTAACACACAAGGCCCTAGCAGGACTTTTAAGAATTTAGAAAAATTTCAAATTGCAAAAAATGAATTTCTAATGACAATTTTGGAATTTGTCGTGTGATCAGGTATTGGCTGAGTAGTCCAGCAAATGCAAAGTCTTGTACCCCACCGCTGATCCACCAATGTAGGAAGTTGGCTCTGTATGTGCTATTTCAAAGTAAGGAATAGCATGCACAGAGTCCAAGGGTTCCCCTTAGAGGTAAAATAGTGGTAAAAATAGATAATACTAATGCTCTATTTTGTGGTAGTGTGGTCGAGCAGTAGGCTTATCCAAAGAGTAGTGTTAAGCATTTGTTGTACATACACAGACAATAAATGAGGTACACACACTCAGAGACAAATCCAGCCAATAGGTTTTGTTATAGAAAAATATATTTTCTTAGTTTATTTTAAGAACCACAGGTTCAAATTCTACATGTAATATCTCATTTGAAAGGTATTGCAGGTAAGTACTTTAGGAACTTCAAATCATAAAAATTGCATGTATACTTTTCAAGTTATTGACAAATAGCTGTTTTAAAAGTGGACACTTAGTGCAATTTTTACAGTTCCTAGGGGAGGTAAGTTTTGGTTAGTTTTACCAGGTAAGTAAGACACTTACAGGGTTCAGTTCTTGGTCCAAGGTAGCCCACCGTTGGGGGTTCAGAGCAACCCCAAAGTCACCACACCAGCAGCTCAGGGCCGGTCAGGTGCAGAGTTCAAAGTGGTGCCCAAAACACATAGGCTAGAATGGAGAGAAGGGGGTGCCCCGGTTCCGGTCTGCTTGCAGGTAAGTACCCGCGTCTTCGGAGGGCAGACCAGGGGGGTTTTGTAGGGCACCGGGGGGGACACAAGCCCACACAGAAATTTCACCCTCAGCAGCGCGGGGGCGGCCGGGTGCAGTGTAGAAACAAGCGTCGGGTTCGCAATGTTAGTCTATGAGAGATCTCGGGATCTCTTCAGCGCTGCAGGCAGGCAAGGGGGGGGTTCCTCGGGGAAACCTCCACTTGGGCAAGGGAGAGGGACTCCTGGGGGTCACTTCTCCAGTGAAAGTCCGGTCCTTCAGGTCCTGGGGGCTGCGGGTGCAGGGTCTCTCCCAGGCGTCGGGACTTTAGGTTCAAAGAGTCGCGGTCAGGGGAAGCCTCGGGATTCCCTCTGCAGGCGGCGCTGTGGGGGCTCAGGGGGGACAGGTTTTGGTACTCACAGTATCAGAGTAGTCCTGGGGTCCCTCCTGAGGTGTCGGATCTCCACCAGCCGAGTCGGGGTCGCCGGGTGCAGTGTTGCAAGTCTCACGCTTCTTGCGGGGAGCTTGCAGGGTTCTTTCAAGGCTGCTGGAAACAAAGTTGCAGCCTTTCTTGGAGCAGGTCCGCTGTCCTCGGGAGTTTCTTGTCTTTTCGAAGCAGGGGCAGTCCTCAGAGGATGTCGAGGTCGCTGGTCCCTTTGGAAGGCGTCGCTGGAGCAGGATCTTTGGAAGGCAGGAGACAGGCCGGTGAGTTTCTGGAGCCAAGGCAGTTGTCGTCTTCTGGTCTTCCGCTGCAGGGGTTTTCAGCTAGGCAGTCCTCCTTCTTGTAGTTGCAGGAATCTAATTTTCTAGGGTTCAGGGTAGCCCTTAAATACTAAATTTAAGGGCGTGCTTAGGTCTGGGGGGTTAGTAGCCAATGGCTACTAGCCCTGAGGGTGGGTACACCCTCTTTGTGCCTCCTCCCAAGGGGAGGGGGTCACAATCCTAACCCTATTGGGGGAATCCTCCATCTGCAAGATGGAGGATTTCTAAAAGTTAGAGTCACTTCAGCTCAGGACACCTTAGGGGCCGTCCTGACTGGCCAGTGACTCCTCCTTGTTTTTCTCATTATTTTCTCCGGCCTTGCCGCCAAAAGTGGGGCCTGGCCGGAGGGGGCGGGCAACTCCACTAGCTGGAGTGTCCTGCTGGGTTGGCACAAAGGAGGTGAGCCTTTGAGGCTCACCGCCAGGTGTGACAATTCCTGCCTGGGGGAGGTGTTAGCATCTCCACCCAGTGCAGGCTTTGTTACTGGCCTCAGAGTGACAAAGGCACTCTCCCCATGGGGCCAGCAACATGTCTCGGTTTGTGGCAGGCTGCTAAAACTAGTCAGCCTACACAGATAGTCGGTTAAGTTTCAGGGGGCACCTCTAAGGTGCCCTCTGGGGTGTATTTTACAATAAAATGTACACTGGCATCAGTGTGCATTTATTGTGCTGAGAAGTTTGATACCAAACTTCCCAGTTTTCAGTGTAGCCATTATGGTGCTGTGGAGTTCGTGTTTGACAAACTCCCAGACCATATACTCTTATGGCTACCCTGCACTTACAATGTCTAAGGTTTTGTTTAGACACTGTAGGGGTACCATGCTCATGCACTGGTACCCTCACCTATGGTATAGTGCACCCTGCCTTAGGGCTGTAAGGCCTGCTAGAGGGGTGTCTTACCTATACTGCATAGGCAGTGAGAGGCTGGCATGGCACCCTGAGGGGAGTGCCATGTCGACTTACTCGTTTTGTCCTCACTAGCACACACAAGCTGGCAAGCAGTGTGTCTGTGCTGAGTGAGTGGTCTCCAGGGTGGCATAAGACATGCTGCAGCCCTTAGAGACCTTCCTTGGCATCAGGGCCCTTGGTACTAGAAGTACCAGTTACAAGGGACTTTTCTGGATGCCAGGGTCTGCCAATTGTGGATACAAAAGTACAGGTTAGGGAAAGAACACTGGTGCTGGGGCCTGGTTAGCAGGCCTCAGCACACTTTCAATTGTAAACATAGCATCAGCAAAGGCAAAAAGTCAGGGGGCAACCATGCCAAGGAGGCATTTCCTTACAGGTATGCTGACATGAAGTTGGTACCTCTGTCAGACACCACCTCCTTAGGGAAACCCACTCTGGTAAAGATACCAATGAGGGCCTTGGCTACTGCAGGGGCAGTAGTCGACCTAAGAGGAATAGCTTCAGGATACCTAGTAGCATGATCCACTACTACTAGGATGTACATATTTCCTGAGGCTGTGGGAGGTTCCAGTGGACCAACTATGTCCACACCCACTCTTTCAAAGGGGACCCCCACCACTGGAAGTGGAATGAGGGGGGCCTTTGGGTGCCCACCTGTCTTACCACTGGATTGACAGGTGGGGCAGGAGAGGCAAAACTCCTTAACCTTCTGGGACATATTGGGCCAGTAGAAGTGGTTGACTAACCTCTCCCAAGTCTTGGTTTGTCCCAAATGCCCAGCAAGGGGAATATCATGGGCTAAGGTCAGAATAAACTCTCTGAACGACTGCGGCACTACCACTCTCCTAGTGGCACCAGGTTTGGGGTCTCTGGCCTCAGTGTACAGGAGTCCATCTTCCCAATAGACCCTATGTGTTCCATTTTTCTTGCCCTTGGACTCTTCAGCAGCTTGCTGCCTAAGGCCTTCAAGAGAGGGACAGGTTTCTTGTCCCTTACACAGCTCCTCCCTTGAGGGTCCCCCTGGGCCTAAGAGTTCAACCTGATAAGGTTCAAGCTCCAAAGGCTCAGTTCCCTCAGAGGGCAGAACTTCTTCCTGAGAAGAGAGGTTCTCTTTTTCTGACTGTTGCAGTTGGTTTCCCAACTGACTTTCCTTTTCTCTTGGTAGGCTGGGCCATTTTTCCAGACTCCAGCTCTACTTTTTCACCCTGTGCCTTGCATTGTGCTCTTGTTTTTACACACACCAGTTCAGGGATACCCAGCATGGCTGCATGGGTTTTTAGTTCTACCTCAGCCCATGCTGAGGACTCCAGGTCATTTCCAAGCAGACAGTCTACTGGGATGTTTGAGGAGACCACCACCTGTTTCAGGCCATTGACCCCTCCCCATTCTAAAGTTACCATTGCCATGGGATGTGCTTTAGTCTGATTGTCAGCGTTGGTGACTGTATAAGTTTTTCCAGTCAGGTATTGGCCAGGGGAAACCAGTTTCTCTGTCACCATGGTGACACTGGCACCTGTATCCCTCAGGCCCTCTACACTTGTCCCATTAATAAAGAGCTGCTGCCTGTATTTTTGCATGTTAGGGGGCCAGGCAGCTAGTGTGGCTAAATCCACCCCACCCTCAGAGACTAGAGTAGCTTCAGTGTGGACCCTGATTTGCTCTGGGCACACTGTTGATCCCACTTGGAGACTAGCCATTCCAGTGTTACCTGGATTGGAGTTTGGAGTGGAACTTTTCTTGGGACAGGCCTTGTCTCCAGTTTGGTGTCCAGACTGACTACAGTTTCGACACCAGGCCTTTTTGGGATCAAAGTTTTTACCCTTGTACCCAGGATTGTTTTGTGAAGAGGCTCTGGGCCCACCCTCCTGTGCAGGTTTTTGGGGGCCTGTAGAAGACTCTTGACTATTTTAATTTTTGGCTGTCTCACCACCTTTCCCCTGGGGAGGTTTTGTGACCCCTTTCTTTTGGTCACCCCCTGTGGAAGTTTTGGACACCCTTGTCTTGACCCAATGGTCCGCCTTCTTTCCCAATTCTTGGGGAGAAATTGGTCCTAGGTCTACCAGATGCTGATGCAGTTTATCATTGAAACAATTACTTAAGAGGTGCTCTTTCACAAATAAATTGTACAGCCCATCATAATTACTTACACCATTGCCTTGAATCCAACCATCTAGTGTTTTTACTGAGTAGTCTACAAAGTCAACCCAGGTCTGGCTCGAGGATTTTTGAGCCCCCCTGAATCTAATCCTATACTCCTCAGTGGAGAATCCAAAGCCCTCAATCAGGGTACCCTTCATGAGGTCATAAGATTCTGCATCTTTTCCAGAGAGTGTGAGGAGTCTATCCCTACACTTTCCTGTGAACATTTCCCAAAGGAGAGCACCCCAGTGAGATCTGTTCACTTTTCTGGTTACACAAGCCCTCTCAAAAGCTGTGAACCATTTGGTGATGTCATCACCATCTTCATATTTAGTTACAATCCCTTTAGGGATTTTCAACATGTCAGGAGAATCTCTGACCCTATTTATGTTGCTGCCACCATTGATGGGTCCTAGGCCCATCTCTTGTCTTTCCCTCTCTATGGCTAGGATCTGTCTTTCCAAAGCCAATCTTTTGGCCATCCTGGCTAACTGGATGTCCTCTTCACTGGGGTTATCCTCAGTGATTTCAGAGTTGTTGGTCCCTCCTGTGAGGGAACCAGCATCTCTGACTATTATTTGTGGAGTCAGGGCTTGAGTAGCCCTGCTCTCCCTAAGTAGGACTGGAGGGGGGGAATTTCCCTCCAAGTCACTATCTTCATCCTCTGAGTTGCCACCCTCAGAGGGGTTGGCCTTTTCAAACTCTGCCAAAAGCTCCTGGAGCTGTATTTTGGTAGGTTTGGGGCCTATTGTTATTTTCTTTAGTTTACAGAGTGACCTTAGCTCTCTCATCTGTAGATGGAGGTAAGGTGTGGTGTCGAGTTCCACCACAGTCACATCTGTGCTAGACATTTTGCTTCTAAAAGTTGGAATACTTTTTAAGAATCTACAACTAGTTCTAGGTTCTAATTCAAACTTTTACAAACTTTTAAACTCTAAAAGAAATGCTAAACAGGATCTAACACAAGGCCCTAGCAGGTCTTTTAAGAATTTAGAAAACTTTTCAAATTGCAAAAATCAATTTCTAATGACAATTTTGGAATTTGTCGTGTGATCAGGTATTGGCTGAGTAGTCCAGCAAATGCAAAGTCTTGTACCCCACCGCTGATCCACCAATGTAGGAAGTTGGCTCTGTATGTGCTATTTCAAAGTAAGGAATAGCATGCACAGAGTCCAAGGGTTCCCCTTAGAGGTAAAATAGTGGTAAAAAGAGAGAATACTAATGCTCTATTTTGTGGTAGTGTGGTCGAGCAGTAGGCTTATCCAAGGAGTAGTGTTAAGCATTTGTTGTACATACACATAGACAATAAATGAGGTACACACACTCAGAGACAAATCCAGCCAATAGGTTTTGTTATAGAAAAATATCTTTTCTTAGTTTATTTTAAGAACCACAGGTTCAAATTTAACATGTAATATCTTGTTTGAAAGGTATTGCAGGTAAGTACATTAGAAACTTTGAATCATTTCAATTGCATGTATACTTTTCAAGTTATTGACAAATAGCTATTTTAAAAGTGGACACTTAGTGCAATTTTCACAGTTCCTGGGGGAGGTAAGTTTTTGTTAGTTTTACCAGGTAAGTACGACACTTACAGGGTTCAGTTCTTGGTCCAAGGTAGCCCACCGTTGGGGGTTCAGAGCAACCCCAAAGTTACCACACCAGCAGCTCAGGGCCGGTCAGGTGCAGAGTCAAAAGTGGTGCCCAAAAACGCATAGGCTAGAATGGAGAGAAGGGGGTGCCCCGGTTCCGGTCTGCTTGCAGGTAAGCACCCGCGTCTTCGGAGGGCAGACCAGGGGGGTTTTGTAGGGCACCGGGGGGGACACAAGCCCACACAGACATTTCACCCTCAGCAGCGCGGGGGCGGCCGGGTGCAGTGTAGAAACAAGCGTCGGGTTTGCAATGTTAGTCTATGAGAGATCAACGGATCTCTTCAGCGCTGCAGGCAGGCAAGGGGGGGGGGGCTTCCTCGGGGAAACCTCCACTTGGGCAAGGGAGAGGGACTCCTGGGGGGTCACTTCTGCAGTGAAAGTCCGGTCCTTCAGGTCCTGGGGCTGCGGGTGCAGGGTCTTTTCCAGGCGTCGGGACTTAGGTTTCAGAGAGTCGCGGTCAGGGGAAGCCTCGGGATTCCCTCTGCAGGCGGCGCTGTGGGGGCTCAGGGGGGACAGGTCTTGGTACTCACAGTCGGAGAGTAGTCCGGGGGTCCTCCCTGAGGTGTTGGTTCTCCACCAGCCGAGTCGGGGTCGCCGGGTGCAGTGTTGCAAGTCTCACGCTTCTTGCGGGGAGTTGCAGGGTTCTTTAAAGTTGCTTCTGGAAACAAAGTTGCAGTCTTTTTGGAGCAGGTCCGCTGTCCTCGGGAGTTTCTTGTCGTCGTCGAAGCAGGGCAGTCCTCAGAGGATTCAGAGGTCGCTGGTCCCTTTGGAAGGCGTCGCTGGAGCAGAGTTCTTTGGAAGGCAGGAGACAGGCCGGTGAGTTTCTGGAGCCAAGGCAGTTGTTGTCTTCTGGTCTTCCTCTGCAGGGGTTTTCAGCTGGGCAGTCCTTCTTGTTGTCGCAGGAATCTGATTTTCTAGGGTTCAGGGTAGCCCTTAAATACTAAATTTAAGGGCGTGTTTAGGTCTGGGGGGGTTAGTAGCCAATGGCTACTAGCCCTGAGGGTGGGTACACCCTCTTTGTGCCTCCTCCCAAGGGGAGGGGGTCACAATCCTAACCCTATTGGGGGAATCCTCCATCTGCAAGATGGAGGATTTCTAAAAGTTAGAGTCACCTCAGCTCAGGACACCTTAGGGGCTGTCCTGACTGGCCAGTGACGACTCCTTGTTGCTTTCTTTGTTCCCTCCAGCCTTGCCGCCAAAAGTGGGGGCCGTGGCCGGAGGGGGCGGGCAACTCCACTAAGCTGGAGTGCCCTGCTGGGCTGTGACAAAGGGGTGAGCCTTTGAGGCTCACCGCCAGGTGTTACAGCTCCTGCCTGGGGGAGGTGTTAGCATCTCCACCCAGTGCAGGCTTTGTTACTGGCCTCAGAGTGACAAAGGCACTCTCCCCATGGGGCCAGCAACATGTCTCTAGTGTGGCAGGCTGCTGGAACTAGTCAGCCTATACAGACAGTCGGTTAAGTTTCAGGGGGCACCTCTAAGGTGCCCTCTGGGGTGTATTTTGCAATAAAATGTACACTGGCATCAGTGTGCATTTATTGTGCTGAGAAGTTCGATACCAAACTTCCCAGTTTTCAGTGTAGCCATTATGGTGCTGTGGAGTTCGTGTTTGACAGACTCCCAGACCATATACTCTTATGGCTACCCTGCACTTACAATGTCTAAGGTTTTGCTTAGACACTGTAGGGGTACAGTGCTCATGCACTGGTACCCTCACCTATGGTATAGTGCACCCTGCCTTAGGGCTGTAAGGCCTGCTAGAGGGGTGTCTTACCTATACTGCATAGGCAGTGAGAGGCTGGCATGGCACCCTGAGGGGAGTGCCATGTCGACTTACTCGTTTTGTCCTCACTAGCACACACAAGCTGGCAAGCAGTGTGTCTGTGCTGAGTGAGAGGTCTCCAGGGAGGCATAAGACATGCTGCAGCCCTTAGAGACCTTCCTTGGCATCAGGGCCCTTGGTACTAGAAGTACCAGTTACAAGGGACTTATCTGGATGCCAGGGTCTGCCAATTGTGGATACAAAAGTACAGGTTAGGGAAAGAACACTGGTGCTGGGGCCTGGTTAGCAGGTCTCAGCACACTTTCAATTGTAAACATAGCATCAGCAAAGGGAAAAAGTCAGGGGGCAACCATGCCAAGGAGGCATTTCCTTACAGTCGGCTTTGGCGTTCTGAGAACCCGAGAGATATGCCCTGCAGTTCCAGCCATGTCCAAAGGTTCAGAGCCTCCTGAGAAAGGGACCACGATCCCACCCTGCTTGTTGCAGTACCGCATGGAGGTGAAATTGTCCGTGAACACCTGCACCATATTCCCTTTGAGAGGGGGAAGGAATGCAAGCCTGATTGTCCTGAGCTCCAGAAGACTGATGTGGCACCCAGACTCCGCAGAAAACCAGATACCTCTGATCTCCATCTCTCTTATGTGGCTGCCCCATCCCAGCAGTGACATATCTATCACTACTGTCAGACCTGGTTAGGGAAGGGAGAGGGATCTGACCCAATCTTAGTTTGTTAACCACTATTGCACAGCTTGACTAGTCTAGAGGTGTGAAACGACAGTTTGGGGCGAGCCCACCTTCAACAGCAGTCGTCGAGATAGGGGTAGACTGAGATCACTGACCTGCGCAGATGAGCTGCGACCACTACCATCACTTGCTGAACACCCAAGAGGCACTGATGAGACTAAAGGGGAGCTTGTTGAACTGGAAATGCTCGAGGCCCACCGAGAACCTCAAATAGAGCCTGTGGGCGGGCAGAAGGGAACGTGGGAATAAGCGTCCTGCAAGTCCAATGGTAACATCCAGACTCCTGGGTTCTGGGCAGATAACACCTGAGCTAGAGTGAGCATTATGAACTTCTTCTGGAGAAAGATTGATGGAACAGAGGTATAGGATAAGGCGGAGGCTCTTGTCCTTTTTGGATACCAGAAAGTGGCGTGAATAGCAACAACATCCTACTTCTGGCACAGGAACCCTCCCTATTGCACCCTTGGCCACGATAGACAAAACCTCCATGCAGAAAAGTGCCAAGTGATCCTCCATCACGAGATCGGAAGATGGTGGCATGGGTGGAGGGGTAGTCTTGAAGGGGAGGGAGTAGCCCCTTCGGACTATTTGCAAAACCCAGCTGTCTGACGTGATGGTTTTCCAGCGGGGTAGGATAGGGCGAATCCTGCCTCTGACTGGTTCCTGATGCGAGTGCGTCAGACTAGGAAGAGTTCTGTGGCTACAGTGGGGGCAGACTGCTGACTCCCTGATCCACACAGACACTGGATCACTCTGCCATGCAGAGGCTGTGCAGCATGCAGGCACAGTGGCTGGAGGGAAGTGGACGTGGTTGGGTGCCCCTTCCATAGCCACAAAAGGGGCGAAAAGCAGACTGAAGGGGTCAAAGAGCAGCTGCAAGGCCTAGGGAATGGGCTATAGCCCGAGACTCCTTAAAGCAATTGAGCACAGAGTCTGCTCGGTCTCCGAAGAGACTGGTGCCATCAAAGGGCATGTCTTTAAGAGTAGATTTGACATCCCCTGAATAGCCAGATGTCCTCAACCTCAAAGTCGAAACTACCTATCTGCCCAGAGAGTCAGTCATATCCAGCTCACAATGTATTGTTAACTTAGCTGTCTCTCTCCTGTCTGTGACAGCTTGAGAGAGAATGGCCTGGGCCTCCTCCGGGACCTGTGGCAGAATCTACTCAACTGTGTCCCATAAGGTATGGGTCAAATGGTCCAAAAGGCATGCAGTGTTCACAGACAGCAATGCCAGGGTGGAGAAAGAAAACATCATCTTCCCAAGATGATCCAGCCTCTTTGATTCCCTATCCAGGGGAGCGGAGAGGAATGCACCATGTGATGTGGAGGCTTGGATAAGAAAGCTCTCAGGGGTAGGGAGTTGGGTCAGAAAAGCTGGGTCATTAGGCACAGGCCTATGGTGGCAGGCAATCATCCTGTTCACAGGAGCCCCTGTGATGGTTTGGACCAGGTCCCCAACAGGACAACAGTGAGGGCTTCATTGAAGGGCAAAATGGGTTAAGAGGTGGAAGCCCCAGGTTGAAGTACCTTAGTCCTGACAGCCACTGAGGGTAGCTTGAGGCCCAAGACCTCGGCTGCCCTCTGCACCCTCATCTGTAGCTATGGTGGTGGTGGAGAGGGGGGGGGAAGCATGCCAGCATCAGGGAACATGTCTAGACCACTAACATTGCACAGTCCCTCAGCCCAGAGGGTCATTAAGCTGGTATTCTAAAGGGTCCTGCGACCCCTTCATACTCTCACCATATTCGTATCCACAGGAATAAGGGTCACGATCCTCTCTAGGGAGCAAAGTCCCCGTTGAAGTCTGAATTGCCGTCTGTCAATGTCAGTCCAGCTCTGTGTCTGAGTCGGCAATGAGTATGCAGTCGGGAGCATTGACATTAAAACTGTTGTCGGGGAATTTCACGCTGGCACCAGCAATGCCGGTTTGGATCCAGAAGCTAATCTGAGGGTGCCCTTCGGAGTCGGGGCTGGAGCTGCTGGCGCAGAATTGGGCTGGGGGCTCCTGCTGACCCCACAGGACCTGAAGGGACTCCAGCAAGGTTGGTCTGCCCAAAAATGAGGCACATTGCCTCACAAAACTCGCATAATTGGGTAGAGGTGGCTCTGGGTCCCGGGACCTCGGGGAGGTGCAGAGCTGACCCCGAAGCAGGATACAAGGACACAGGCCTAGTGCGTCGATGCTCCTTGTCCCGCGTCGCGGCAACTGACGGATGGGGTGAAGTCAAAAAACGTTTCGACTTCTTATTCAAATGTCCCGAAGATCTTGAGTGGGACAATCGGTGAGGGCTCAGCGAGCGGTCTGGTGACCTTCCTCTCGAGCGAGACCAGGAGGGAACCAAAGCACCTGGCCGCCATGAGCATGACTTTAGGTCGTGGTTGGACTCCAGAGACCAAGCACACAAGGTGCGTATCCGTCACAAACATCATCCGATGACAGGAGTTGCACGGTTTGAAGCCGGTCTTCCGTGACAACATATCGACGTATCAGAAGTCAAACAAGCATTTGCAACACAATAGGTCTTGTATTTTCTTGAGTTAGAGCTATTGGCATTGTAAATTCATAACTGGACTTTGCATGCCACGCAAGTGGTCCACCCTGCCTCATAATTTCGTCTTTTCCTGCCATATAAATGAAAATGTTGCTATTTAGCATCCTAATTTAAACCTGCCATGCTAATTCCATTAGAATACTACTTTCACCACCTTACCATCAGAGCTGCTGGCTGGCTAACACAATTTCCCCCAAAACAGACAAGAGAATGCCAAAGGAAAAATAAACTAGAAGGGCTGCCCAAACACTTTGTGTGTTCTAACAGTCATAGTGAAATAAGGATGTTAAGAAGGCCTGATTCATGGTCATAACTGTAATAAGGAGATATTATTAAAAACATATACAGTTACCATATACACCTTTATCAGAAATAAACATTTGGCATTAGATCGTAATGCTTGAAACACCATAACAAAAATATCATTTGTAAGAAACATGGTCATGGAACCATATTGTTAGCCCCTTAAGGGCATAACTTAATGAAAAAAAGAGGTTAGAGTAATTTGTGTAAACATATATTTAATCGCTGAAGGGCATAGTACATTTTCAAGGCTATCATGTCTATTGCAATGATATTACAAACAGGGCTCATAAAACAATTTTTCTTTTCAGCTGTAAAACAAAAGTTCCAACCATGAGAGAGCTTAAGAAGATAATGAATGGTGGTAGGGGTTATTATTGTGAAGACCTCACTAACAGTGAGGGGACCGAGATATGATGTAGACGGAGAGCATGCCATGTTGAGCATTTTGGTGGCGGCCCCATTGTCCTAGGAACATCAGAGGCTGAGTTATGAGCAAAAATGTTTTGTAAAAGTAATGCCCTGCACAGCATTACGAGACAAGTTTCAGTGTGCCACAAATAGTAGTATGTTGATATGACTGCATTGCTTAGAACATCCCCTACAGGACACCACAATGAAAATCACATTTGTAAGAAACACAGTCATGTAACAATATAGTTAATAAGGATGGAACCCAACCGTGGATTTTGGGAGAAGAGGACCTGAAAAAGAGGGGGTCAGAATTCGGTCCACTCATGAGTGTCCAGGCGGGGCAGGAGCCACTACCCACCCTTCTGTGGATGAAGATCCGGGTCTACGAGTGAAGATGAAGATCAGCTGTGGAGCCCAGGAGCTGCAGGGATGTCCTTGGAGCTGTGCAGATGTCCCATGACGGTCGCCAGGTCGCAGTCGGGCTGTGGTCAGGAGGACCACCAACAAGCCTTGGCAAATCAAGTTGGAGCAAAAGAAGAGTTGCAAGGCTGAAGAGGACCAGCAAGGTCCCCAGGACTCGACCCTTGGAGGGGAGTCTGGGCTGACCATCAGCGGCCGGGAGAGCAAGCAGAGACTGTTGCAGCCCCCACAGGCAACCAACTGGCAGCAGGCACAGTAAGTTGCAGTGAGGCCCAGACAGCACACAAGGAGTGGAGTCCCACACCGCTGGAGCAGAAGAAGTGCTGGAGCCTGAAGATCCTTTGGACCAGGAGTCAACAAGGCCTTGGTTGATGCAGGAGTCTTGGCGCACAGTAGTACTGTCCTGCAAGGAGAGGCAAGGGCTCACTGTCTCCCAATTTGGACAGCAGGTAGAGAGGACCAAGAGGACCACTCAGACCCATCACCTGTGTTGGAAATTCTTCCTGGAGCCGGATGGCAGAAGATGTCAGAAGCCGGTCGTCATTTACTTAGGTGCATGCGTTTGCAGGGGAGTGATTCCTTCACTCCAAGGGAGGTTCCTTCTTGCTTCTTTGGTGCAGCTGAAGTCCTGCCGACCCAAGAGGATGCACATCCATGCATGTTGCAATTGCTAAAAGGAGCAGGATAAACATTGTTGCAAGTCGAGGTCATCTCTGGAGTTGCAGGCTTGTTTGGTTCCTGAAGAGTCAAACAGCGAATCCCGTGGCCTGGAGAAGGAGAGGTTGTTGCAGAGGAGTCCTAGTGGAGTCTTGAACGTCTAATCTGGAGACTCCCCTGCCAGGGAGTCCCTAAATTGCCCTAAAAGGGGGATTGGTCAGTCTGCAGGGTGACCACCTATCAGAGGAGGTAACTGACGTCAGTCGCCTGTCCTGACCAACCAGATGCTCCCACAGGCCTCTGCACATTTTGTTTTCAGGCGGTCAGATTCAAGTGGCCACCTGGAGGAGCTCAGGGCACCACCCCTGGGGTGATGGACAGGGGAGTGGGCACTCCCCTTTCCATTGCCCAGTTTCGCGCCAGACCAGGGACCAGGGGTTCCTGGACTGGTGCAAACCGGTTTATGCAAAGAGGGAGCCAAATATGCCCTTCAAAGCATACCAGTGGCTTGTCCTCCAAGACACCCCAGGAGTGCATGAAATCATGCCACCAATACTGGCATTACTATTGGGTTATGATTCCGACATGTTAGATACCAAACATGCCTAGGAACAGAGTTACCATTATGTAGCTGGACCACAGGTGGTGGCAGGTACACGGATAAAATGGCTTCCCAACACTTACAATGTCCAGTGCATTGGAACTGGAGTTTGTAGGGGCATCTCTGCTCACGCAGGGGTGCCCTCACACTCGGGCACCTGCACGCTACCCTCTGGGCTAAGAGGGCCCACCCAAGGGGATGACTTACATGGACCTGGTGCAGTGAAAGGGTGCACGCACCTTTTCACGCAGGCTGCAATGGCAAGCCTGCAGACATAGTTTGCATGGGCTCCCATTGGGGCATAATACATGCTGCAGCCGTTTGGGGAACCCTGGTGTACCAATGCCCTGGGTACCTAAGTACCATATACCAGGAACTTACAGGGGTACACCAGTATGCCAATTGTGGGGATGTAAAGGGCACAAAAGCAACCACATTTGGAGGAGAGAGCACCATCAATAGAGTCCTGGTTAGCAGGATGCCAGTAAAGACCGTCTAAACACTGATAAAGAGGCACAAAGTGGGGGTAACCATGCCTAAGAAAGTAACTTTCCTACAGTCTTGCATAATATTGGTGTTGAAATTAGCTTTCTGGAGGCAACTATCCAAGTACAGACAAAACTAAGAACATCCTCTTGAGGTGGGCAGCATTGACTGTGATGCACTCAGAAAAGAATTCCAGAAATTTTTGAAGCATTACACTAACAGTACTGCATATTCTGGATAAGTAGCCACATGCTTGGGATGTTTGCTTACAATTGGGTTTGTAATGGTGGCATGGTATTTCCTGGATACTTTCTAGATTCTTCTCAGGTTCCAAAGCTCTCCAATTCCATGTTTGGGTGGTAATTTGATTTGTTCTACAACATGTTGTTCTTTAGTTTTTTTTTTTTCTAGATGGAAATGTTGTGCTTCTATCAAAAGAAGTGTTTCCCTCTGACATAACTGCTCTCAGGTGTTCTGCATTGTCTCCTTGGAGTGACACTTTCCTTTGGGTTGATAAATCTTGGGGGGCTAGGCTCTATTCTTCTGTGTAACCAGTGTCTAGATTAATGGCTTCATAGCATATTAATACCCCTTACTTATTACCACCACTAAACCACATTACCAGCAGAACACTGGTCCATTCTCTTTAGTCACAGTTGGTTTCCTCTGCCACATAGGAAACTCCGTCATCCTCTTTTCTGTGTGGTCCATTTACCATGGCAACAGGAGCCGACAGTGTTGAGTCTGAGCTCAATACGAACAACAAGTGCCAGTCCAAACTAACTGTACTAGAGACTCTGAGATGAGATCTGCACAAAAGCTACACAGCAGCATGACAGGGTTCAAATCCATTACTGAAGGCACGAGAAAACATGGGTGCTCTGGCATCCTGCCTGGACCAGCAGACATATACATTCTGGATATTTGTTCCATTATTTTACTCGGGGCACGTTTAAAGCTGCAAACCCGAGGAGCTTGCATCATCCAACTCATCCCATGCCAGTAGGGCTCCAATTACGGTTGAAACTCATCTTAAGAAGTCGTTGGGACTACCATCAGTTATCTGTGTATTTTTTAGAATTAGCTGGACTTTTTATTGATTAGTTAAATTATGTATTTTCCTATTTCTAAATTAATGCATTAACTGGGCATTCAAATCAGGTGTTAATTGTGTTACACTATGTCATTTGTTTTTTAATTCAGTTCACTTCTAGACGTGAGCATTGACTGTTCAGTCTCTATTCAGAGACATTCAAGTGCACACAAACTGTAACTAGGCATCCCTTTGGACAACAATGGTAAATGACAGTAAGCATACGGGATATGGCCCTGTAACCTTGTACTCTTCCTTGACCTTAACTAAGCTAGTTTTTAACTCTAGGAGAAAGCCATTTTTTAACATTTTAAAAGGAAATTCCTCTTTGAAATGTTTCAGGATCCGATAGCCAGAGTCCAGCTTTTGGAAAGATTATTGTGAAAAATAAATAAAATTAGAAACCAACTTAATTTTTAAAATTAAAAACTAAAGAACATTTAAAATGATAATTCCACATTGATCGTACACGTCACCAGGGAATGACAACATTGTCAGCACAGACTGAGTGTTTTATGTCTTGTACATTTAGACTCAAACTTGAAAGCACTAAGGTAATGATTTAAGGAATAGTCTGACAATTAAGTGTGCATTATCAAGGTCTGGTCAGAGGACTTCAGCTCCCCCAATCGAACCATACTTTAAAGTAAGGTTTTGCTTGCCCTAGACTGACTATCCCATAAATGACACTGTTACTGCAATTGTAAACTCTGTTCATAGCCCAATGGCAGTGGCTCGAGAAAAGCCAATAGTGCCAAAAGTAGCAATACTGTAGAATAGAAGTGAGAAGCTTAAAAGGAAGCGATGCTCTGTTACTAGCAAGCATGCATGCCTTCAGTGCCAAGGTTCATTCAAATCATTGCATGGATGCAAACCTATCCAGCATGGAGACAATTTCAAAATAGCCACCTTATTAAACACAACCTACGCTATCAAATCCAAAAACTACATTTCCAAGGAAAATGTGATTAACTGACCCTCTCTCTATTTTCTGAACGACCATCCATTCAGGCAAAATGCTACCAACCAAAACAAAGAAGTATGGCAGTCAGTCAGAGATTTCAAATGACCAAAAAGATTAAACTCTTTCCTTCATTTGACTCCAATTATAAATTACTCAAAGACAAACCTTTGCTGCAACACCACAGCTTTGACACAGTATATTAACAAACTCACCTACACCATGAAGATGATTTTAGAAACGAATTACTTTACAAGCATTCCTTCATATGCTCAATCATAATTCCAATCAAGAACAGAAAATTATGAAAACATTGGAAGCCTTTAGTTGATTACCAAATGATTACCTGCCATACTTACCATTGATATCTGCAGATTGCGTGTGATGGCAATACCATAACCATGGACTTGCAGTATTTGCTGAGGAATTGATAAAACTAAAGCGGTTAATGTTAACAAGACAAGAAGCTTAAATAAACCTCTAAGCTACCCACCTACGTCAACGGTGCCGATATTCTCTTTCTCGGTCACGCTCTCTGTCCCGATCTCTTTCTCGATCCCGGTGCCGTTCACGTTCTCGGCTTCTCTCACGGTAGTAGTCTTCATGACGATCTCGACTTCTGGATTTGTGACGTCTGCTCTTCTCTCTTGATCTGCTGTGGTCCCTTTCTCTTGATCGTTCACGCCTCCTAAATGAGATCAGAAAATTATTATAAAAATAAAATAAAAAATCAACTGATAAAATGCAGAGTACTTGGAAATATATCATTACTTGTATTAGAAGCTAGAGCAATAGCTTAAAAAGAAGTTATTCTGCAGAAGGATTTAAAGAAACCAGTGCCATCTCTGGTAACTTAATTATGTGATTCTGAAAAACTCTGAAGTCTGCAGAACAAAAATGTACTCATGCCCATGTAAACAATGTTGCAGTAGTTAAGAACAGACACTTACAACCAACCTATTGTTCAGAACTCGGATAGGAACATTCCCAAGTGATTTACACAACTGGAATTTGCATGAAAAGATAGGGCTGGGCATTTGAAGATTAGAGACCACTGTAACTAAGACCAGAAAATTGTTTCACACAGCTACATTTCCCACCACTGCCTAGTACATCAGACTTTTGAGATTTAGCGTCAGAGTGCCCACCCATCCACTGCTTTATGTACACAATACATTGCTAATGTTTCTAATTAGGCATGCAATGGGGAATGTCACTGGAAGCAGACACTTGGAACCCAACGGAGAAATTGAGAGTGATACAATGATTACATAAATGCTTAACAAGATAGGGGAGAGGGAGATGATGAACAGACCCAACGTCATTCTGAGCGCGGCTAGGATGTGAAAGTGTTAGTTACCTGTGCCTAAAGTTCTCATAGATTCACATGTTTGAATCATACCGTCGTCAAGCTGGGAGTCCCATAGTGAATATAGTGAGCAGTATGTTAAACATACACAGAAAGGCTTTAACAATCACAACAGTAGCCTATTCACATAATTACAAAATATAGAACACTCAACTCAGCCAATCAGAGCAAAGCACAGTCTTCACCTCTACTCAGCCAGGTCACCATAGTTCAGATTTCATGACATAAGTGTTAAAGTAATTTTTGTATACAGATGTGCCTGCACTGGGGAGGGTAGGTCACCTGTAAATATAGGATAGGATAAATATAGGATAGATACCAATACTACAGAACTTCAGTTACAGTTAAGAAACTTTTTTTCTTCTTCTTTCTTTCATAGATTCACATGCTTACATCATAGTAGCAAGTCGTAAGTAAAACAAGAGTATGATTAACAGTTGGAGGGTAATAAAGTACAAAACAAGCTTATCACATTGAAGTAGATGGCGTAGAACCACTTGTCCTACCGCTGCATCCTTTTGTATTGTTGAATCTAGACAGTAATATTGCGGAAAAGCCAGTCTGCTTTTCCACGTTGCTGCTTTCCGTATGTCTGCAATGGGCACGCCAACAAATAATGCTGAATGTGCACTGTAGGAAGTTGGCTCTGTATGTGCTATTTCAAAGTAAGGAATAGCATGCACAGAGTCCAAGGGTTCCCCTTAGAGGTAAGATAGTGGCAAAAAGAGATAATACTAATGCTCTATTTTGTGGTAGTGTGGTCGAGCAGTAGGCTTATCCAAGGAGTAGTGTTAAGCATTTGTTGTACATACACATAGACAATAAATGAGGTACACACACTCAGAGACAAATCCAGCCAATAGGTTTTTGTATAGAAAAATATATTTTCTTAGTTTATTTTAAGAACCACAGGTTCAAATTCTACATGTAATATCTCATTCGAAAGGTATTGCAGGTAAGTACTTTAGGAACTTCAAATCATCAAAATTGCATGTATACTTTTCAAGTTATTCACAAATAGCTGTTTTAAAAGTGGACACTTAGTGCAATTTTCACAGTTCCTAGGGGAGGTAAGTTTTTGTTAGTTTTACCAGGTAAGTAAGACACTTACAGGGCTTAGTTCTTGGTCCAAGGTAGCCCACCGTTGGGGGTTCAGAGCAACCCCAAAGTCACCACACCAGCAGCTCAGGGCCGGTCAGGTGCAGAGTTCAAAGTGGTGCCCAAAACACATAGGCTAGAATGGAGAGAAGGGGGTGCCCCGGTTCCGGTCTGCTTGCAGGTAAGTACCCGCGTCTTCGGAGGGCAGACCAGGGGGGTTTTGTAGGGCACCGGGGGGGACACAAGCCCACACAGAAATTTCACCCTCAGCAGCGCGGGGGCGGCCGGGTGCAGTGTAGAAACAAGCGTCGGGTTCGCAATGTTAGTCTATGAGAGATCTCGGGATCTCTTCAGCGCTGCAGGCAGGCAAGGGGGGGGTTCCTCGGGGAAACCTCCACTTGGTCAAGGGAGAGGGACTCCTGGGGGTCACTCCTCCAGTGAAAGTCCGGTCCTTCAGGTCCTGGGGGCTGCGGGTGCAGGGTCTCTCCCAGGTGTCGGGACTTAGGATTCAAAGAGTCGCGGTCAGGGGAAGCCTCGGGATTCCCTCTGCAGGCGGCGATGTGGGGGCTCAGGGGGGACAGGTTTTTGTACTCACAGTCTTAGAGTAGTCCTGGGGTCCCTCCTGAGGTGTTGGATCGCCACCAGCCGAGTCGGGGTCGCCGGGTGCAGTGTTGCAAGTCTCACGCCTTTTGCGGGGAGCTTGCAGGGTTCTTTAAAGCTGCTGGAAACAAAGTTGCAGCTTTTCTTGGAGCAGGTCCGCTGTCCTCGGGAGTTTCTTGTCTTTTCGAAGCAGGGGCAGTCCTCAGAGGATGTCGAGGTCGCTGGTCCCTTTGGAAGGCGTCGCTGGAGCAGGGTCTTTGGAAGGCAGGAGACAGGCCGGTGAGTTTCTGGAGCCAAGGCAGTTGTCGTCTTCTGGTCTTCCTCTGCAGGGGTTTTTCAGCTAGGCAGTCCTTCTTCTTGTAGTTGCAGGAATCTAATTTTCTAGGGTTCAGGGTAGCCCTTAAATACTAAATTTAAGGGCGTGTTTAGGTCTGGGGGGTTAGTAGCCAATGGCTACTAGCCCTGAGGGTGGGTACACCCTCTTTGTGCCTCCTCCCAAGGGGAGGGGGTCACAATCCTAACCCTATTGGGGGAATCCTCCATCTGCAAGATGGAGGATTTCTAAAAGTCAGAGTCACCTCAGCTCAGGACACCTTAGGGGCTGTCCTGACTGGCCAGTGACTCCTCCTTGTTGCTTTCTTTGTTCCCTCCAGCCTTGCCGCCAAAAGTGGGGGCCGTGGCCGGAGGGGGCGGGCAACTCCACTAAGCTGGAGTGCCCTGCTGGGCTGTGACAAAGGGGTGAGCCTTTGAGGCTCACCGCCAGGTGTTACAGCTCCTGCCTGGGGGAGGTGTTAGCATCTCCACCCAGTGCAGGCTTTGTTACTGGCCTCAGAGTGACAAAGGCACTCTCCCCATGGGGCCAGCAACATGTCTCTAGTGTGGCAGGCTGCTGGAACCAGTCAGCCTACACAGATAGTCGGATAGGTTTCAGGGGGCACCTCTAAGGTGCCCTCTGGGGTGTATTTTACAATAAAAGTACACTGGCATCAGTGTGCATTTATTGTGCTGAGAAGTTTGATACCAAACTTCCCAGTTTTCAGTGTAGCCCTTATGGTGCTGTGGAGTTCGTGTTTGACAGACTCCCAGACCATATACTCTTATGGCTACCCTGCACTTACAATGTCTAAGGTTTTGTTTAGACACTGTAGGGGTACCATGCTCATGCACTGGTACCCTCACCTATGGTATAGTGCACCCTGCCTTAGGGCTGTAAGGCCTGCTAGAGGGGTGTCTTACCTATACTGCATAGGCAGTGAGAGGCTGGCATGGCACCCTGAGGGGAGTGCCATGTCGACTTACTCGTTTTGTTCTCACTAGCACACACAAGCTGGCAAGCAGTGTGTCTGTGCTGAGTGAGAGGTCTCCAGGGTGGCATAAGACATGCTGCAGCCCTTAGAGACCTTCCTTGGCATCAGGGCCCTTGGTACTAGAAGTACCAGTTACAAGGGACTTATCTGGATGCCAGGGTCTGCCAATTGTGGATACAAAAGTACAGGTTAGGGAAAGAACACTGGTGCTGGGGCCTGGTTAGCAGGCCTCAGCACACTTTCAATTGTAAACATAGCATCAGCAAAGGCAAAAAGTCAGGGGGCAACCATGCCAAGGAGGCATTTCCTTACACAACCCCCCCCCAAACGAAAGAGGATGAGACTAACCTTTCCCAAGAGAGTCTTCATTTTCTAAGTGGAAGAACCTGGAAAGGCCATCTGCATTGGCATGGGCAGTCCCAGGTCTGTGTTCCACTATAAAGTCCATTCCCTGTAGGGAGATGGACCACCTCAACAGTTTAGGATTTTCACCTTTCATTTGCATCAGCCATTTGAGAGGTCTGTGGTCAGTTTGAACTAGGAAGTGAGTCCCAAAGAGGTATGGTCTCAGCTTCTTCAGGGACCAAACCACAGCAAAGGCCTCCCTCTCAATGGCACTCCAACGCTGCTCCCTGGGGAGTAACCTCCTGCTAATGAAAGCAACAGGCTGGTCAAGGCCATCATCATTTGTTTGGGACAAAACTGCCCCTATCCCATGTTCAGAGGCATCAGTCTGCACAATGAACTGCTTAGAATAATCTGGAGCTTTTAGAACTGGTGCTGAGCACATTGCTTGTTTCAGGGTGTCAAAGGCCTGTTGGCATTCTACAGTCCAGTTCACTTTCTTGGGCATTTTCTTGGAGGTGAGTTCAGTGAGGGCTGTCACAATGGATCCATATCCCTTCACAAACCTCCTGTAATACCCAGTCAAGCCAAGGAATGCCCTGACTTGAGTCTGGGTTTTTGGAGCTACCCAGTCCAGAATAGTCTGGATCTTGGGTTGGAGTGGCTGAACTTGGCCTCCACCTACAAGGTGGCCCAAGTAAACCACAGTTCCCTGCCCTATCTGGCATTTGGATGCCTTGATAGAGAGGCCTGCAGATTGCAGAGCCTTCAAAACCTTCTTCAGGTGGACCAGGTGATCCTGCCAGGTGGAGCTAAAGACAGCAATATCATCAAGATAAGCTGTGCTAAAGGACTCCAAGCCAGCAAGGACTTGATTCACCAACCTTTGGAAGGTGGCAGGGGCATTCTTTAAACCAAAGGGCATAACAGTAAACTGATAATGCCCATCAGGTGTGGAGAATGCTGTCTTTTCTTTTGCTCCAGGTGCCATTTTTATTTGCCAGTACCCTGCTGTCAAGTCAAAGGTACTTAGGAATTTGGCAGCACCTAATTTATCAATGAGCTCATCAGCTCTTGGAATTGGATGGGCATCTGTCTTGGTGACAGAGTTGAGCCCTCTGTAGTCCACACAAAACCTCATTTCTTTCTTCCCATCTTTGGTGTGAGGTTTGGGGACTAAGACCACTGGGCTAGCCCAGGGGCTGTCAGAGCGCTCAATCACTCCCAACTCCAGCATCTTGTGGACTTCCACCTTGATGCTTTCCTTAACATGGTCAGACTGTCTGAAGATTTTGTTCTTGACAGGCATGCTGTCTCCTGTGTCCACATCATGGGTACACAGGTGTGTCTGACCAGGGGTTAAGGAGAAGAGTTCAGGAAACTGTTGTAGGACTCTCCTACAATCAGCTTGCTGTTGGCCAGAGAGGGTGTCTGAGTAGATCACTCCATCTACTGTGCCATCTTTTGGGTCTGATGACAGAAGATCAGGGAGAGGTTCACTCTCTGCCTCCTGATCCTCATCTGTTACCATCAACAGATTCACATCAGCCCTGTCATGGAAGAGCTTAAGGCGGTTCACATGGATCACCCTTTTGGGGCTCCTGCTTGTGCCCAGGTCCACCAGGTAGGTGACCTGACTCTTCCTTTCTAGTACTGGGTAAGGGCCACTCCATTTGTCCTGGAGTGCCCTGGGAGCCACAGGCTCCAGAACCCAGACTTTCTGCCCTGGTTGGAACTCAACCAGTGCAGCCTTTTGGTCATACCAAAACTTCTGGAGTTGTTGGCTGGCCTCAAGGTTTTTGGTTGCCTTTTCCATGTACTCTGCCATTCTAGAGCGAAGGCCAAGTACATAGTCCACTATGTCCTGTTTAGGCTCATGGAGAGGTCTCTCCCAGCCTTCTTTAACAAGGGCAAGTGGTCCCCTTACAGGATGACCAAACAGAAGTTCAAAGGGTGAGAATCCTACTCCCTTCTGTGGCACCTCTCTGTAAGCGAAAAGCAGACATGGCAAGAGGACATCCCATCTCCTTTTGAGTTTTTCTGGGAGCCCCATGATCATGCCTTTTAATGTCTTGTTGAATCTCTCAACCAAGCCATTAGTTTGTGGATGGTAGGGTGTAGTGAATTTATAAGTCACTCCACACTCATTCCACATGTGCTTTAGGTATGCTGACATGAAGTTGGTACCTCTGTCAGACACCACCTCCTTAGGGAAACCCACTCTGGTAAAAATACCAATGAGGGCCTTGGCTACTGCAGGGGCAGTAGTCGACCTAAGGGGAATAGCTTCAGGATACCTGGTAGCATGATCCACTACTACCAGGATATACAGATTTCCTGAGGCTGTGGGAGGTTCTAGTGGACCAACTATGTCCACACCCACTCTTTCAAAGGGAACCCCCACCACTGGAAGTGGAATGAGGGGGGCCTTTGGATGCCCACCTGTCTTACCACTGGCTTGACAGGTGGGGCAGGAGAGGCAAAACTCCTTAACCATGTTGGACATATTGGGCCAGTAGAAGTGGTTGACTAACCTCTCCCACGTCTTGGTTTGTCCCAAATGTCCAGCAAGGGGAATGTCATGGGCCAATGTTAGGATGAACTCTCTGAACAGCTGAGGCACTACCACTCTCCTAGTGGCACCAGGTTTGGGGTCTCTGGCCTCAGTGTACAGGAGTCCATCTTCCCAATAGACCCTATGCGTTCCATTTTTCTTGCCTTTGGACTCTTCAGCAGCTTGCTGCCTAAGGCCTTCAAGAGAGGGACAGGTTTCTTGTCCCTTACACAGCTCCTCCCTTGAGGGTCCCCCTGGGCCTAAGAGCTCAACCTGATAAGGTTCAAGCTCCAAAGGCTCAGTTCCCTCAGAGGGCAGAACTTCTTCCTGAGAAGAGAGGTTCCCTTTCTTTTGCTGTGTTGCAGTTGGTTTCCCAACTGACTTTCCTTTCCTCTTGGTAGGCTGGGCCATTCTTCCAGACTCCAGCTCTACTTGTTCACCCTGTGCCTTGCATTGTGCTCTTGTTTTCACACACACCAGTTCAGGGATACCCAGCATTGCTGCATGGGTTTTTAGTTCTACCCCAGCCCATGCTGAGGACTCCAGGTCATTTCCAAGCAGACAGTCCACTGGGATATTTGAGGAGACCACCACCTGTTTCAGGCCCTTGACCCCTCCCCATTCTAAAGTAACCATTGCCATGGGATGTACTTTTCTCTGATTGTCAGCGTTGGTGACTGTGTAAGTTTTTCCAGTCAGGTATTGGCCAGGGGAAACCAGTTTCTCTGTCACCATGGTGACACTGGCACCTGTATCCCTCAGGCCCTCTATTCTAGTCCCATTAATTAAGAGTTGCTGTCTGTATTTTTGCATGTTAGGCGGCCAGACAGCTAGTGTGGCTAAATCCACCCCACCCTCAGAAACTAGAGTAGCTTCAGTGTGGACCCTGATTTGCTCTGGGCACACTGTTGATCCCACTTGGAGACTAGCCATACCAGTGTTACCTGGATGGGAGTTTGGAGTGGAACCTTTCTTGGGACAGGCCTTGTCTCCAGTTTGGTGTCCATGCTGTTTACAGCTATGACACCAGGCCTTTTTGGGATCAAAGTTTTTACCCTTGTACCCATTGTTTTGTGAAGAGACTCTGGGCCCACCCTCCTGTGCAGGTTTTTGGGGGCCTGTAGAAGACTCTTTACTATTTTTATTTTTGGTTGTCTCATCACCCTTCCCCTGGGGAGTCTTTGTGACCCCTTTCTTTTGGTCACCCCCTGTTGAAGTCTTAGACACCCTTGTCTTGACCCAATGGTCCGCCTTCTTTCCCAATTCTTGGGGAGAAATTGGTCCTAGGTCTACCAGATGCTGATGCAGTTTATCATTGAAACAATTACTTAACAGGTGTTCTTTCACAAATAAATTGTACAGCCCATCATAATTACTTACACCACTGCCTTGAATCCAACCATCTAGTGTTTTCACTGAGTAGTCAACAAAGTCAACCCAGGTCTGGCTCGAGGATTTTTGAGCCCCCCTGAACCTAATCCTGTACTCCTCAGTGGAGAATCCAAAGCCCTCAATCAGGGTACCCTTCATGAGGTCATAAGATTCTGCATCTTTTCCAGAGAGTGTGAGGAGTCTATCCCTACACTTTCCAGTGAACATTTCCCAAAGGAGAGCACCCCAGTGAGATCTGTTCACTTTTCTGGTTACACAAGCCCTCTCAAAAGCTGTGAACCACTTGGTGATGTCATCACCATCTTCATATTTTGTCACAATCCCTTTGGGGATTTTTAACATGTCAGGAGAATCTCTGACCCTATTTATATTGCTGCCACCATTGATGGGTCCTAGGCCCATCTCTTGTCTTTCCCTTTCTATGGCTAGGAGCTGTCTCTCTAAAGCCAATCTTTTGGCCATCCTGGCTAACAGGAGGTCATCTTCACTGAGAGCATCCTCAGTGATTTCAGAAATGTGGGACCCTCCTGTGAGGGACTCACTATTTCTGACTAACACAGTTGGAGACAGGACTTGAGGGGTCCTGTTCTCCCTATTTAGGACTGGAGGAGGGACATTGGCCTCCAAGTCACTAATTTCTTCCTCTGTGATGTCATCATCAGAGGGGTTGGCTTTTTCAAACTCTGCCAACAGCTCCTGGAGCTGAATTTTGGTAGGTCTGGAGCCAATGGTTATTTTTTTGATATTACAGAGAGACCTTAGCTCCCTCATCTTAAGATGGAGGTAAGGTGTGGTGTCGAGTTCCACCACATTCATCTCTGTATCAGACATTATTCTGCTAAAAGTTGGAAGACTTTTTAAAGAATCTAAAACTGTTTCTAGAATCTAATTTCAAACTTTTAACAAACTTTTAAACTCTAAAAGACAATGCTAAACAGGGACTTAACACACAAGGCCCTAGCAGGACTTTTAAGAATTTTGAAAAATGTCAAATTGCTAAAATGAATTTCTAATGACAATTTTGGAATTTGTCGTGTGATCAGGTATTGGCTGAGTAGTCCAGCAAATGCAAAGTCTTGTACCCCACCGCTGATCCACCAATGTAGGAAGTTGGCTCTGTATGTGCTATTTCAAAGTAAGGAATAGCATGCACAGAGTCCAAGGGTTCCCCTTAGAGGTAAGATAGTGGCAAAAAGAGATAATACTAATGCTCTATTTTGTGGTAGTGTGGTCGAGCAGTAGGCTTATCCAAGGAGTAGTGTTAAGCATTTGTTGTACATACACATAGACAATAAATGAGGTACACACACTCAGAGACAAATCCAGCCAATAGGTTTTTGTATAGAAAAATATATTTTCTTAGTTTATTTTAAGAACCACAGGTTCAAATTCTACATGTAATATCTCATTCGAAAGGTATTGCAGGTAAGTACTTTAGGAACTTCAAATCATCAAAATTGCATGTATACTTTTCAAGTTATTCACAAATAGCTGTTTTAAAAGTGGACACTTAGTGCAATTTTCACAGTTCCTAGGGGAGGTAAGTTTTTGTTAGTTTTACCAGGTAAGTAAGACACTTACAGGGCTTAGTTCTTGGTCCAAGGTAGCCCACCGTTGGGGGTTCAGAGCAACCCCAAAGTCACCACACCAGCAGCTCAGGGCCGGTCAGGTGCAGAGTTCAAAGTGGTGCCCAAAACACATAGGCTAGAATGGAGAGAAGGGGGTGCCCCGGTTCCGGTCTGCTTGCAGGTAAGTACCCGCGTCTTCGGAGGGCAGACCAGGGGGGTTTTGTAGGGCACCGGGGGGGACACAAGCCCACACAGAAATTTCACCCTCAGCAGCGCGGGGGCGGCCGGGTGCAGTGTAGAAACAAGCGTCGGGTTCGCAATGTTAGTCTATGAGAGATCTCGGGATCTCTTCAGCGCTGCAGGCAGGCAAGGGGGGGGTTCCTCGGGGAAACCTCCACTTGGTCAAGGGAGAGGGACTCCTGGGGGTCACTCCTCCAGTGAAAGTCCGGTTCTTCAGGTCCTGGGGGCTGCGGGTGCAGGGTCTCTCCCAGGTGTCGGGACTTAGGATTCAAAGAGTCGCGGTCAGGGGAAGCCTCGGGATTCCCTCTGCAGGCGGCGCTGTGGGGGCTCAGGGGGGACAGGTTTTTGTACTCACAGTCTTAGAGTAGTCCTGGGGTCCCTCCTGAGGTGTTGGATCGCCACCAGCCGAGTCGGGGTCGCCGGGTGCAGTGTTGCAAGTCTCACGCCTTTTGCGGGGAGCTTGCAGGGTTCTTTAAAGCTGCTGGAAACAAAGTTGCAGCTTTTCTTGGAGCAGGTCCGCTGTCCTCGGGAGTTTCTTGTCTTTTCGAAGCAGGGGCAGTCCTCAGAGGATGTCGAGGTCGCTGGTCCCTTTGGAAGGCGTCGCTGGAGCAGGGTCTTTGGAAGGCAGGAGACAGGCCGGTGAGTTTCTGGAGCCAAGGCAGTTGTCGTCTTCTGGTCTTCCTCTGCAGGGGTTTTTCAGCTAGGCAGTCCTTCTTCTTGTAGTTGCAGGAATCTAATTTTCTAGGGTTCAGGGTAGCCCTTAAATACTAAATTTAAGGGCGTGTTTAGGTCTGGGGGGTTAGTAGCCAATGGCTACTAGCCCTGAGGGTGGGTACACCCTCTTTGTGCCTCCTCCCAAGGGGAGGGGGTCACAATCCTAACCCTATTGGGGGAAATCCTCCATCTGCAAGATGGAGGATTTCTAAAAGTCAGAGTCACCTCAGCTCAGGACACCTTAGGGGCTGTCCTGACTGGCCAGTGACTCCTCCTTGTTGCTTTCTTTGTTCCCTCCAGCCTTGCCGCCAAAAGTGGGGGCCGTGGCCGGAGGGGGCGGGCAACTCCACTAAGCTGGAGTGCCCTGCTGGGCTGTGACAAAGGGGTGAGCCTTTGAGGCTCACCGCCAGGTGTTACAGCTCCTGCCTGGGGGAGGTGTTAGCATCTCCACCCAGTGCAGGCTTTGTTACTGGCCTCAGAGTGACAAAGGCACTCTCCCCATGGGGCCAGCAACATGTCTCTAGTGTGGCAGGCTGCTGGAACCAGTCAGCCTACACAGATAGTCGGATAGGTTTCAGGGGGCACCTCTAAGGTGCCCTCTGGGGTGTATTTTACAATAAAATGTACACTGGCATCAGTGTGCATTTATTGTGCTGAGAAGTTTGATACCAAACTTCCCAGTTTTCAGTGTAGCCCTTATGGTGCTGTGGAGTTCGTGTTTGACAGACTCCCAGACCATATACTCTTATGGCTACCCTGCACTTACAATGTCTAAGGTTTTGTTTAGACACTGTAGGGGTACCATGCTCATGCACTGGTACCCTCACCTATGGTATAGTGCACCCTGCCTTAGGGCTGTAAGGCCTGCTAGAGGGGTGTCTTACCTATACTGCATAGGCAGTGAGAGGCTGGCATGGCACCCTGAGGGGAGTGCCATGTCGACTTACTCATTTTGTTCTCACTAGCACACACAAGCTGGCAAACAGTGTGTCTGTGCTGAGTGAGAGGTCTCCAGGGTGGCATAAGACATGCTGCAGCCCTTAGAGACCTTCCTTGGCATCAGGGCCCTTGGTACTAGAAGTACCAGTTACAAGGGACTTATCTGGATGCCAGGGTCTGCCAATTGTGGATACAAAAGTACAGGTTAGGGAAAGAACACTGGTGCTGGGGCCTGGTTAGCAGGCCTCAGCACACTTTCAATTGTAAACATAGCATCAGCAAAGGCAAAAAGTCAGGGGGCAACCATGCCAAGGAGGCATTTCCTTACATGCACTCACACAGAGAGACAGACAGACATACACACACACCTCTTGTGGATTAATTCCCCCCCCAAGGGAGGACCACCTGTTTCTTTATGACAGAACACTATGCCACAAGCTGTTGGACAGATTCTACATATTGTTTGGTTCTAGCAATGTAAAATGTCAAACATCTTTTAGAATCTGAATTTTGAATTGCTCTTTCGGGTTGCAGTACTCAGGCTTGGATAAAACATGCAGGTGTATTCTTGAGAGGACTATGAAATGGAGCAATGGTTCCTTGATTGTAAAAGTTTGAATCCCACAGAGTCTTCTAGCTGATGCTAGGGCTAAAAGGAGGACTACCTTTCAAGAGAGATAGCACTATCTGTCAAGAAGGTGGCAGATGTCAGTGGTGGGAAGACTCTAAAAAGGCCTTTATGAAACTAGTTAAGAGGTTGGTTAGATCAAAGGGACGGTTAGTTCTATGTCCTTTTGAAATGTGCAAAGGCAGTCAAACAAATTCTGACTAAAGCATGTAGGAAGCTGGCCTGGTGTGCGGTGAGCACCTAGGTGTTATCACCCTGTACCAGGTCTAGGTATTCCCTCTTAGGGAGGTGTAGTCAGCTTCTAGGAAGCCAGGCTCTCTACAGGTAGGTGTGGATGAGCAGTCAAGACTTATCTAGGAGACACGCAAAGCTTATGCAATACCACTTATAGTCACACAGCACTTACACACAAGTGTTACAAAAATGAAGGTACTTTATTTTAGTGACACAAATACTAAAATGGTACATAGGCAATACTCTACTAGGAGGTGAGTAAACACTATTATATACACCTTAGTAATCAGGAATGGACATAGAAAGCAACAGAAAACAGTGAAATAACAGTAAACAATAGAGACCCTAGGAGGGGTCCAAACCATATACTAAAAAATGGAATGCAAACGTCAGACTCCCACCCAGGTAAGTGGAATCTGTAGAGGGGAGCTGGAGGAATTAGGAACCCCAAAAGGTTAAAAAAAAAAAAAAAATAGAGTGCCCCCCCCCCCCCAGCGACCAGGAGAGAAGAGGTAAGTACCTGGTTTTTCCCCAAACCCACAGAGAAACTTTGTCAAAGGACTGTGCAAGATCCAAGCAAGACTGGAAGAAACAGAAGATGGATCCAGACAGAAGAGGTCCTGCAAATAAAGGGGACCAAGTCCAGTTCCAGTTTAAGTGTCCAGTTGGGGCAGGAGCCACTACCCACCCTTTTGGGAGGTACAGGACCAGGTCGACGGTGAAGACAAGGAGGTGGCTATGCAGCACAGGAGGCGTTTCAGAAGTGATGCAGTCGATGTCCCACATCGGAAGAAGAGCTGCAGTCAGTCAATGGTGTTGAAAACCGCCAACAAGCCTTGGCAAAAGCAATAGTCGCAGAAGAGAAGTTGAAGAGCTTTTGGGGACCAAGAAGGTCCGAAGGAACTTGACCCAAGGAGGGAAGTCCCAGGCAACCCTCATCAGTGAGGAGAGTTGAGGATGCAGCCCCCACAGGAATCTCACAGACAGCAGGAACAGGAGTCAAAGTGAGGCCCACTCAGCACACCTGGAAAGGAATCCCACGTCGCTGGCGCAGCAGGCAGGAGCTATGTGTTACAGAGAACAGTGCTGGAGGCCGGGACTACACGGAGCCTAAAGATCCCTTGGAAGAAGAGTCAACAAGCCTTGGTAGCTGCAAGAGTTGCAGTGCACAGGGGTACTGTCCCGCAAGGAGAGGTAAAGACTCACCATGGAGCTGGAGTTTGTCGGAGCACCTCCGCTCATGCAGGGGTGCCCTCACACACAGGTACCTGCACATTGTCCTATGAGCTAGGAGGGCCTGCCACAGGGGTGACTTAGTGACCTAGTGCAGCAACCTGACGTGAAAGGGTGCATGCACCTTTTCATGCAGACTGCAATGCAGGCCAGCAGAAACATTTTACAAGGACTCCCATGGGTGACATAATACATGCTACAGCCCATGGGGAACCCCTAGTGCCTTAATGTCCTGGGTTCCATATACTAGGGACTTATATGGGGGCACCAGTATGCCAAATGTGGGGGTTAGAGGGGGTGAAAAGTGGGGCCGTGGCCGGAGGGGGCGGGCAACTCCACTAGCTGGAATGCCCTGGGGTGCTGTAACAAAGGGGGTGAGCCTTTGAGGCTCACCGCCAGGTGTTTCAGTTCCTGCAGGGGGAGGTGATAAGCATCTCCACCCAGTACAGGCTTTGTTACTAGCCACAGAGTGACAAAGGCACTCTCCCCATGTAGCCAGCAACATGTCTGGAGTGTGGCAGGCTGCTAAAACCAGTCAGCCTTCACGGGTAGTCGGTTAAGGTTTCAGGGGGCACCTCTAAGGTGCCCTCTGGGTGGGGTGTATGTTACAATAAAATGTCCACTGGCATCAGTGTGCATTTATTGTGCTGAGAAGTTTGATACCAAACTTCACAGTTTTCAGTGTAGCCATTATGGTGCTGTGGAGTTTGTGCATGACAGAGTCCCAGACCATATACTCTTATGGCTACCCTGCACTTACAATGTCTAAGGTTTAGTATAGTATACTATAGTATAGTATAGTGCACCCTGCCTTAGCGCTGTAAGGCCTGCTAGAGGGGTGACTTATCTATACCTGTAGGCAGTGTGAGATTGGCATGGCACCCTGAGGGGAGTGCCATGTCGACTCAGTCTTTTTATCCCCACTAGCACACACAAGCTGATAAGCAGTGTAGCTGGGCTGAGTGAGGGGTCCCTAGGGTGGCATAAGATATGCTGCAGCCCTTAGAGACCTTCCCTGGCATCAGAGCCCTTGGTACCAGGGGTACCAGTTACAAGGGACTTACCTGGATGCCAGGGTGTGCCAATTGTGGAAGCAAAAGTACAGGTTAGGGAAAGAACACTGGTGCTGGGGCCTGGTTAGCAGGCCTCAGCACACTTTCAAATCAAACCTTAGCATCAGCAAAGGCAAAAAGTCAGGGGGTAACCATGCCAAGGAGGCATTTCCTTACACCACCCATAGGGTTCTGCAGGTCTGCCATTACAGTCTGCGTAAACCGGTGTACGCACCCGGTTTCACTACAGGTCACTGTAAGTCACCCTATGTTAGGCCCTTTGAGCCCAAAGGGCCGGGTGCAAGTACCTGTGCGTGAGGGCACCCCTGCACTAGCTGAGGTGCCCCCACGAACTTCAGCCCCGTTTTACTGGACTTTGCAAGTGCGGGACGCCATTTTGTGTGTGTACTGGACATAGGTCACCAACTATGTTCAGTATAGGAAGCTGGCCTGGTGCGTGGTGGATACCCTTGGTAATTACACCTTATACCAGGTCCAGGTATCCTCTCTTACTGAAGTGTAGGCAGTGTCTAGAAGCCAGGCTCTCTAAAGGTAGCTGTGGATGAGCAGCCAAGGCTTATCTAGGAGACATGCAAAACCACTGTAGTCACACAGCACCTACACACATGAAAAACACACTCAGTTGTACAAAAATAAAAGTACTTTATTTTTGGAACAAATCACCGCAAAATTCTAAAAAGGTAACCCACCCTTAGGAGGTAATTCACTAAATAGATACCCTATTAATCAGAAACAGGTATAGAGAAGGTTAGAAAACAGTGCAAATAGCAATAACCAACAGCGACCATAGGGGGAGCACAAACCATATACTAAAAAATATGCCCCTTAGGTAAATAAAATGTGTAGAGAGGAGCTTGGGGTATTAGAAAACCACAAAAGGTAATTAACAGTACCCTCCAGCGACCAGAAATGCAGGAGTAAAACACTAGATTTTTCCCAAACCACCCAAAAGGAGTAAAAGAAGTAAAAGAAGACACCCAGAGAAGATGCAAGAAAACCAGCAGTGGATTCCTGAAGAAAGAAGGCCTGTGGGGAGAGGGGACCGAGACCAAGAGTCACAGTGAAGTCCAGGAGGAGTAAGAGGTACTACCCACCCAGCTGTGGATGCAGGAGTTTGTCGACTGTTCTGAAGAACAGGTCAGCACTGCAGCCCAGAAGCCGGAGAAGAGTTTCAGATGAATGCAGAAGATATCCTACGCCAGAAGGAAGATTGCAGATTGGTATCAGTGCAGGATTTCCACTAACAAGCTTTGGCAAAGGCATACTCATGGTTAGTAGAAAAGAGGTGCTGCCTGGGACCAGCAAGGCCCAGGAGGACTAATCCCAGGAGGGGAAGTCACATGGGATCCTCAGCGTTGCAGAGAGTCCACAGGAGCAGAGGCAGCACCCACAGGACGAGGACACAGAAGTCGCTGAAGCAGCCCACGCAGCACCACAGAAGTTGCTCCCACGTCACCTGTAGGCCAAGGAGTTGCAGAAGGGAGAGCTAGGGCCTGGAGCTACACGTTTCCTGAAGTTCCCCTAGGAAGTGAAGCAAACAAGCCTTGACAGCTGCCAAGGGCGTAGTGCACAGGGATTCTGTTTTGCACCATTGTGGAGTGGAAAGGGCTTACCACCACTTAAGTGTGACAGCTGGTACAGAGGACCAAGGGGAACTCTCTGGACCACCACCTGTGATGCAGGACCCACGCCACTCAGGATGAGGGGAGAGCCACGCAGCCGGTCGTTGTTGCAGTCAGATAACTGCGAATACAGAGGAGTGTTGCCTTCACCCCAAGGGAGATTCCTCCTCCTTGTGCAGGCTGAAGAGTTGCAGTCTTCTGAGGATGCACGGCCGGGTAAATGTTGCAAAGCTGGCAGGAATTCTGGACACAGTGTTGCAGAAGAGTCTTCCTCGTGGATCTGCAGCTTGTAGGTTCCTGGAGGGTCCAGTCGCGGTTCCAAAGACCAGAAGTCGAAGCAAAGGTTGCAGAGGAGTCCTGCTGCAATCCAGCTTCCAGCGTGGAACACCTTTTGCACACATCTTCTCCTGCTTCTGTGTTGCAGTGCTGATCTGTCTTGCTTCTTAGTCGACCAACTCCAAAAGGTACCTCTGGGTGGGGAGTATCTCCTACTCCCCCTGGACCTCACAGACACTTCTGGACTTGGTTCCCTCTTTCCACAGGTCTCCATCTTCGGTAATCCATTGCTGATTTCTTGCAGGCTGTTATGGGTGTCTTCTTTTAATCCTTTGGGGTGGTTTTGTGGAAATCCTGTGTTTTGCTCCTGCATTCCTGGTCGCTCGGGATACTGCATTACTTACCTGTGTCGTTTCCTAGTACTCCCAGCTGCCCTCTACATGATTTACTTACCTAGGTGGTGGTCCTGTGTTCGCATTCCACTTTCTTAGCATACAGTTTGGTCTCACCCTAGGGCTACTATTGCTTATTGCTATTTTACACAGTTTTCCGAACTGTTTATGCCTCTGTTTATTAGTGTATATATACAGTGTATTTACTTACATCCTATTGGAGGGTTGACTCTCTGGTATTTTCTGATACTGTGTTCCAAAAATAAAGTACCTTTACTTTTGTACAACCAAGTGTTTTCTTTCTCGTGTGTAAGTACTGTGTGACTGTAGTGGTATTGTCTGAGCTTTGCATGTCTCCTAGATAAGCCTTGGCTGCTCATCCATAGCTACCTCTTGAGAGCCTGGCTTGTAGACACTGCCTACACTTCACTGATAGGGGATACCTGGACATAGTAGAAGGTGTAAGTACCATAGGTACCTACCACACACCAGGCCAGCTTCCTTCAGCAATACCTCTTCATTTTGCTGTATAGATGTTATTGGGGAATACCACTCTGGTTTGGACAATATTTCTTTGCAATGTTCTGGAATGTCTTTCACTGAATCCAGGAGTCAAGCAGAAAAAAAGAGCATAAATCCAGATGGAGAGTCTCTTCTTTGCGACGAAACAGCAGGTTTTTGGGTGACACTACGTGAATCCAAGACACTTTCAATAGAAGTTAACTATGAACCACTACTGTCTGGACCATAATTGAACTATTAGGGTGAAATGGCATGGTTCCCTCCGATTCGAAGGCACTCTTAGAACAAGAGAGACTGGAAGAAAAATGTAAACATAAGTGCCTGACCAGTTCCTTGAAAATGCAATCCCCCAAACCCTGGTAGGTAGTGGCTGCTGGCAAAGTACTAGGATTTCTATTTCTGGTTGGAAGTAAACAAATCTAGCTTTGGTTAGCTCCAACGGTGAAACAATCCTTGTTAGCTGGGCTTCATATACCTACCATCTGTGACATTACTTTATTATTCTGCTGAGACTGTCAGCTCATGAGTTTATGTTATGTCTGGAACATGCTCCAACTTCCTCGGAATATGATGCTGTATTCAACAATTCCCATTTCCTCTGCACCTCCTCAGACAATATATGGGATTGTATTCCCTCTTGTTTGTTTTCATAGCACATGCTTGTTGTATTGTCTACATATATTAATATTGACAAATTGTGCATTGGTGGAAGGAAAGAGCACAGCTCTAGATCTCTCAACTCCAAAATACTGATAGGCATTTGATAATTATATGAATTTGAGTTTCTTTCATTGACCAAATGCCACTAACCTGCAACTCTTGCAGCTGCATGTCCCATCTCTCTAGTGAGGCATCTGTGGTCATAACAAAATGGGATTTGTCCTGGAGAGAAGATAGTCTTACATTGGTGTTTTTACATTGACACCACCAGATTAAAGTCTATTTTATCTGAAATTTTACTTTTTTCAGGGTGTTGAATTAACTTGATTTCTGCAACCACTGCTTGTCCACAACTCTCCTAAATCCTCACGAGAAAGCTATAATGCAAAAAATCAAAGAGATTAAAAATATCATAATTCCTAATAAAAGGCCTTGACAACTTGCATGGTGGTAGTTTTTTTCTTTTTACAGGATTATAGACAATGGTTTGAGGTAAATTACTATTTGCTTGAATGGGAATGCTTTGTTTGCTGTTGTTTCGAGAATGCCACCTAGAAACTTGGTTTTTCTGCGAGGGTACAGAGAGGATTTCCCTCTGTTCATCATAAGCCCTAGATTGTTCAAGAGCTGCAGACAGTCTGTGCCAGAATCTATAGCTGTCTCAAGAGTTTATTCCCTTGACACGTCTAAATAGGTAAATACCTTTGACTTTGTCTTCTGAGATGAGCAGCTACTAACACTTCGAGAAAATTCTTGAGGCACACCAGAGATCGAAGGGGAAGCGTTTGTACTGATAAGGGCAATGGGCCACTTTGAATGTTAACCACTAATGAGAGGGTGTACAGAAATATGAATATACACACCTTATAGGTCCAAAGATGTCTTATAATTTTTGTTTTAGAGGAGCTGCAGAACTTATTGTCACGTGGCAATGCAGAATTGCTGCCTTTTCAGATATTTGGTTAGATTTCAAAGATGCAACATGCATCTACACACTCCCAAATTTCTCCTTATTAGGAAACAATGAAGTCCCAAAAGTATCACAGTGCCCCCTAGCGACAAGGAAGAAAGCAGTAAGTTACAGGATTATCCCCAAACCCACCCAAAAGGAAGGAAATTAAGAAAATGCAACACCCAGCGGTGGTTTCCTGAAGAGGAAGATCTGTGGAAGAAGGGGATCAAGTCCAGAAGTCGCAGAAGAGTCCAGGAGGAGTAGGAGCTACTACCCACCCAGTTGTGGATGTAGGAGTTGGTCGACGGCAGGACAAAGACTGTCATGAAGGTAGCCCTGGAGAAGGTGAAGAGTTCGGACACCCCTGACATCTTCGGGGGACTCAGTATTGAGGGAGGTGAAGGCCCAGACAGCTGTCACCTAGCCTGGAGGTGATCTTCTCTTACAACACAAAGTCCTAGGAAAAGGAACAAGGGGCCCCTGTCTCCACGCCTTCTGGACCATGCGTAAAGACTCCAACCATGAATATGGACGGCACTGAAACACTCAGCAGCCCTCCAAAATGGCCTTGAGTCAAGGAAGAGTACTGCCCCAAGAGAGTTGGGCATCAAGCCCATCATCAAGGACTCAGCCTTCCAGGCCTCCACCGCCTTGACCAAAGAATTCTCAGCCCAAAACGCTTCCTCTTTCGGACGCCTGGTGGCAGATGGAAAGCAGATCATTGTAGGAAAGTACTCTCTTTCTTGGCATGGTTACCCCCATTTTCTGCCTTTTGTCAGGATGTTTGACTGTGTCTACTGGGTTCCAGCTAACCAAGACCCCAGTAGTTTTGCTCTCTCCTGTAAATTGTACCTTTTTCTTCCCACAATTGGACTAAAGGGTCCCCCATGTAAGTCTCTAGTATATGGTACCAAGGTACCCAAGGCATTGGGGTTCCAGGGGATCCCTATGGGCTGCAGCACAGCAGTTATTCTGCCACCCATAGGGAGCCCATGCAAGAGCCTGGCTTCTAGACTCTGCCTACTCTTCACTAAGAGGGTTCTGGAAGTACCCTGAGTGGAATAACACTTAAGGCCTTCCATGGATAACTTGGATTTTGAACAACCAAGTATGTTGTCTGTTCTGTAAATATTCAGCTATGGCTGCAAGATGCAGACAAATAGAAGTGTAATTCGTGTTCTGTAAATGAAGCAAATAAATAATGCCCTGGAGAGCAGCTTTAATGGGGTTAATTTGTTTGGAATGGTAGTAGCACACAAAAGGTTTCCATTTTGCTGCATAACATGCTCTGGTTGTCAGTCTATGAGTTTCTCTTGGAATGCCCATACATTCCTGAGGCAGTCCTAGATTACCAAACTCTATAACTTCAGGAGCCATATTGCAAGGGTTGAATTGGGGTCTGGATGTCTGATCTGTCCTTGATCCTGTGTGAGAAAGTCCGGCGAGATCCAGGAGTCTAGTGAACCATGGCTGACAAACCCAATTGGGAGATACAAGGATCATGGTAAGTGATGTCTGTCTGATTTTCAGAACCAGAAAAGAAATGTGAGGGAGAGCTGGAAAAGGGTGAGCAAATATGCCTGACCAATTTCATAAAGCACTGCCCTTGAATAGAGGGTGTGGGTACCTGGATGCGAAGCTTACGCATTTTGAGTTTTCTGCTGTGCTTTTTGAGGAGTTCCCGACTTTTGCAAATATTTTTGAAGGACTTGTGGGTGGAGTTCCCCTTCGTGGACTTGCTGGTGCATCCTGCCTAGCAGGTCTGCGAAGTTGTCTGTTCCTGGGAGATACTCTGCCACTCAGTGAATATAGTAGTGAAGAGCCCATTTCCATATTGTCTGAGCAAGTTGTGACAGCTGGGATGATCGTCTTCCCCCACCCTTCTTCTGTAGATAACACAGCTGTCATGTTGTCTGTGCGGACTAAGACAATCTTGTGCGACAGATGAGGAAGAAAAGCTCTCAGGGCTAGAAACACTGCCTGAAGCTCCAGATAAATGAAGTGCGGGGACTGTTGACAGAAATCTCAGAGGCCCTGCACTGTGAGGTTTTGAAGATGAGCATTGCAACCAGTCAGTGGTGCATCTGTGGTCAGAATGAGCCTAGGTATAGGGTCCAGAAAAGGCCATCCTTTCAACAGGGTGGTGGTGTTCCACCATTACAAAGAGCGGTGAGTGTGGCAGTCTAACACTAGATCCTCCAGGTGACCCTGTGACTGAGACCACTGTTAAGACAGACACTGCTGTAAGGGGCACTTGGAATCGGGAATGATGGCAATACAGGACGCCATCATCCCCAACAGGTGCATGGTAGTCCTGTGCAAGTCTGATTTTCCTGAAATTGGGGGAGAAGAGACTGAAACCTCTGAATACAGGTCGGGTTGGGAGATGCTAACCCCAACTCTGCATTGAGAATGGCTCCCAGACAGGGCTGAATCAGAAGAGGTTGTAGATGTGATTTTGAACCCCAACGTGTGAAGTAGGTTTACCGTAGTTTATTTATAAGATTGACACTGCTGTTGGGTGCTGGCTTTGATGAGCCAGTCTATGTAAGGAAACGTGTATATTTGGTCTTCTGAGAGGTGCAGCGACAACAGCCAAGTACTTTGTGTGTACTCTGGGAGCAGTTGTGACTGAAAGGAAGAACTTTGAATTGATACTGTTTTCCTACAACTACGAACCTTAGATATTTACGATATGGTTTAATGGGCCTGCGATCCATCACAGGCCTGCGATCCATCACAGGCCTGCGATCCATCTTTTTTGGGGGATGAGAATACTCCTGTTCCCTGCTATTGTAATAGAACAGGCTCTACGGTGATTTTGAGAAGCAGGGACTGTACCTCCTGTTTGAGAAGGGTGAGATGTTTGTGGGATAACCTATTAGAATGAAGAGGAATGTTTGGAGGTTTGGTAGTGATCTCCAGACAATAACCATGTTGGATAATGAAAAGGAAACATTGGTCCAATGTTATGTTTACCCAGTGGGTATGGAAATGTTGAAGTCGTCCCCCCACAGGTGTGGTATGGTCTCGGGGAGATGTAGGCAGTTACTGTCTAGATGTTGAGGAAGAGTTACAGGGTGGTAGTGCTCTTGCCTATGCCTCAGTTGTTACCTCTATCGGCCTCTGAAGAAGCCTCGAGAATAGGAGGTTGAGGGTTGTCTGGTTTGGGGGTAGATGGTTCTTAAGTTATTGGTTTGTCACGACATCTAAATGTATGGCCCAGAAAATTGCCTCTATGCAACTGAGACTATATCTTTTTTCATCATCTCCAGGGTGGGAGTCCATTTGAGGGCCGAAAAGGTGCTACTTGTTGAAGGGCATGTTAAGCAACAGTTGTTGTACCTTGTAAAGAAATGGCTCCCTGTTGCAGTTACCCCCCACTTTTTGCCTGATACTGACTTGACTGAGAAGTGTGCTGGGACCCTGCTAACCAGGCCCCAGCACCAGTGTTCTTTCACCTAAAATGTACCATTGTTTCCACAATTGGCACAACCCTGGCACCTAGGTAAGTCCCTTGTAACTGGTACCCCTGGTACCAAGGGCCCTGATGCCAGGGAAGGTCTCTAAGGGCTGCAGCATGTCTTATGCCACCCTAGGGACCCCTCACTCAGCACAGACACACTGCTTGCCAGCTTGTGTGCGCTGATGGGGAGAAAATGACTAAGTCGACATGGCACTCCCCTCAGGGTGCCATGCCAACCTCCCACTGCCTGTGGCATAGGTAAGTCACCCCTCTAGTAGGCCTTACAGCCCTAAGGCAGGGTGCACTATACCACAGGTGAGGGCATATGTGCATGAGCACTATGCCCCTACAGTGTCTAAGCAAAACCTTAGACATTGTAAGTGCAGGGTAGCCATAAGAGTATATGGGCTGGGAGTCTGTCAAAAAAGAACTCCACAGCTCCATAATGGCTACACTGAATACTGGGAAGTTTAGTATCAAACTTCTCAGAATAATAAACCCACACTGATGCCAGTGTTGGATTTATTAAAAAATGCACACAGAGGGCATCTTAGAGATACCCCCTGTATTTTACCCAATTGTTCAGTGCAGGACTGACTGGTCTGTGCCAGCCTGCTGCTGAGAGACGAGTGTCTGACCTCATGCGGTGAGAGCCTTTGTGCTCTCTGAGGACAGAAACAAAGCCTGCTCTGGGTGGAGGTGCTTCACACCTCCCCCTGCAGGAACTGTAACACCTAGCAGTGAGCTTCAAAGGCTCAAGCTTCGTGTTACAATGCCCCAGGGCACTCCAGCTAGTGGAGATGCCCGCCTCCTGGACCCAGCCCCCACTTTTGGCGGCAAGTCCAGGAGAGATAATGAGAAAAACAAGGAGGAGTCACTGGCCAGTCAGGACAGCCCCTAAGGTGTCCTGAGCTGAGGTGCCTCTGACTTTTAGAAATCCTCCATCTTGAAGAAGGAGGATTCCCCCAATAGGGATAGGAATGTGACCCCCTCCCCTTGGGAGGAGGCACAAAGAGGGTGTACCCACCCTCAGGGCTAGTAGCCATTGGCTACTAACCCCAGACCTAAACACGCCCTTAAATTTAGTATTTAAGGGCTTCCCTGAACCTAAGAATTTAGATTCCTGCAACAACAACAAGAACGACTGCCTAGCTGAAAACCCCCTGCAGAGGAAGACCAGAAGACAACAACTGCCTTGGCTCCAGAAACTCACCGGCCTGTCTCCTGCCTTCCAAAGAACTCTGCTCCAGCGACGCCTTCCAAAGGGACCAGCGACCTCTGAATCCTCCGAGGACTGCCCTGCTTCGACGACGACAAGAAACTCCCGAGGACAGCGGACCTGCTCCAAAAAGACTGCAACTTTATCCAAAGGAGCAGCTTTAAAGAACTCTGCAATCTCCCCGCAAGAAGCGTGAGACTTGCAACACTGCACCCGGCGACCCCGACTCGGCTGGTGGAGAACCAACACCTCAGGGAGGACCCCCGGACTACTCTACGACTGTGAGTACCAAAACCTGTCCCCCCTGAGCCCCCACAGCGCCGCCTGCAGAGGGAATCCCGAGGCTTCCCCTGACCGCGACTCTCTGAAACCTAAGTCCCGACGCCTGGAAAAGACCCTGCACCCGCAGCCCCCAGGACCTGAAGGACCGGACTTTCACTGCAGAAGTGACCCCCAGGAGTCCCTCTCCCTTGCCCAAGTGGAGGTTTCCCCGAGGAAGCCCCCCCTTGCCTGCCTGCAGCGCTGAAGAGATCCCTTGATCTCTCATTGACTTCCATTGCGAACCCGACGCTTGTTCTAACACTGCACCCGGCCGCCCCCGCGCCGCTGAGGGTGAAATTTCTGTGTGGGCTTGTGTCCCCCCCGGTGCCCTACAAAACCCCCCTGGTCTGCCCTCCGAAGACGCAGGTACTTACCTGCTGGCAGACTGGAACCAGGGCACCCCCTTCTCTCCATTGAAGCCTATGCGTTTTTGGCACCACTTTGAACTCTGCACCTGACCGGCCCTGAGCTGCTGGTGTGGTAACTTTGGGGTGGCTCTGAACCCCCAACGGTGGGCTACCTTGGACCAAGAACTGAACCCTGTAAGTGTCTTACTTACCTGGTAAAACTAACAAAAACTTACCTCCCCCAGGAACTGTGAAAATTGCACTAAGTGTCCACTTTTAAAATAGCTATTTGTGAATAACTTGAAAAGTATACATGCAATTGAAATGATTCAAAGTTCCTAATGTACTTACATGCAATACCTTTCAAACAAGATATTACATGTTAAATTTGAACCTGTGGTTCTTAAAATAAACTAAGAAAAGATATTTTTCTATACAAAACCTATTGGCTGGATTTGTCTCTGAGTGTGTGTACCTCATTTATTGTCTATGTGTATGTACAACAAATGCTTAACACTACTCCTTGGATAAGCCTACTGCTCGACCACACTACCACAAAATAGAGCATTAGTATTATCTCTTTTTACCACTATTTTACCTCTAAGGGGAACCCTTGGACTCTGTGCATGCTATTCCTTACTTTGAAATAGCACATACAGAGCCAACTTCCTACATTGGTGGATCAGCGGTGGGGTACAAGACTTTGCATTTGCTGGACTACTCAGCCAATACCTGATCACACAACAAATTCCAAAAATTTTCATTAGAAATTGATTTTTGCAATTTGAAAAGTTTTCTAAATTCTTTAAAGTCCTGCTAGGGCCTTGTGTTAGTCCCTGTTAGCATTTCTTTTAGAGTTTAAAAGTTTGTTAAAAGTTTGAATTAGATTCTAGAACCAGTTTTAGTTTCTTAAAAAGTATTCCAACTTTTAGAAGCATAATGTCTAGCACAGATGTGAATGTGGTGGAACTCGACACCACACCTTACCTCCATCTCCAGACGAAAGAGCTAAGGTCACTCTGTAACATAAGAAAAATAACAATGGGCTCCAGACCTACCAAAGCACAGCTCCAGGAGCTGTTGGCAGAGTATGATAGAGCCAACCCCTCTGTGGATAACACAGAGGAGGATGATAGTGAACTGGAGGAAGAATCCCCTCCACCAGTCCTATCTAGGGAGAACAGGGCTTCTCAAGCCCTGACTCCAAAAATTATAGTGAGAGATGCTGGCTCCCTCACAGGAGGGTCCAGCCTCTCTGAAATCACTGAGTATAACTCCAGTGAAGAGGACATCCAGTTAGCCAGGATGGCCAAAAGATTGGCTTTGGAAAAACAGATCCTAGCCATAGAAAGGGAAAGACAAGAGATGGGCCTAGGACCCATCAATGGTGGCAGCAACATAAATAGGGTCAGAGATTCTCCTGACATGTTGAAAATCCCCAAAGGGATTGTAACAAAATATGAAGATGGTGATGACATCACCAAATGGTTCACAGCTTTTGAGAGGGCTTGTGAAACCAGAAAAAAGAACAAATCTCACTGGGGTGCTCTCCTTTGGGAAATGTTCACAGGAAAGTGTAGGGATAGACTCCTCACACTCTCTAAAAAAGATGCAGAATCTTATGACCTCATGAAGGTTACCCTGATTGAGGGCTTTGGATTCTCCGCTGAGGAGTATAGGATTAGATTCAGGGGGGCTCAAAAATCCTCGAGCCAGACCTGGGTTGATTAGGTTGACTACTCAGTGAAAACACTGGATGGTTGGGTAACTGGAAATGAAGTGCATGACTATGTTGGGCTTTATAATTTGTTTATGAAAGAACACATTTTAAGTAACTGCTTCAATGAAAAGTTGCATCAGTATCTGGTAGACCTAGGTCCAATTTCTCCCCAAGAATTGGGAAAGAAGGCAGACCACTGGGTCAAGACTAGGGTAACCAAAACTTCCACTGGGGGTGACCAAAAGAAAGGGGTTACAAAGCCTCCCCAGGAGAAAGTGGGTGACACTAGAAACAAAGAAAAAGAGTCCTCTGTAGGCCCCCAAAAACCAGACCAGGTGGGTGGGCCCAGAGACACAACCCAAAACAAAGGTGGGTACCAGGGTAAGAGCTGGGATGCCACTAAGGCATGGTGCCATAACTGTAAACAGACAGGGCACCACACCAAGGACACTTCTTGTCCCAAAAACAAACCCCCTAGCAAAATCCCAGGGGTGACCAGTGTAGCCATTGGGGATGACTCCTCAGATGAGGAGGTCTTCATAGCCTTCAACTGGAAAAAGGGCCCAACAGGTGAGTTGGAGATTCCAGAGGGAAGTAGACACTTCCACCACCTACTGGTGAATGGAATCCCAGCCACTGCCCTGAGAGACACTTGTGCCAGTCACACTATTGTGCATGACAGGCTGGTGCTCTCAAACCAGTACATCCCAGGTGAGACTGCCAGGGTAAGAGTTAGCCTAGACAGGGTCACTAAGAGGCCTGTGGCTTTAGTGCCCATAGAAGTGGGTGGCACTCTTAGCTGGAGAAGGGTAGTAGTCAGTACAGACCTCCCCCTTGATTGTCTCCTTGGAAATGACTACCCAGAGGTTAGTCAGAGCCCAAGAGAGGAACTGGTCCAGTGCCAGTCCTCTCCCAAGGATTCTGGAGTGCCTGCCTCTGCAGTAAATGCAAGTAGGCCCCAGAAGAAAAAGAAAAGGAACCAGAGTAGGAAAGGTGGACAACCTTTAGCCAAGGTTCCAGCAAGCCAAGGAGATTCTGCTCCAGTAGGGGAGAACTCCAAAAGTGGCTCTGATAAAGTCCAACCTGACCCACAAGAAGTCCTGGCTAGTCAGGCAACTGTTAAGCCTGAGTGGGTGGCTCCTCAGCTAACAGAAGAAAGAGTGGAAGAAGGGTGTTTACTACAAGATGTGGTAACCCCCACTCTAATACAGCAGACAGGCACCCTGAACCCAAAGAAGCCTGTAACTTAGCCCCTTCCCTTGTAGGTGAAGAGCTAAAGGTGTGGTTCTGGGCACTGATAGCTGTCAGTGGCTTCTGCTGGGTGTTAGCCTTTATGGCTGCACTATCCTTGGCATGGTGGTCTGACCCCATGCCAAATAGCAAGTTAGGCCCCCTGACCCTGTTGGTCATGGTGGGGTTACTCCAGCTCTGGGTAACCTCTTTGGGTAAGCTAGGGGTGACCCTGGCTACAATAAGATTAGCAGAGGTGGATACCTCTAACCCCAAAATAGAGAGAATGGGTGAAGACATAAAAAGCACAGACAAGAGGCAGTTCAGACTAGGTCCTATCACTGTGGAAGTGGGTCAGTTCCCCAGGGGAATGACCTGAACAGGAGGATGTAAGGCAGAGTAGGCCCTGCAACAAACCAGCCTATTTCCTCTACTCTTCCTCGCCTGACAGACTAGGAAGACTCTCCCAGCTTTGGCTGAGTCTCCTGGCCTGTGGGCTGGGGGGGGCTTGTGTAAAGAAATGGCTCCCTGTTGCAGTTACCCCCCACTTTTTGCCTGATACTGATGCTGACTTGACTGAGAAGTGTGCTGGGACCCTGCTAACCAGGCCCCAGCACCAGTGTTCTTTCACCTAAAATGTACCATTGTTTCCACAATTGGCACAACCCTGGCACCTAGGTAAGTCCCTTGTAACTGGTACCCCTGGTACCAAGGGCCCTGATGCCAGGGAAGGTCTCTAAGGGCTGCAGCATGTCTTATGCCACCCTAGGGACCCCTCACTCAGCACAGACACACTGCTTGCCAGCTTGTGTGTGCTGATGGGGAGAAAATGACTAAGTCGACATGGCACTCCCCTCAGGGTGCCATGCCAACCTCCCACTGCCTGTGGCATAGGTAAGTCACCCCTCTAGTAGTCCTTACAGCCCTAAGGCAGGGTGCACTATACCACAGGTGAGGGCATATGTGCATGAGCACTATGCCCCTACAGTGTCTAAGCAAAACCTTAGACATTGTAAGTGCAGGGTAGCCATAAGAGTATATGGGCTGGGAGTCTGTCAAAAACGAACTCCACAGCTCCATAATGGCTACACTGAATACTGGGAAGTTTAGTATCAAACTTCTCAGAATAATAAACCCACACTGATGCCAGTGTTGGATTTATTAAAAAATGCACACAGAGGGCATCTTAGAGATACCCCCTGTATTTTACCCAATTGTTCAGTGCAGGACTGACTGGTCTGTGCCAGCCTGCTGCTGAGAGACGAGTGTCTGACCTCATGCGGTGAGAGCCTTTGTGCTCTCTGAGGACAGAAACAAAGCCTGCTCTGGGTGGAGGTGCTTCACACCTCCCCCTGCAGGAACTGTAACACCTAGCAGTGAGCTTCAAAGGCTCAAGCTTCGTGTTACAATGCCCCAGGGCACTCCAGCTAGTGGAGATGCCCGCCTCCTGGACCCAGCTCCCACTTTTGGCGGCAAGTCCAGGAGAGATAATGAGAAAAACAAGGAGGAGTCACTGGCCAGTCAGGACAGCCCCTAAGGTGTCCTGAGCTGAGGTGCCTCTGACTTTTAGAAATCCTCCATCTTGAAGAAGGAGGATTCCCCCAATAGGGATAGGAATGTGACCCCCCTCCCCTTGTGAGGAGGCACAAAGAGGGTGTACCCACCCTCAGGGCTAGTAGCCATTGGCTACTAACCCCCCAGACCTAAACACGCCCTTAAATTTAGTATTTAAGTGCTTCCCTGAACCTAAGAATTTAGATTCCTGCAACAACAAGAAGAAGGACTGCCTAGCTGAAAACCCCCTGCAGAGGAAGACCAGAAGACAACAACTGCCTTGGCTCCAGAAACTCACCGGCCTGTCTCCTGCCTTCCAAAGAACTCTGCTCCAGCGACGCCTTCCAAAGGGACCAGCGACCTCTGAATCCTCTGAGGACTGCCCTGCTTCGACGACGACAAGAAACTCCCGAGGACAGCGGACCTGCTCCAAAAAGACTGCAACTTTATCCAAAGGAGCAGCTTTAAAGAACCCTGCAATCTCCCCGCAAGAAGCGTGAGACTTGCAACACTGCACCCGGCGACCCCGACTCGGCTGGTGGAGAACCAACACCTCAGGGAGGACCCCCGGACTACTCTACGACTGTGAGTACCAAAACCTGTCCCCCCTGAACCCCCACAGCGCCGCCTGCAGAGGGAATCCCGAGGCTTCCCCTGACCGCGACTCTCTGAAACCTAAGTCCCGACGCCTGGAAAAGACCCTGCACCCGCAGCCCCCAGGACCTGAAGGACCGGACTTTCACTGCAGAAGTGACCCCCAGGAGTCCCTCTCCCTTGCCCAAGTGGAGGTTTCCCCGAGGAAGCCCCCCCTTGCCTGCCTGCAGCGCTGAAGAGATCCCTTGATCTCTCATTGACTTCCATTGCGAACCCGACGCTTGTTCTAACACTGCACCCGGCCGCCCCCGCGCCGCTGAGGGTGAAATTTCTGTGTGGGCTTGTGTCCCCCCCGGTGCCCTACAAAACCCCCCTGGTCTGCCCTCCGAAGACGCGGGTGCTTACCTGCAAGCAGACCGGAACCGGGGCACCCCCTTCTCTCCATTCTAGCCTATGCGTTTTTGGGCACCACTTTTGACTCTGCACCTGACCAGCCCTGAGCTGCTGGTGTGGTAACTTTGGGGTTGCTCTGAACCCCCAACGGTGGGCTACCTTGGACCAAGAACTGAACCCTGTAAGTGTCTTACTTACCTGGTAAAACTAACAAAAACTTACCTCCCCCAGGAACTGTGAAAATTGCACTAAGTGTCCACTTTTAAAATAGCTATTTGTCAATAACTTGAAAAGTATACATGCAATTGAAATGATTCAAAGTTTCTAATGTACTTACCTGCAATACCTTTCAAACAAGATATTACATGTTAAATTTGAACCTGTGGTTCTTAAAATAAACTAAGAAAAGATATTTTTCTATACAAAACCTATTGGCTGGATTTGTCTCTGAGTGTGTGTACCTCATTTATTGTCTATGTGTATGTACAACAAATGCTTAACACTACTCCTTGGATAAGCCTACTGCTCGACCACACTACCACAAAATAGAGCATTAGTATTATCTCTTTTTACCACTATTTTACCTCTAAGGGGAACCCTTGGACTCTGTGCATGCTATTCCTTACTTTGAAATAGCACATACAGAGCCAACTTCCTACATACCTCTAGCTTGAAACCAGAGCATCTAAGCCAGGCATACTGTTTTAACAGTATGCTAGTGTTTCCACAGCATCTAGGGCACAGCGGATAGAATTATTGGAGACTGTGTCCCCTTCTCTAACAATCTGCTGGACTTGTTTGCAGTGCTGATCCGGGAGATATTGGAGGAGCTACATCATTCTGTCCCAGTGAGCTCAATTATTCCTTGATAACAAAGCCTGTGAATTGGCAATGAGCCAATGGTTTGCTGCTTGTGCAGCAACTCTTTTGCCTGCTGCATCCAGCCTTTGTCTCTCCTTGTCTGGTGGAAAGTCCTATAATGCTTGGCTATTGGCCCAATGTCTTGCAGTAGTGGCCACTACTGAATCTGGTGGCACCTGAGACCTGATATATAGTGGATCAGAAAGGGCAGGTTTATACTTTTTGTCCACTCTAGGGGTGATAGTTCTAGAGAGGACTGACTCCTTAAAGATGTCATCTGCGTCACGAATCATACCAGGGAGCACAGGCAGGAATTGAGTATCCCTATGTGTGGTGGTTAAGCTATCAAACAGACAATCCTGGTATATCAGATCCCTATTGAGCTGAACATTATGAAAGGCAGCTGCCCTTGCTATGACCTGCTGACAACTAGTAAAGTCCTCTGGTGGGGAGGGTCTTGCAGGGTACAAATGTTGGTCCGTATTTATCATGGGATCGGGGTCATATGAATCCCATGGGTCTGGGTTGATGTGTTCTACCCAAGTCTTCTCCTATGAAAGGTAAGCTCTGAGGCGTGAGGTCTCCTGCAGTAGGAGAGGCAGGGGAACGAGGAGGGGAAGGAAGTGGAGGAGAAGCACGGAGTGGAGGTGGTGAGGAAGATGGTAGAGGACGAGGAGGAGGAAGAAAAGGCTTAGGCGAAGCAGTGGTAGCTTAGCTTGTCCTTAGAGGCTTTTTTAGGATGTGAAAAAGTGTCTAAAGCCTCTTGTAAGGATAATTTCCTCTTGAACGTGACAGGGGAGGATGCAATAATATGCCCTGTACCATCCCAGATAGGCTGTGCTGTCCATAGTTTTCTATATAGGCTCAACTGGAGATGGAGTAATGGAGGATTGACTTGAGTCCACGTGCTCCGAAGAAGTTGGCTCCCTTATTTTCGGCACCAATGATTTCGGTCGGTGACCCTTTCAGTACCGAAGCACTTGTTGAGACTGGTCGGCTCCAAGCAGATGTGCTTGGTGCCCAAGTTCTGCTGGAAATGGCTGGGACTGAGGAGCTGGAGGGTTGGTGGGAAAGACGATTTTGTGGTCTTGGCTGGTTTCTGAGATGAGCCACAGGGCGGGTAGCCAAAGTAGTTTTTTTAAACCGGCACTGGCCTGGTGGTCTAGCAACCTCTGCAAGGGGCTTTTTAACGGTCTTTGGGTGGGCAGGTGGGGTCACAGTACTCATGGGCCGCGCTGACATCACCTTGTGGCCCTCAATTTCCAACTGAATGTTGGGAGTCTTGAATTGAGAAGGGCTTCTCTTGTTCTGGCTCCTCCTGTGCATGATCCTCCCCAAAAATGTTTGGGGTGTCTTCTGGGGACTTGTGCCCCATCTCCAACCTAAGAGCTCACCGGTCTCGAAGGGTCTTCTTTGATCTGAAGGACTAGCAGGCATTGCAGGTAGCTTCTTGGTGATCGAGGGAGAGGCACAGATTACACACCAGATGATGGACAGTGTGGGGGAATTTTGAATGGCACGAGGACAGAAAGGAAATTGTGTCCATTCCATCAGCTCAGCATTCTCTTAGGGCGCCTGTGTGGAGGTAGGCCTGAAAACAGGTGAGTTCGCCCTGAAAGGCGCTCGGTCAGTACTCTACCTGACTGGAAAAAACTAACGTAAAGGTGGAATTTGGCGATTAGGAGAACAATTCTGTTAAATAAAATAAAGACAGAAGTAAACTTTCAAACCGGAGCAAGTTGAAGATTGAGTGAAGATACACACGTCTGAACCAGACAGCAGAGAGAAAAACAATCTAGCAAAGGACTCTATGCCAATGTGCAGAATCACCAAGAAGGAGTCACTACTCGATCCCATGACTCAAAAATGCTTCTTAGAAGAAAAACAATTTGCAACACTCCGTACCCAAAACTAGATAGCAGGAGTATGCATAGCACGTGTATTTACAGACACAAATGCCATCGAACATACACTTTCTTCATATTCTTCTTCGGGGTCTTGGTATTTAACTGTGTAGGACTGTATGCTGGTCGGAAAGGTCCCTTGTTTGACTATTCCAGAAAGAGAAGTCACTGCATTGGATAAGGTGAGAAATTACTTGGTAGGGTATGTTGCAGGCACTATTGTCATTAGAACACCCATACCAGAAATCAGAGTTATACTTTTGGTTTTCGGAGTACTCTGTATTTCCATTATTGCCAACTGTTCTCGATGGTGGAATCATCAGTGTGGAAAAATGCATAGCCTTGGAGAAGGTTGGTAAATGCATTGTAGCTGAAGCGGTTATTGATGGTATCGCAGATGTTAAGGTATTTAAATCGACAGTCCTTTTCATCAAAGTTGTTGTTGATGTTGTCTTCATCTAAGACAGTGTCATTGACTGTTATACTGAGGAAGTATGTCAACGGCAGAAAGGACAAGTGTTTCTTTGCTGATGCCATGATTATTTTCTTATTTTTTTGAGTTGGCAGCCTAGACCTTCTACGATGCTTTTTTGATGTGTTTTTTTTTTTTGTCAGAACCATCACATGTGAGGTTGGGCTTTCCTCCCTTGTAGATTTTTTAAATACCTTTTCAGGTGGTACTTCAGAGGCAGAAGATTATACCTTCAGATAATACTTTTGAAGGATACTCTGAGTGTGAATGCGCCCTTTTTGTGATTTTCTGACTGATCGGGAGGATGCCTCACCTTATTCCTCAGAAGCCTCTGCATCATCAGATTTTGACTTTTTAAGCCAGAATAGCTTAACCTCTCTGTCTTTCAGAGTTTTTGTTGTAAAGGTTCTACGGATTTAACAGTCGCTTGCCTTATGTACTGAATGAAGGCAATATATACGCACCTTGAGGAGGTCCTCAGAACAGAACCTCTTATTTCCACAAGGTCTAAGCAGACTTTCTTAAGATGACTTAGACATGGCCTGATGTATTAGGCTTATTAAGCTTATGAGGCAATGTTGAGAAAAATATGAATAAATTAATTTATGTGACTGAGCAGAGCTCAAGGGACTCTTCACATAACGTATGGAGAAAGGTGAAGACTTGTTTGTTCTGACTGGCTGAACTTTAGATAGCTTATAATAATAGAAGGCTTATGTTGTGAATATGTTAAAGCCTTTCTGTGTATGTTTACCACTGTACTGATCAGTATATCTACCACAGGACTCCAAGCTCAGCGACGGGGAAGATTCAAACCTGTGAATCCATGAAAGATACAATATTGGAGAAATACCTGAACCAGTTCATTACAAATTTCACCAAGATAGATTTGTCCTTTCGTATCAAGCAGGAGGCAGCGACAGACTGTATTAAATGACCAGAAGAGATTTTATAGTCCACGAAATATTTAACAGTATCAGAGCTGGTTTCAATGAAATAACCTAACTGCTGGGTAACATAGTTCAACATAGGTGAAGAATTCTGATTCCAACTGAAGGAAGAAATGGAAAACAATTCACATGAAACGCTGGGCACAGAAAAACATGTTTTGTCTGTAACAAGGGGAGTAACTATTTCTTTTAATGCAACAGGGACAATGCAGAAAAACAAACAGGCATTCAAGCCAAGCAATAAGAGATTTGGGGTAAAAAAAAAAGCTGTGAACCACATGTAAAGTGTTTAGCAGCCTTTGCTAAGGTAGAACTGGCAGGTATGAAATCAAGACATCAAGCTATATTTAAGTGGTCAGCAAAGAAGATGCTGAAGACCTTCCAAAGCAATTTTATCACGGCTAGAAGCTATTTTGGAGATAAACTTGTAAGTTCTTCAGAAAATACCTGAGAAGAACATATTGCGAAGAAGGTGGTAGTTTCAGTAAGTTCATAAAGAATTAACATCTGCAGAAGTGACAGAGTAATATAAATAGAAGAAACTGGTCCTCTTGGAGTGAGAATAAAGTCAAAAAGTATGGCTCGCTTTATGGGTGGGCTATGAATCATCCGATTTAAAGAGCAGAATTTAAGGTTTTTAAAAAAAATACATTCTTGAATATTTTACCATTGTCACAAATATGTAAATTGAAAAGGAGGAAATAAGGTCAGTGCTAATGTTTTTCAATTTCCCTCTAGTTGTGCGAATAAATGTAAAGAGGAAATGCTTCAGTATTTATTCATTAAAATTTTGGAAAACATTTTGAAATAAGTGAATTCCTCTTATTCTACCATTTGAATATCTAACCTTCATATCTAGCAATTCAAGCCATAAAAACACACAAACATAAAAGTGCCCTTAGGGAGCAGTACAACTGCAACTGCATAACGTGAAATAATATTAACTTTTGGGAGACTGGAAAATACACTACAGTGCAATTTTAAGAGGCAATAAAGAAAAAGAGGAAAGCAGTTTAAACAGGTTAAGGTAATCTGAAAATACAGTGAAATCAGTCAGCAGTGCTTCGGCAAAGTTGCACTCTAGTTGAAAAGAAAAGCTATATAATATCATTTTACAGAGGTGGTTACCTTTTTAAGGAAAGCATGGACCAGGACAATATTCTTAGTTTATATCAAAACTTAAAATGTACTGTGCTGTAAAAAAATTATGCCAGGATTTGTTGTATTGTAATAGTTGGTGTTGCATTGGCAGAAGGAAAAAAAGACTAAGCAGCAATGTTCCTCTGATTCATTGCTTACACACCTATCTGAATGTTGTGACAATTTATGGTCCGTTCATACAGTCGTTCAATTATATCAAGCAAATATTAAATACAAAAAAACTTCACTATGCAGTATCAATGTAACTACTGATGTACAGTGTTTAAACTCTCAATGTGGCATCACAAGTATCAGCATGTAGAGGGGAAATGAGGCATTTAAGGCCCAATGATATAGGAAAGGTGCTTTACCTTGATCCAGAACCATAAGACTTGGATTCGATTCCATGAAGGCAGTCCTGTAGGGAGCTGATAAGTACTTTACAACGATCATCAGCAGATACTTTGGACTGCTTTATTAGAGAAATCGCTGTTACCAGAGTCTCAATAGCACTTCCATAGTCTCCTAGAGCAAAACAAAAGTTTGGTGAAATTACTTTTTACTTACATACCAAAAGACGCTTACTGTTATTGCTAATCTCTATATAGTATACATATACAGACAGTTGGTAATTGGTTAACCATGGACACCTACAATTACATCTTACAAAAGAAGCTGCACAAACTGGAGTACTTTTCCCAACAAAATCTTGTAGAAATCATTTTGGGGAAGAAATGACTGACCATTACTCACACCTTTCCGCTGTGGGTATCTTTCTTAGCCAATAACATTCCAGCATTGTAGTAAAGTACCCTCTTTCTTGGCAAGGGTAACCACCATTTTCTTGCTGTTGTCAGTGTGTTTGACTTCGTCTACTAGATTCCTGCTAACCAGGACCCCCTTAGTTGCTTTCTCCTCTAAATTGTACCTTTTTCTTCCCACAATTGGCATACTGGTCCCTCCATTGAAGTCCCTAGTATATGTTACCTAGATACCCAGGGCACTGGAGTTCCAGGTGATCCCTATGGACTGCAGCAGTTATTCTGCCACCCATTGGGGCCCATACAAAGGGTTCAGCTGGCATGCCATTGCAGCCTGCGTGAAATCGGTGCACTCACCCGTTTTCACTACAGGTCACTATAAGTCACCCCTATGGTAGGCACTCTCAGCCCAGAGGGTAGGGTGCAGTTCCTTGGGTGTGAGGGCACCCCTGCACTAGCAGGGGATGAGAGCACGCTCGAGGCACCAGCAACCCCCGAGCCTCACAAAGAAGAGGTGGAGGAGGAATTCTATGACCCTGAAGAAGAGGAAGCAACGGAGAGTTTCGAGGACGATTGGAAAGAGTCCAGAAGAGGAGGTTAACAGCTACCCCTTACCTACGTACCTACTTCCTACTACCAAAACAAGACCTTACATTAAGGCCAACCCTGGACCTCAGGTTCATAAACAAATTCATCTACACCGGCATTTCAAAATGAACCCTACAGGACGTATTCCGACTCCAGCAAAAAGGAGACTACATGGCAACCATAGACTTTCAGGATGTCTATCAGCAGATACCGATGAACCAGGCACACAAAAGATACCTCAGATTCATAGTTGAGGGAGTTCACTACCAATTCAAGGTCTTGCCCTTTGGAATAAAGTCTGCACCATAAAATGCCTAGCGACAGTCGTGGCATTCCTAAGAAATAAGGGAATTTACGTATAGCCCTACCTGGATGACTGGCTTATAAAGGCACACTCAAAGGAGAAATGTCAAAGGGATACCAAAACAGTGATCACAACCCTACACGAGCTATGGTTCAGCATAAATCACAAAAGATCATTCCCAGAACCACAGCAAGGAAAAATCTTTCCAGGAGCCAGACTCGATGCAAGGAAATCACATGCTTACCCTGCCCGAGAAGAATACAAGCAATCTCGCCTTTACCAGAAAGGACAGTCTCTCACAGTGAGGACAGTCATAAAGTTGATGGGCATTATGGCATCATGCATTCCCCTCAAACCCCAAACAAGACTCCACGTGTAACCATTCCAAGAATCGCTGGCTTACAGCTGGTCACACACCACTGGGAGTTGGGAGGATCTAGTGGTTGTAACAGCAAAAATACAGAAGGAGACACAATGGTGGGCATCCATACACATAACCAGGGGAAGACCTTTGAAGACAGCAACTCCCTGACTGACCATCATAACAGATTCGTCTGACAAGGGATGGGGAGTACACATGGGCAAATTAAGAATCAGGGGCCAACGGAACAAGACGGACGGATGTGATAAAACACATCAATTTCCTGGAGCTGAAAACAGTGTTACTGGACCTGAAAGCATTAAGTGCAATTTTCAGGAAAGACAGTACTAATTCCAAGCAGACAATGAAACAACAATGTTCTATTTGAACAAACAAGAGGGTACAAAGTTGTTCACCCTAAGCAAGCAACCCCAGGAAATATGGAATTGAGCAATACCACAGGGGATCAACCTACAGTCGACCTACCAGGGAATGGCAACATAAAGGCAGACAGGAAAACAGCACATACGAATGGGAGATAAAACATATGAGCCTAGAAAAATCTTCAGGATTTGGGGCACACCAACAATCGATTTGTTCGCATCAGCAGAAAATACAAAGTGGCAACACTTTGTCTCCAGGTTTCCACACTACCAGTCAGTCAGGGAATGCCCTGTCACTAAACTGGTCAGGGAGATTTGCCTAAACCTTTCCACCGATTCCCAGAATAACAAAGGTACTGGAGAAAGCTAGGAAACCAGGGACAAACCTCATCCTCATAGCCCCTCAGTGGGCCAGATAAGCATGGCATTCAAACCTACTCAAGCTGTCCAAGGGGCAGATGATAGACATCAAAGCGGAACGGGACCTACTCACAATGTAGAAGGGGCAAGTACTCCACCCAGAACCAGCAACACTCAACCTAGCAGCAGGGAGCTAGAATACATAGAATACTACCACCCAGAACCATGGAGATACTAAAGGAAGCTAGAAAACCAACAAGAAGATGCTATGCAGAGAAATGGAAGAGATACCTCCCATGGTGCACAGAAAATAATACTCTAGAAGCAACTTCCAGGCAGGAAACGGTAATAACCCATCTCACACACTTGCTAGACAGTGGGATCAACTACGCTTCTCTCAAGGTACACTTGACAGCAATCATGGCCTACACCAGAGGTTTCTTTACAACAACTAATGTAAAAAGGTTCCTGGAAGGATCAGAAGGAATGATCCCCCCCCATGAAGGGCACCAGCCCTGATGTGGAGCTTAAACACAGGGTTAACACAACTTGCTGAACTCCTTGTTTACCACACTAAAGACCGCCTTCCTCTATGCTACGAAGGGTAAGCAAAATTCAAGTGCTAACAATATAGGAACATTACATGCAAATCCACAACGACAAGGTAGTTCTCAGGATGAACCTCCAATTCCTACCTAAAGTGGTGAGCAAATTCCATGTCAACCAAGCAAAACAGTTGCCAGTCTTCTTTAAGAACCCACAAACACAACTGGAAAGAACATACTACACACACTGGACGTAAAAAGGGCACTAATATACTGCTTAGAGGAGACCAAGCTGGTCCGCAAAGGAAACCAATGGTGTGTCTCATATGCCAAATCCAGTGAAGGATCCCCTGTCACAAAGCGGACTATTGTACGATGGATCGTGGAAACAATCCAAAAATGGTACGCAGCAGCTGGCAAACAACTGCCTCACCACCCAAAACTACACTTAACAAGGAAAAAAGGGCGCAACACTGACTTTCGTGGCACACGTACCCATAGACACTATCTGCGCAGCAGCAACATGGGTGTCCCCATATACATTCACAAAACATTGTGTGGACATTCAAATGCATACAGAAGCCCAAGTGGGGCAGAAAGCACTGCAACACCTGTCTGCAAGCTCATTTCAACCCAACCAACCCAAATAAAGGAGAAAACAACTACACAATCTGATGCACTGCATGTGAATTCGGAAAATAATTAATGCTGCAAAACGAAATGGTTACCTGCCAGTGGGAGTAGTTTTGCAGCCTGAATTCACATATGACCCACACACCTTACCAGAAATAATAACAGGACAAACAGGTGGAGAAGAGGGCTAATGTAGATAAATGCAAAAGTGAAAAAAAAGTATCTGAAGATGGCTACCACACATGCCTCAGGCGTCCATGCAAAATGTATCTGCAGGCCTGCCATTGCAGCATACGGGAAAAGGTGCATGCAGCTTTTTACTGCAGGTCACTGTAAGTCACCCCTATGGCAGACCCTCCTAGCCCAGAGGGCAGGGTGCAAGTACCTGTGTGTGAGGGCACCCCTGCATGAGCAGAGGTGCCCCTACAAACTCTAGTTTCATTTTCCTGGACTTCGTAAGTGTGGAGAAGCCATTTTACTCCTGTACTACACAATGGTAAATCCTAAACTGGGCATGTTTGGTATCGAACATGTCGAAATCATACCCCAATACTGTTGTGAGTATTGGTTGTACGATTCCATGCACTCTGGGAGCTCCTTAGAGAAGCATCAGCATTGCTTCTACAAGTCTTCTGAGATTTTCCTGGAAGCCTGCGCCGATGCCACCCCACAGACCGGTTTCTGCCCTCCTGCTGCTTAGACAACTCAAGAAGAGGAAGGCAGAAAAACGGATTTCCCTTGAAAGGGGGAGACAACACCCTTTGGAAATAGGTGTTACATGGCTTGGGAGGACTAGTCTCCCCAAGGCACCGGTATGCTTTGAAGGGCACATTTTGGTGCCCTCGTTGTATAAACCGTTTTGCACCAGTCCAGGGACCCCAGGGCCATGCTCTGGTGTGAAACTGGACAATGGAAAGGGTAGTAACCACTCCCCTGTCCCTCACAACCCTCAGGGGTGGTGTCCAGAGCTCCTCCAGGTGGCCACTTGATTCTGCCATCTTGAATTCAAGGTGGGCAGAGGCCCCTAGGAGCATCTGAGTGGCCAGGTCAGGCAGGTGACTGTTACAGCCACTCCCTGATGTATGGTCAACCTGCTAGGTGACCAATCCCCGTTCCTGGGGTATTTAAGGTCTCCCTCCAAGGTGGGTCTTCAGATTCAACGTGCATGATTCCAGCAGGAATCCTCTGCACAATTTACTTCATCTTCTGGCCACCAGGACTGCAACTGGACCCTCTAGGACCTGACAATCTGCAACTTCAGCAACTACTCCGCTCTGCTCTACAACATTTCCCTGGCCCCTGGCTCTGCATCAGCTGAGGGCAACGAGTCTTCAGCCTGCACAAGAAGCAAGGATGAATCTCCCTTGGAGTGAAGGAGTCATTCCTCCACAATCCGCAGGCACCAACTGCAACTATGACCGGCTATGTGAATCCTCTCTCCTCTGGAATTGGGTGGATCCTGCATCTCAGTTGGTGGTCTGGAGTGGTCCACTTGGTCCTCTCTACTAGCTGTCCAACTTGGGAGACGGTAAACTCTATCCTATACTTGCATGATAGTACACATGTGCACTGCAACTCTGGAAGCTACCAAGGCCTGTTTGTTCCTCCTCCAAAGGATCTTAAGGCTCCGTGTAGCCCCAGCCTCCAGCACTCTTCCCTGCAAGGCCCATTCTCTTGCCTGTTGCTCCAGCGACGTGGGAGTCCTCTCCAGGTGTGCTGAGTGGGCCTCGCCGCAAATCCTGTGCCTGCTGCCTGTGGGGGCTACCTCCTCTTCTTGCAACGCTCCCAGCTGCAGACGGTCACCTTAATCTCCGCTACTTGGGTCGAGTACCCAGGGCCTTTCAATTCCTCTTGAGCCTTGCAAAACCTTATTCGCTGACTCTTGATTTGCCAAGGCTTGTTGGTGGTTTTCTATTCATTGTGCCACAGTGCCATGGACACGGGTAAACCCCCGGCAAATGGGCCAATGGGACACGCAGAACTGCATTCCCTTCCTCACTAATTTTGTCTTATAAAGTGGCAAAGCAGTGCCCTCCTTACATCAAAGGTCAGTAAAGGCCTCTTTAATTGAGTCTTCTTATGCTGGAAAAAAACCAGTAACTTAATGAATGTACATGTTAATGTGAAAATGTGAGGAACCTGGGGAGGAAATCCGGATAGGTTCTCATAACCATCCTGTCCTTGTGCATCTGCAGGCAGGGTTCCTCTGTAGTCAAGACCTGTAGCTCACTGACTGCATAATGAGCTGATCACAACTTAAGTAGGGTCTTTAGTGTCAAATACTTGAGCTCTGTCTTGTGTCTAGGTTTGAAAAGTTCCTTCATAACCGGCTGAGCACAAAGTTTAGGTTCCATATCATTGCAGGTACTGCCCATGGTGTGGCTAATCTCCTTATTCCCTGTTGGAATCTCCTGATTATGGCTTCTACCCATACATTCCCTATTGTATGTGACAATAGCCAACAAGTGATCCTTAATGGATGCTTAAGTCAACTTGGTCTCTAATAGGTATGTTTGGTATCCTATTTAGTCGTTTCTTGTGTTCCAGTGTTAAGCAGCCCTTCTCTGTTGCATTTATGAGCAGATTTGATCCACTTAAACAGTAATAGGCTTAGAAAATGTTAGCAAATAGTGCAAATAGCAATAACCAATAGTGGCCCTAGGTGAAACCCAAACCATATACTAAAACAAGCATTTACAATGCAACGGGTCTCGCGTTTGCTCATGTTAGAGCTGACCGCGTTGTAAACTCAAAACCTGACTTTTCACCTATCGGGGAAAAGTGCATTTATGTACATAACCCAAAAAGGTGAAATTAACTATGTAAAGCGCTCGACTTCTGCCAAGCGAGATCGCGCTCGTAAATTAAAGAAAAAGAAGTCCACGAGCCCAATGGAAAACAGCGAGCCTCGCATGTTTTCTGTACTTGGTCGCTGCGCTCGAGGAAGGCTAGCCACCAGGAAAGGCATGACGTATGCGTGCCTTCGACTAATGAAAGCAAGCAGATTTTATTAGGCAAGCCCACGAACCAATAAAAAACACTGACGTGAAGTTAACAGGGCCGCAAGCCCTTTTCTGAATACAAAAGCGTCTCGCTGCGATACGCATGCGCGAGCGCATGCAACTCAGGCTCGACCCTAAAAATGGAATGCAAACACAAGGCCCCCACCTAGGTAAGTGGAATGCGTTAGAGGGAGCTTGGAGTTCTAGAAAACCACAGAGGTAAATACCAGTACCCCCCAGCCAACAGGAAAGCAGGAGTAAATCACTGGAATTTCCCCAAACCACTCAAAAGGAAGAAAAAGAAGAATAGAGGACACCCAGACAAGACTGCAAGAAACCAGCAGTGGATTCCTGGAGAGGAAGACCTGTAACGAGAGGAGACCAAGTCCAAGAGTCATAGTGAAGTCCAGGAGGAGTAGGAGCTACTACCCACTCAGCTGTAACTGCAGGAGTTGGTCGACTGTGATGAAGATCAGGTCAGCACTGCAGCCGGAGAAAAGTCCCTAATGGATGCAGAAGATGTCCCACGCTGGAGTGAAGATTGCAGATGGGTGTCAGTGCAGGATTTCTACCAACAAGTCTTGACAAAGGCAAATTCACGGTTGGTGGAAAAATTGTGCTGCCGGGGACCAGCAAGGCCCAGGAGGACTTAACCCAGGAGGTGGAGTCACAGGGGACCCTCAGGGACACAGAGGATCCACAGTAGTGCATGCAGCATCCACATGAGTCCCAGTGGACGGAGACGCAGAAGTAGTCCGCACAGCACTACAGAAAGGGATCCCACGCTTCAGGGGAACCACGCAGAGGCTGTGCCTCGCAGGAAAGACTGCTGGGGACTGGATCTACACATCACCTGAAGATCCCTGGGGCAAGATGGAAACAAGCCTTGGCAGCTGCAAGAGACGCAGTGCACAGGAGTACTCTCCTGCGTGGGAAGGCAAGGGCTTACCTCGACCCAAGTTCGACAGGTGGCAGGGAAGGCTACTCTGCACCACTACCCACGATGCAGGATCCACACAGCTCAAGACCAGGGGAGATCCGCGCAGCCAGTCGTCGTTGCAGCGGGTGCCTGCGGATGCAGAAGAGTGACTCCTTCCATCCTAGAGAGATTGCTTCTTTCTTCCAGTGCAGACCGAAGACGTGCTGTCCTCAGTGGATGCACAGCCGGTGGAAATGTTGCAGTTGCTGGCAGGAGCCCCGGAAACAAAGTTGCAGAAGAGTTCTTCATGGAGGCAGCTTGTCGTGTCCTGGAGGTTCCAGTCGCAGTTCCGGAGGCCAGAAGTCTAAGTGGAGGTTGCAGAGGAGTCCTGCAAGCCGAATCTGAGGACCCACCCAAGGGAGAGACCCTAAATAGCCCGGAAAGGGGGATTGGTCACCTAGCCAGGTAAGCACCTATCAGAACAGGGCTTTGACGTCACCTGCCTGGACACTCACATGCTCCCAGAGTTGCCTGCTACCCTCGGAAACAAGAGGGCAGAGCCCAGGGACCCTTTGGAAGAGCGATGAGCACCACCCCTGGGGTGGTGATGGACCAGGGAGTGGTCACTCCCCTTTACATTGTCCAGTTTCGCCCCAGAGTAGGAACTGGGGGTCCCTGAACCGGTTTGGACTGGTTTATGCACGGAGGGCACCAAATGTGCCCTTCAAAGCACACCAGCGGCTTGGGAAGGCTACTTCTCCCAGGCCAGTCCTTCCTATTTCCAAAGGGAGTGGGTGTTACCTCCCTCTTCAAAAGAAAATCCTTTGTTCTGCCTTAATGGCTTGATCAGATCAAGCAGCAGGAGGTCAGAAACCTGTCTGAGGGGTGGCAGCAGCTTGGGCTAACCAGAAACCCTGAAGGAATGGTGGTAGCAATGCTAGGGGGTTCTCTAGGCCACCAGAGTGCATGGAATTATACTTCCAATACTTACAACAGTATTGGGGTATGATTCGGACATGTTCGATACCGAGCATGCCCAGGTTTGGAGTTACCATTATGTAGATGGACATAGGTAGTAAAATGGCATCCCTGCACTCACAAAGTCCAGGAAAATGGGCCTGGAATTTGTGGGGGCACCTCTTTTAGTGCTGGGGCGCAATCACACACAGGTACCTGCACCCTGCCCTCTGGGCTGAGAGGGCCTACCATTGGGGTGACATAGTGAGCTGGTACAGTGACCTGGAGTGAAAATTGGTGTATGTACCCGTTTCACGCAGACTGCAATGGCAAGCCTGCAGAACCCTTTGTATGGGCTCCCTATGGGTGGCAAAATAACTGCTGCAACCCATAGGGATCCCCTGGTACCTCAATGCCCTGGGTATCATATACTAGGGACTTAGATGGGACGGACCAGTATGCCAATTGTGGGAAGGAAAAGGTACAGTTAATCTTTACATGAGAGCATAACCACTGGGGTCCTGGTTAGCAGGATTCCAGTGGACACAGTCAAACACACTGACAACAGGCAGAAAATGCGGGTAACCATGCCAAGAGGATAATTTTCTACAGACCTTTTACATTCTAAAGCACTGTGTGTTGGGTAACTTTTTATTTCTCCATGGGACATCTGAGGTCCGAGAGCCATGTCTGCTTAGGCCATTATGATCATTGCAATGATGATTAGTGTAACTGATGACTGCTTGCACACCAGGTGGATAAATGAGATTGGGGCAAAAGCTTATGCAAATGTTGCTGACCAATCTACAGGGCATTACCCATTGATTCATGGTGTGGACATCTGGACGCAAAGCCTTGGCACTTTGCAGTGTTGGGAATAGATCTATTGTTGGGTGCCACCATCGTTGAAACATTCCTTGAACCAGGACTTAGTTCTTGATCGTGTGAGCAGTGCTCTTGCCTGCTTTGTGAGTGCATCTGTTTTGAAATCCTAGAAGGCATATTGCCACAAGATCTATGTTTATCTGAATGGCCTATTGCCAGATTTCCTGTGTCCATTTTGAGAGTATTTGGCATTGAACTCCCCCTCCTTTTTTGGAGTAAAACATAATGGTTGTGTTGCCCATCTGCACTACGACAGTTCTCCACTCTGTAAGTGGAAGGCCTTCAGCACCAAGAACACTGTTTAACTTCAACGCATTTATGTGCTTCAATGCTTCTGTTCAGCTCCACATCCCTCATAAACTTTATGTGATATGTCAATACTGTGGAAACAGTCCAGGGTTGGACAGGGATTGCTAGGCAATCCCAAAGTGCTCTATTTGGAGGTAGTGTGGTCTAGTAGCCTAAGGCTTAACACCGAGGACTGCAAGAAATCCACAACTACACACAATATTTATTAAATGAGACATGACTCACAAAGGATAGCCACACCTATTTATAAAAACAGCAAGTACCTTTATATATCTTTAGGCATCAGAGAAAAATCGTTCAGGTAAGTACGTTTTAAAGTAGAAATTCTTCACTTTAAGAAGTGGACACTGCTGTTTTAGAGTTCTGCAATGTAATCGTATGGGAGAAGAAGAAAAACAGGTTGCACAAACAGGTAAAGTCCAGCGAGTCACAAGACCAATCTCCAGGTGATTTAAAGTGAGTAGTGGGCAAGGTCCAAGGAAGCACCAGCAGTACACCAAAAGTGGCACGGTGGGTGCAGGGTGCACTACAGCATAAGGTGCCCAATGCATTCCCATGGAGATCAGACACTGCAAAAAGAGGCTGCAGGCCTTGGCCAGGACGCCAGTTGGGCTGAACCAACAGCAGAGCTCAGGCCTCACAATGCGAGGGAATACGTTTGCACCTTTGGTCCTCTTTTCCATACCTCAGTGGTGACGGATCAGAGGTGTATTTAGGTGTCAGATTTTCTTTACCAGAGCGGTAGCTGGAGTTCTCAGCATGGGCTGAGGTTGAAAGAAAAACACATGTGTAGGAAAGTACCCTCTTTATGGCATGGTTACCCCCCCCACTTTTTGCCAGCTGTCAGGGTGCTTAGACTTTCACTGGGATCTGGCTAACCAGGACCCCAGTGATTGTGCTCGTTCCCTCCAAATTTGTTTATCTTGGACCTCTGTGCACCCCACAATTGGCATACTGGTGTCCCCTCATAAGTCCCTACTATATTTTACTTAGGTACCCAGGTCACTGAGACAACCATGGGAGCCCATGCAAAAATGTGTCTTCAGGCCTCCCCTTGCAGCCTACGTGAAAAGGTTAATGCATCCTTTTGCCACAGGCCACTACACTAGGTCACTGTAAGTCACCCCTATGGGAGGCTCTTGTAGCCCAAACGGCAGGGTACAGGTTCCTGTGTGTGAGGGCACCCCTGCATGAGCAGAGGTGCCCATACGAACTCCAATTCCACTGCACTGGACTATGTAAGTGCGAGGAAGCCATTTTACCTGTGTGCTGACACAGCTACATAATGGTAACTACGACTGAGGCATGTTTAATATCAAACATGTTGGAATCATACCAAAATACTGTTGCCAGTATTGGTTGTATGATTCCATGCACTCTAGGGGCTCCTTATAGGACCCCGACAACGCTCCTACTAGTCTTCCAGGGATATCTAGGCAGCACGAGCTGCTGCAGCGCCTCAGACAGGTTTCTGCCCTAATGCTTGACCAGCTCAGGTGGGGGAAAGCAGAACAAAGGATTTCCTGTGGGAGAGGGAGTCAACAACCTCTGCCCTGGAAAGAGATGTTACAAGGCTGGGGAGGAGTAGCCTCCCCAAGCCACTGGTGTGGTTTGATGGGCACATTTGGTGCCCTCCTTGCATAAACAGGTTTGCAAGAGTCCAAGGACTCCTGGTCCCTGCTCTGGCGTGAAACTAGACAAAGGAAAGATGAGTAACCACTCTCCTGTCCATCACCACCCCAAAGGTGGTGCCTAAAACTCCACCAGGTGGCCACTTGGTTCTGCCACCTTGAAAACAAGATGTGCAGAGGCCACTGGGGACATCTGATGGCGAAGTCAAGCAGGGGACATCAGTGACCCCCTCTGATAGCTGGTCACTGTGTAAATTGACCAATCACCCCTAGAAGGGCTATTTAGGGACTCTATTGTGGGTGGGTCCCTAAATTCAGCGTGCAAGACTCTGCCAGGACTCCTCTGCCTCGACCTCTTCTTCTCCTGGCCACCGGAACTGCAACTGGACACTTCACAAACTTACAAGGCTGCAACTCCCGAGACGATCTTGTCTTGCAACATTGTTTCTCTGGCTCCTTCTAGCAACTGCAACATTTCCCCGGCTGTACATCCTCTGGGGTCGGCAAGACTTCAGTTGCACCAAGAAGCAAGAAGAAATCTACAGGCGCCTACCGCAATGACGTCCAGCTGTGTGGATTCGCCCTCCTCTAGAACTGTGTGGATCCTGCAACACAGGTGGTGGTCCGGAGAGGTTCCCTTGGTCCTCTCTGCCCTCTGTCCGCTTTAGGAGACGGTGAGCCCTTGCTTTTCCTTGCAGGATGGTACCCCTGTGCACACTGACTCCTGCAGTAATCAAGGCTTGTTGAGTCCTGCTCCAAGTGATCTTCAGGCTCCAAGTAGCCACTGGCCTCCAGCACTTCATCCTGCCAAGGACAGTCTCCTCTCTGCTGCTCCAGCAATGTGGCACTCCTTTCCAGGTGTACTGATTGAGCCTCCCTGCAACTTACTGTGCCTGCTGCCAGTGGGTTGCCTGTAGGGGCTGCAACTTCTTTTGCTGGCTCTCCCGACTGCTGAGGGTCAGCCCGGTCTTCCCTCCAAAGGTCGAGTCCCCTGGACGTTGCTGGTCCTCTTCAGCCTTGCAACTCTTCTTGTGCTCCAACTGGCATTTACCAAGGCTTGTTGGTGGTCACCCTGACCACTGACCGACTGTAAGCAGCGACCGACGCAGGACACCATCTGCACCACTGCAAAGACTCTTTCAGCTCTTGGGCTCCACAGCTGGTCTTCTTCCCCTGTCGACCTGAATCTTCATTAACAGTAGGGTGGGTAGTGGCTCCTGTTCCAGCCAGACACTCCATTGTGGACTGGACGGTGACCTCTTCTTTTTCAGGTTGTCTTCTTCCAGATTCCACCTTTGGGTTCCACTGGTCTGGTCCTGTTCTTGCACAATCCATTTTTTAAGTCCTCTAGTTAGTCCATGGGAAAACCAGGTACTTATCTCGGTTTCTCCTGGTCGCTGGGGGGCACTTAGGTACTCACCTCTTGGGTCCCAAATTCACCCAGCTCCGCTCCAACTACTCTATACCCTTGGGTGGGGGACTTCACTTCGCATTACACTATTTTAGTATATGGTCTGGCCCTCCCCTAGGGACCTAGCTATTTTCTACATTTCTTGCCAAGGTTTGTTGTTTTTATGTTATTTTCTGATTGCTATTGTGTACATATATAGTGTATACTTGTCTCCGGTTTGGGGGGCAGGGGGGAGAACAGCCTATAAGTAATCAAGTAATCTACTGCATTTTTGTAACACTGTGTCGTTCCCTTCTGTGTGATAAGCTACTGGGTGACTATTGTGGTGTTGCATAGGCTTTGCATGTCTCTGACGTAAGTTTTGGCTGCTCATCCACAGCTACATCTATAGAGCCCTGCTTCCTAGACACAGTCTTCCTTCTTCAATAGGGGTTGCCTGGGCCTGGTTTAAGGTGCCAACACCATAGGTGCCCCCCACACACCAAGCCAGCTTCCTACACTTTGGATTGTAGAACTCTTGGTTTGGTCTTCCCTTCGAATACTGCTTGCTTGAGGGTCTAGGATCGTTTCACAGTCCGAAACCTTTAGGCCCAGCCCCACTGTTACATTGTGGAGTTTTATTTTCGGCATCTCAGTGTCTTTCAGTTTTCTTTTTAACACCTTTTCTCTTTCTGGCCCAACATACACCAATTCTTTGGCATCCGAACCCTGATTTTTGCAGGGCCTTCTCTGTTTCTTTGATGATCTTCCTGTCGCTCAACCATCCTACGTCCATAAGGAAAACTTGTTAAGAATCCCTCAGCGTTTGGCACATCCTTGCACCCACCTGCAGAGGACATGCTAACGCTCCCCGACTGCACCAACACATCCCCCTGCCCCTTAATTTCATAGGCAGTGGAAGAGCTTTGCCTGCCACTCTTTCCCTATGGTGACCTGATGACATCAGCATGCACATGGCAGACCATCATTAAGAGGCGGGAGGGACCACTGAAAGCCATTTGTTTCTGTTAGCACATCAGCAATAAAGGAGTGTCAAGGTAAGTACTCTATCCTTAGGGGAGGGGTGAGAATCATAAGATCAGCACAGTGCTATCCTGTATTAATGGCAAAAGACTTTGTCCCTATCTAGCTCGGCGTCAATAGCACTGTGCAGAGCTGGACTTGGATATGCTAACCCTATCTGCGCATTGAGGCCTGCTCCTAAAACAAAAGGCTGTAACTGCAAAGGTTGGAGAAGGGATTTGAGAAAGTTGATTGTGAATCCCTGAGTGTGAAGGACATCCACTGTCAGCTGAGTGATCAGCCAATCGTCAAAGTAAGGGAAGGCATGAATGTACTGACGTCTGAGATATGCAGCAACTGTTGCTAGACACTTGGTGAAGACCCTGGAAACGGCTGAGACCCCCAAAATGTTTAACACCTTGAACTGATAATGTTTTCCCGCAATTATGAATCTGAGTTATTTGCGATGTGCTGGGTGAGTGGGAATATGAAAGTAGGCATCCTTTAGCTCTAACTCGGTCATAAAGTCGCCTTGCTCTAAGAGTGGAAGAACATCTTGAAGAGTGATTGTAAGGAAATGCCTCCTTGGCATAGTTACCCCCTGACTTTTTGCCTTTGCTGATGCTATGTTTTGAATGGAAAGTGTGCTGAGGTCTGCTAACCAGGCCCCAGCACCAGTGTTCTTTCCCTAACCTGTACTTTTGTATCCACAATTGGCACACCCTGGCATCCAGCTAAGTCCCTTGTAACTGGTACCCCGGGTACCAAGGGCCCTGATGCCAGGGAAGGTCTCTAAGGGCTGCAGCATGTCTTATGCCACCCTGGAGACCCCTCACTCAGCACAGACACACTGCTTGCCAGCTTGTGTGTGCTGGTGAGAACAAAAGGAGAAAGTCGACATGGCACTCCCCTCAGGGTGCCATGCCAGCCTCTCACTGCCTATGCAAGTATAGATAAGTCACCCCTCTAGCAGGCCTTACAGCCCTAAGGCAGGGTGCACTATACCATAGGTGAGGGCACCAGTGCATGAGCACTGTGCCCCTACAGTGTCTAAGTCAAACCTTAGACATTGTAAGTGCAGGGTAGCCATAAGAGTATATGGTCTGGGAGTCTGTCAAACATGAACTCCACAGCACCATAATGGCTACACTGAAAACTGGGAAGTTTGGTATCAAACTTCTCAGCACAATAAATGCACACTGATGCCAGTGTACATTTTATTGTGAAATACACCCCAGAGGGCACCTTAGAGGTGCCCCCTGAAACCTTAACCGACTATCTGTGTAGGCTGACGGGTTCCAGCAGCCTGCCACAACCGAGACATGTTGCTGGCCCCATGGGGAGAGTGCCTTTGTCACTCTGAGGCCAGTAACAAAGCCTGCACTGGGTGGAGATGCTAACACCTCCCCCAGGCAGGAGCTGCACTCCAGCTAGTGGAGTTGCCCGCCCCCTCCGGCCACGGCCCCACTTTTGGCGGCAAGGCCGGGGGAAATAATGAGAATAACAAGGAGGAGTCACTGGCCAGTCAGGACAGCCCCTAAGGTGTCCTGAGCTGAAGTGACTAACTTTTAGAAATCCTCCATCTTGCAGATGGAGGATTCCCCCAATAGGATTAGGGATGTGACCCCCTCCCCTTGGGAGGAGGCACAAAGAGGGTGTACCCACCCTCAGGGCTAGTAGCCATTGGCTACTAACCCCCCAGACCTAAACACGCCCTTAAATTTGGTATTTAAGGGCTCCCCTGAACCTAAGAATTTAGATTCCTGCAACTTACAAGAAGAAGAGGACTGCTGAGCTGAAAACCCCTGCAGAAGAAGAAAGAAGACACCAACTGCTTTGGCCCCAGTCCTACCGGCCTGTCTCCTGCCTTCCAAAGAAACCTGCTCCAGCGACGCTTTCCCAAGGACCAGCGACCTCTGAATCCTCAGAGGGCTGCCCTGCTTCAAGAAAGACAAGAAACTCCCGAGGACAGCTGCACTGCTCCAAAAGAACTGCAACTTTGTTACAGAGGAGCAGATTTAAAGACCCCTTCAAATCCCCGCAAGAAGCGTGAGACTTGCAACACTGCACCCGGCAACCCCGACTCGACTGGTGGAGAACCAACACCTCAGGGAGGACCCTCCGGCGACTCCGAGACCGTGAGTAACCAAAGTTGTCCCCCCTGAACCCCCACAGCGACGCCTGCAGAGGGAATCCCGAGGCTCCCCCTGACCGCGACTGCCTGATCCTAAAGTCCCGACGGCTGGAAAAGACCCTGCACCCGCAGCCCCCAGCACCTGAAGGAACGGAACTTCAGTGCAGGAGTGACCCCCCAGGAGGCCCTCTCCCTTGCCTAGGTGGTGGCTACCCCGAGGAGCCCCCCCCCCCCTTGCCTGCCTGCACCGCTGAAGAGACCCCTTGGTCTCCCATTGAAATCTACAGAGAACCCGACGCTTGTTTTGCACACTGCACTCGGCCGCCCCCGCGCTGCTGAGGGTGTACTTTCTGTGTGGACTTGTGTCCCCCCCGGTGCCCTACAAAACCCCCCTGGTCTGCCCTCCGAAGACGCGGGTACTTACCTGCTGGCAGACTGGAACCAGGGCACCCCCTTCTCTCCATTGAAGCCTATGTGTTTTAGGCACCTCTTTGACCTCTGCACCTGACCGGCCCTGAGCTGCTGGTGTGGTAACTTTGGGGTTGCTCTGAACCCCCAACGGTGGGCTACTCTGGAGCCAAAACTGAGACCTGCAAGTGATTTACTTACCTGCTAAAAATAACAATACTTTACCTCCCCCAGGAACTGTGAAAATTGCACTAAGTGTCCACTTTTAAAACAGCTATTTGTGTTTTATATGAAAAGTATATATGTTACTGTAATTATTCAAAGTTCCTAAAGTACTTACCTGCAATACCTTTCAAATGAGATATTACATGTAGAATTTGAACCTGTGGTTCTTAAAATAAACTAAGAAAATATATTTTTCTATAACAAAACCTATTGGCTGGATTTGTCTCTGAGTGTGTGTTCCTCATTTATTGCCTGGGTGTATGTACAACAAATGCTTAACACTACTCCTTTGCTAAGCCTACTGCTCGACCACACTACCACAAAATAGAGCATTAGTATTATCTCTTTTTGCCACTATCTTACCTCTAAGGGGAACCCTTGGACTCTGTGCATACTATTCCTTGCTTTGAAATAGTGCATACAGAGCCAACTTCCTACAGTGATCATATGGAAATGCTGCGAGAATGTAGAGATTTAATGGTCTGAGATCGAAAATTGGCCTGAGTGACCCATGCTTCTTTGGTATAAGGAAGTATAAGGAATATACTCCTAATCTTTGCTGTGAGAATGGGACGGGTTCTATATTCCCTTTGAGAAGGGATTGTGCCTCTTCTTTTAGAAGAGCAGGGTGTTCTTGGGAGACTTTGTGAGTGCAAGGGGCAATGTTTGGAGTGGAAGTGAGCTCCAGGCAATAACCATGCTGGATAACTGAAAGAACCCAATTGTCTGTGGGGATAATTGATCCCCCCCCCCGCCGAGAGGTGGCAGAAGATGTAGGTAGCCAATGGCGTGCAGTGGAGACAGCTTCTCTGGAGATGGATGCCTTACCTCTGCCTTTGTTATTTGAGCCTCTGTATAATCCCCTGTATGACCCTCTAAAGGAACCTCTGTTGTGACAGTGTGAGGCTTGCCTGTTTTGAGAGGTGGAAGACTCTGTATACGTTGGTTTGAAGCCTCCCCTAAATTGTGGGAGATGAAAATTATCTCATTGTGTGGAGGTTAGTAGGGCCCCCATTGCTTTCGCTGTTTCAGAAGTTTTTGTATTGTGGTACCCCCTTGTTAGCCGAGTAAGTGTTCCCAATCAAATGGCATGTTTAGTACTGCCTGCAGCATTTCTGGCTTCAAGCCTGAACATCTAAGCCAAGCATGTCTGTGTATAATGATGCTTGTGTTAATGCTGCATCCTTCTGTATCTACGACATCTGGTGCACAATGAATAGAGTTACTGGAGATACTTTGACCTTCTGATACTATCTCTTGCGTCCTTTTGCATTGCTCCTCTGGGAGGTACTGAAGGAGATCCTCCATTTTGTCCCAGTGGGCCCTGTCGTATCGTGCTAACAGTGCTTGCGAATTGGTGATAGCCCAATGATTGGCAGCTTGTGCTGCCATTATTTGCCCCACTAAATCTATTTTCTTGCTTTGTCAGGAGGAGGCGAATCTCCTCTACAGTGACTCTTAGTAGGTTTTCGTGCAGTACTGACTAATATTGAGTCTGCAGGAACCTGAGCCCATATAAACAGAGGGTCTGACGATGCAGATTTGTATTTTTTATCCACCCTTGGGGGTATTAACTCTGGACCTTACAGGTTCTTTAAAGATGTCATTAGCATGTCACAGCATGTCAGGTAGCAGGGGAGGAACTTACTTTCTTTGTGTTTTGTAGTAAGTGTGTCAAAGAGAAAATTCTCTTGAATAGGGTCAGTGTGTAGCTGGACACTGTGGAATGCTGCTGCACTCGCTATCACCTGCTGATAAGATGTTGTGCCTTTGGGTGGTAATTGTCATGCAGCTAATAGATCTGGTTCCTATGAATCCCATGAATCTAGCTCCTGTGGTATGTCACCCAAATCATGCTCTGGTGGTGCTGGTCAACCCTGTGGTGAAAACTATGGTTGAGAATGTTTTGTAGGAGATTGAGGAGGTAGTGGAGGTAGTGGAGGGATGGAAGGAAGAACTGGAGAATGTGGTGGAGAAGGCTGGAGTCTAACTAGAACCTGGTCTTTGGAGGCCTTCTTTGGGGGAGGAGCAGTGTCCGAAGCCTCCACAAAGGTTAACTTCCTTTTAATTGGAACGGGGGGAAGCAATAATTCTCCCTGTTACTTTCCAAATATGAAGTTGGCGCTGATGAGAGTCCATAATCTCTAAAATCAGCTCCACTGGGCAAGTTGTATCGGAAGAATGACTGGAGTCTTTGTGAGGCACAGTCTTGTGTTCTGAAATTTTCATTATCGAGGTCTTTGGTCAGTGCAAAGCTGTGGGCTCTGAAGCTGATGTGGAGACTTTTTTGTTCAGTGCTGAAGCGTTTGGGTCGATTGCTGTGCTCGACCCCGAAGCTGTATGTGATGCTAATGAGCAAAAGGTCGATGTCGAAGACTATCTTCTGTGCCGGGCCGAAAGGCAGAGCATCCAAAGGAGATTTTCGGATCTGACCATGGCCCGATGCCACTAGTGGTCCGGTGACTTGCTTCTGGGGCTTGTTTAATGTCTTTGAATAGGGAGTAGGGGTTGTTCTATTCACACGTTGTGCAGAGGTGACCGGTTGGTTCTCCATGTCAGATTTTACGTCCGACACAGTCTTCGATGGAGAAGGCCTCCTCCTGCGCATGCTCTTCCCTGAAGGTATCTGGTGTGTCTTCTGGGGTCTTGGACGCCATCTCCAATCAACATGCTCTTCGGTCCCCGAGCATCTTTTTGCGTCGACAGGAACAGCAGGCATAGCAAGTCTGGTTGTTGTGGTCTGGGGAGAGACACAAATTACATACAGACCAGCTGTTGGTCGTGTGGGGAAATTTGGAGGGGTATCGAGGGCAAAACCAAAATGGACTACATTCCATTAGTCCTGCATAGTCTGATGCCATGTGGGGAATAGGCCCGAGATGGGCGAGGACGCAATGAAGGGTGGTGAGCCAGGTACTGGAACAGCAATTCGGACCGACCGCGCAAAATAGAGAAACCTGTCGGAGTATAAACACCGTCGCTGAAAGAAAGACAGAAGAGAACAGTTCAGAGTAGACCAAGCGGAGGAAAAGCCAGAGAGAGAGGAACACACGTCTGAACCAGTCGGGCGAAAGAAAACAATCTAACAAAGGACTCGATGCTCACACAGAGGAGAAGTCACTCGATCCTGTGACTCAAAAAGATTCTTTGATCAAAAACAACTTGTAACACTCCAGACCCAACACTAGATGGCACACTTATGCAAATTATCTGTATCTATAGCCATATATGTCAAAGATATATATGTACACACACATATATATATATATATTTTAATTGGGGGGGGGGGGGAGCCCTCGCCAGACCTGTCCCTTGTTTCCCACTCCCCCTGGGGCAGATCACACTTTTTTTTTTTTTTTTTTTAAGACCTCTCTGCCCTCTAGAAAGTGGGGCGAGCAGCAGGTCACCATTTATACTTGAACAATTTCTACAAAGGTGTGCAATTATTTAAAGAATTATTCAGAGTCGGTGCTGTGGCATCAGGCACAATCCTCTCTAACCATAAAGGTTACCCTAAAGAGCTTGGGGGGACAAAGCAGTGCCGTTCCTAGTAATTAATTACTTGTGGGCACATTTTCAAGCAGAAGAGATGCGCGTTATTACTTACAATGAAAGTAGTGGGAGTGTTTGGAGTCAGGTAGCAGAAGTGGGCAAACGAGTGTGCATTCTAAACCACAAGCAGCACAAGGGAGGTGTACATAGAGAAGCTCAAAGATTGGAGCCTCACAATGCTACTCAAAAGTCCTTTATCTGGTACAAGATGTTGGCTGCTCATCTATTTTATTTAGCATTCTTCAAGACCTTTCTCCAGATTCCAAGATGACTTATATAAAGCTTCAGGAGTCTCTAATAGGCAGCCTTGTTATTGTAGAGTAAGCCAGTGTTCCTAGATTCCTTAGAGGTTGAGGCTGTGGCTAGACTGAAAGATCACCAATTTCCTGAAGACATTTTCCAATACCCAAAAAACGATTTTCCTGTAGAGTCAGTGTCCCAAGAGGACTATAAAAGGAGAGTCGTATGTATGCTCTGCCCCAAGTGTGCTTGTAATACTGGTCTACGTTTTAAACTCCACCACATGTAACTCCAAGTATGGAGAGAAACCATTGGAGGAACAGGCAAATGATTACGGTCTTTGTTGCTATACACATTCTGTTTAGATACCAGGTTAAAAAGTTGTTGTGTTTAGTTACACCTTCTGTGTATGTAATCAATGAAAGTTTCCATTTTCTACCAATAGGCGGGCTATTTAAAAAAAACATTTTTTTGGGGGGGGGAGACGGGGGTAGGGGGGACGTTTTTAGTTGATGTTTTATTTTTTTCTACAAGTGCTTTTGAGTGTGCAATCTGTTTATTTTGGGATTGTTTTAGAAATTAATGTGGTGTATAGATTCAAGTCGATATCTAAGTGGCATTTGGCTGAGTGTATGAACTGGCATTTGGCTTGGCTAGTGGTGTGTGTAAACTGGCATTTGGCTGGCAGAAGATGTGGACTGCTGGCTGAGTGTGTGGACTGGTGTCTGGCTGGCGGTGTGTGTGGACTGGTGTTAGGCTGGCAGCTCCTGGTGGTGTATGTAGTGGCGGCAGGCTAGTAGTGTGCATGTGTAGTGACTTGCTGTTGGTCACTACACACACTGCCAGCCAATGGCAGTACATACACACACACCACCAGCCAAACGCTAGGCCACATACACTAGGCACAAGGCCCACCCATCTTAGTGAGGTACCATTTTTTATTGACATATGTGGGAAGGCTGGGTAGTAGGAAATTTGAGGCTTCTCACAAAAGCCAGTACTTTCACTCACAAAAACATGAAGAAAATTTTTTTTAGCCAATGTTTGAGGATCGCAAGGGCTTCTTGATAAGAAAACCTGATGAGGCACGTTAGTCTCCCCACTCCGGACTCCCAAGGTGGCAAGTTTTGAAAAACCTGTGTGGAAAATAAAAAGATAAAGTAGTGCAGAAAACAGGCTGAAACATGGAGCCTCGTATGTTTTCAGTAGTTTGCCGGTGCGATCGAGGAGGGCTAAACCCCGGAAAAGGCATGTCATATACATGCCTTTCACTAATTAAATCAAGTGGATTTTAAAAGGCAAGCCCATGAACCAATGAAAGTGACAGGCATGACATGGGCGTGGTTAAAAGCCCAAAAAGAGCTTACAACAGGGTCATTTTTCAGTGCAAAAAAGTGATCCGTCTATTTTGTGTTTTGGGCCTTTTTCTGTCGCTGAAACTAGACCTAACCACACAAGTGTTATACTGTTTTTATGGCGAGGCCTGTGAGAACACAGAATAAGATAACCTTCATTATTACTAATTTAATGTCTCTTTATTTATGCCTTCTAAAATAAATGTCAGTGTGTAAGCAATAAAGACATTTTGGAAAATGCCCTCTGAATCACATGGGTACTCACAAGTAACTACTGCTCCTAAACTCACTATCAGGTCTACATTTCAGAAACATATAGGTTACCTTCATACTTATGTTTCATCCTTTTTATAGTCAGTACACAATGAATAACCATTGTAAGGTGCAGCTCTGGGTACCTCGAGTTCTTGGGGAACCTACAAACCCCATATATATCCCCGCAACCAGAAGAGTCTAGCAGACGTAAGGGTATATTCCTTTTGTAAATCTGCCATAGTGGCAAGAAGTTACAGATGAAACTGTTGTCCCAAACAGCTGTTTTTCCTATACATTTTCACTATTTGTTATTTCAAGAGAGAACTTTTTGGGGGAAACTTTGCAGGATCTACACATCTATCAAAAAAGTCAAAATTGTGGTAAGAAGTTTTTTTGTGTTTTTTTAATTGATCTTTGCATGTTCCTGAAAGCTGGAGAGATCGTGTCTACAGCATAGAAAATATTTTGTTGATGCCATTTTCTAGAAAGAAACCAGACATTTTTGCAAAGAAATGTTTTCCTATCTCCCCCCCCCCCCTCCAAAAAAAAAACCCCACTAGAATATACACCTATATTTTGGCTATTTCTTCTGCCCCGTTCCTCTTCCAGGGTAATCCACAAACTCTGTGTACTTTTAGAATCACCAGGATGTGGGGTAAGAAAAGGACACAAACTTGCAGTGGATATTTTATAGGGGAAAAACGTTATGGAGCAGTAAGCGAGAACTACCCCAAAAAGACAAAAAATTGCTTAACTTTCTAGGGGGAGAAAAGGCTTAGCAGGCAAGGGGTTTAACAGACACAGGTTAGAAACTTTATTCTTGCCCTTTTGGCAAGTTTGTAATGATACTTATAACAAAATCTAAACAAGGATATTTTCCATCCCTTCTAATCTTAGGAAGAGGATTAGGGAAACCTACCACCTTTCTCTCTTCCCTGGATCGAATACTCTCTGGTCATGTGGTAGAAAGCCCAGGTAAAAAACCTGTGCTCTCCTATGTTTTTCGGTGGTTTCCAGTGTTCTTCAATGTTTGCTGATCCTGTGATATTTTTTTATTTGTGTACTATTTGGCTCCCTTTCATTCAGGTTTCTCCTCAGACTAGTAAATCACCAATCACAGCAGGAAAAAAAGAAATTAAAGACGCCAACCAGGCATTGGGGAATTGTGGGCATGTGTGTCTGATGTCACGGGGGTAGGGTGATTCAAGCCACCTACTGGCAGACAACCAAGAGAAACAAATTAATAGGGACTTTCCCAGACCAAGCTACTACATGACATAATGCAGAGCATGTCAATCCAGAAACGATTCAGCCTGCAAAGATTGCAATTATTACCCACTCTATGCGTTCGAATCAGCTGCTTGCTCCTATATTCTCCACACTGGGATGCCAACTAATTTGTGCAGTGCATATTTGTAGGTTCACTTATCAGCATTTTTCTATACAGAGCACATATAATAAACTGGCTACCTACACTGCTGAACATGCGATTCATGACGTTCATAGGAAAAGGTAATACTGAATGGTATTCTTAAAAGACCACCCAATTGCAAACTGAAAAATGTGGACCACTTACACAAAATATAATTACCCATTTTAGAAAAGTGTACTGAACAGAAGGTTTTAACTCAATGTATTGTACCCCACACATGAATTAGGCTGCTGCAACATGCATACACACTAAAAACCACCCCACATTACTGTGTTTCGAAAACAGCCTGTATTGTAACATGATAATATTCGTGTTTACAGGGATGCTGTTGAACACAGTCAAAAACTCTTTGGCACAAACGTATATTTGCCTCAGGTCTTCTATTTCATGTGTGAAAACTACTCCAATACGAGATTACGTTAAAAAGAGTAATGCAGATTAAGCATACAACTGAGCATCATTTTAGAGACATCTGTGTATTTTTTTGCCTTGAGCACATAAATGCCCAATGTGAAGTAAATCAAAGTGTCAATAAAAAAACTGCATCTTTAGTTACTGTGTCTGGAGTAAAGACAAGGAATGAGATAGTGCAAACTACTCAATATCACAGCATGGAAGTCATGCTCTGTAATAAATTATCCTTGTTCATATGCGATACCAAGCACACTATAAGTGGGTGACATCTCAGTTAAATGAATGATAAAAACAGTCTACTAACCTGCACTGGCATCGGATACAGCTCTGGAAATAGCACTGCTTGAGATGGCGCGGTTTCTATTCATAATTTCTTCAAACTCTGCTTCGCTCAAAGGATTTCGGATAGCATCTATTTCTCTAAAATGAAACAAAAAAAACTGGTAAACTGAGAATCAAAAAAGATTAGTAGTGACAGACCAAACTGTCAGGCAAAAAAGGCAGTATGCGGGAAAAGCATGCAAAATCAGCTGTAATGACAGAAAACGTACATTAACAAGTTAATTTAGCCAACTACTCACTGCAGTTGTAAATTCTGAATAGAAGTGGAAACTCCAAAAGGTAAACTAAATAAAATGTTGAGTTTTACTTCCTCTTGCTGACAGCTCTCCTCAGTTTCCCTGTGTGTGCTGATGACTGTGCCGTTCACAAACATCTCCTGTGCCCTGACTCACCTACCTTAGTATGTTCCTAACTCCAAGAGAAAACAATCATTTGCAATGCAATGGGTCTCGCATTTGCTCGAGTTAGAGCTATTAACGTTGTAAACTCCTAACCGGACTTTCCTTGCCACATACACTGAAAATTAAAGGTAAAACAGTTTCACATAAGCGAGCCGATTCACAGCACCACGGCCGCCATGAGCATCAGCGTGAAGAGAGACACAAAAGGAAAAAAAAAGTTCAGCTCAGCCTAGGGAATATGAAGGCGTAAAATGGGAAACAAAAACTGGGTATATCTCTGCTAAGAACAATTTTACAGGTGCTCACTTACAAGATATCTCAACTAATCTGCCGTTTTTACGAATGGGTAACTCAGTCAATGCCGCAATACAGATAGCATACGGTAAAAGCAGTCGCTAAAGCCCAACTCTGATACTTACACTCCTTTTCAATGTCTATAAATATATAATAATGCTCACAATCTGCAGGCCATTTCACAAATCAGCAAGAAATTACAAAATCTGTGTTTTCTTTACGAAAATGTGTGCCACACCTTTGGACAGACATTTCCTCATCATGCTGAACCGGTGGAAACCTAGGGTATGAGAACAATATGGCAGAAGTGTCAATTGAAAATCTTTATTCGGACATCCATGGCCATAAAAGACGCAATAAAACAATAAAAAACTGTCAAGGACTAATTATAACATGTACACAAGTTAAAACAACTAAATTCATTGGAGAGAGTACATTTTAATTGATTTGCTAACCCCTCCAACAATCCAAATCTCCCACTGCACAGCCAAACCAAAACCATTATCCCTCCATACTTTTCGTGACTTGGACGGCGGTTTTAAGGAATGAGGACACCCTAAAGCAGATGTCAGTGGTATTTAATAACTGCAAACAGAATAAAGCCTCCCTACATTTTCGAGGACCCAGTGATTTTAAAAGAGGTTTAATAAATAAACTGTAGGAACAGCTGAATTAATTCAGTACAAAACAACATGTAATGCAAAGGCGACTGAACTGACACCCCATTACAGGTAGAGAACTGGGCCAATCCACCAAAGGCGTCAAGTAGATTCCCAGGACACAAAAGCTGCCAAAGCACGCAGGCTCTAAAACTAAAGAGAAAATACCTCTCCCAATGTTTCTTTTTTTAGCGAGATGTTAAAAGCAGGGTCTGCGGTGGCAAAAAAACAGTAATCGACCTGCAGCAGTTTGCAGTCTTCTTTCTTCACAAAATGCCCAAAAAGGGTTTTTCACCCTGAGTGTTTCTTCCTTCCTCATGCTCGACAGTGACGCGTATAAGGAGTTCAACCGTAACACATTTTGGCAATGTAACTCAGCCATGGAATGGTACTCCCCCTGTCCTGTCTGAAGAACTGCTGAACGACATCCCTGCAAAACTGTGCTCTCTGTATTTCGGCATTAAATATTTCAGACCTATTTTCTAGTCAGAAAAACATCACAACATAAGTAAAAACTTTGGAAATAAGAATAAAATGTTTTCAGTGACATGAAGAATTAAGTTTGAGACAGATTTCGGAGAAAAGATCAATTAATCTGATGAGACGCTTAAGGATCCCATTACAGAGTGAACAAGATATGGGAAACAGGAGCCAGTGAAGTCAATGGCAACCCCTTGCCAGATTTCTCCAGCAAGGTAAAATAAGCCACTGGTACATTAGGCGTCAATACAGGAAGAATTTACCTTCACCCACTCCAAGAAAGCAGATTATTTAGAAGCCTCCTTTCTACCCGACATTGCTACGACGATTAATAAAGAATATAGACTGTATGAGCAAGCACATAACGCTGGATACAAGGATGGTGTTAAGCTGCTTATAGCCCATGCCTCTTGGCCTACTTGCTACAGCAGTGTAAAGATAGTTGGTACGCTGTGGCAAGACCATAATTTAGATCCCTTCTAGTTCAAGTTGTTTTAAACGGGTTAAGGATGTTACTGCAGTCGTTGGGGAAGAGCTGTATATTATCTCAGTATACATAGTTTTCTCTGGCACTTTGGTGTTGTTTCTATAGTTCTCACATTAATGTCCTGGCCATGACGAATAACTTATTTCCATAAACTTCTTCATATTCTCACGCCTTCAGTGAGCCACACAGGTGGTTAAAACTCACAAATATGTGTTTCAATAAGAATTGTAATTTGATTTACACCTGATACTTTTCAGTGAATGTTCAGCTTGTGTGCATGCTAAACAAATTGATTTTTTTTGTTGCTAATGAATATGCCTTAAAAAACTATAAGAAACATTTATATTACCTTCCAGGGGGTCCATAGTCTCCTCTGTCGTATGGAGGTGGTCGTCCATATGGATCAGATGGTGGTGGCCCACGACTGTCTGATGTAGGAATGCCACTATTGCCCATTGGTGGAAAGAAGTTTGGATTCACATGTGGTGCGGGAGGGGGGCCACCAGGAGGTGGTCCAGGCAGATGTGGAGGAGGAGCAAGTGTCATTGGTGGACCTGGAGGTCGTGGGGGGAAGGGACCTGGAGGTGGAGGAGGGCCTTGCTGTGGAGGAGGGGGTCCAGGCGGAGGTCCATAAACAGGTGGAGGTGGACCAGGAGGAAGGGGAACAAGTGGAGGCTGGCCAAAAGGCTGTCCAGGAAACATCACTGGAGGAGGAGGTCTGTCGCCACGATTAGGATGCCCAGGTATAGGAGGGGGAATGGGCTGGCCAGGCGGAGGGGGGCCAGGAGGACCGGGGGGGCCAGGCGGACACAAGGGTGGACGTGGAGGAGTCATTCCTGTTGACAAAAGAAAAGGCTGTTTTTTTGTTTTTTTCAAAATGTACATTAAATTAAGAATAGGTGCTCTACATTCACTTTTTTCAATAATCCACAATAGCAGAATAAACACTCCTAGGAGTACCCATCAACACAAGCACAGGACTGAATTGGCACAAATTACTGCTGAAGTAGTGGAGCAGAATCATTTCATCCGCATACATCGTAAACACCTTGCCTCTGTTAAAGTTCACCACTGAATACTAGAGATTATCTACTGCTCTGCTCGGTCACCTGCAGTTTCGATCGGGTAGCAGATGCTGCATCTACAATGCGGCAGAAATTCACTTTCTTACTGATGGCTCTTTAAGATGCCTTTTGCTTCTTTTCTCAGAGATAAAGATTGCCTGATTAATTAAGTTAAAAGCAAAGCCTGTAGGAAGATGAGGAGATTGCACTGATGTAGACAGGAACAGTGGTAATCAAGTCCACTGATGCCCTTAATAAATGTTTATAATAAATTACGAGAACCCTAAAAGAGTTCACATGCATGGATTCAAGGAGCAAAAACTAACAAAAATGCCCTCAAACCAAAACCTGCCGCCAAACAAGGAGTCCACCCACAAGAAATCCATATGATCTCCTGGTGGACTCAAAAGTGGCTGCGTCTGATCATCAGTGCCCAGGTAACGTGGTACAGTCAGTTCTAAAAAGCAGACATCCATTTACAGGCCGTGTAGGAAGCTGGCTCTGTATTGAAAATGTCACTTACCCAGTGTACATCTGTTTGTGGCATCAGTCGCAGTAGATTCGCATGTTCTGCAATAGCTCGCCATCTGGTGTTGGGCCGGAGTGTTACAAGTTGTTTTTGTTCGAAGAAGTCTTTCGAGTCACGGGACCGAGTGACTCCTCCTTTTGTCTCCATTGCGCATGGGCGTCGACTCCATCTTCGATTGTTTTTCCCCGCAGAGGGTGAGGTAGGAGTTGAATTGTAGTAATAGTGCCCATGCAATGGAGTGACTAAGTATGCACCTATTTAAGGTTGAGATGATACATATATAAATAATTGAAGGTAACTTCCAAACTGCTACAGGCTCCCAGGGAGGCGGGTGGGCACATGCGAATCTACTGCAACTGATGCCACGAACAGATGTACACTGGGTAAGTGACATTTTCAGTTCAATGGCATCTGTCGCTGTAGATACGCATGTTCTGCATAGACTAGTAAGCAGTTATTTCCCCAAAAGCGGTGGATCAGCCTGTAGGAGTGGAAGTAGTCTGAAATAATGTCCTTAATACGGCTTGACCTACTGTGGCTTGTTGTGCGGATAACACGTCTACACAGTAGTGCTTGGTGAATGTGTGAGGCGTAGACCATGTGGCTGCCTTACATATTTCTTGCATTGGGATGTTTCCTAGAAAGGCCATGGTAGCACCTTTCTTTCTGGTTGAGTGTGCCCTTGGTGTAATGGGCAGCTGTCGTTTAGCTTTAAGGTAGCAGATTTGGATGCATTTAACTATCCATCTGGCTATACCTTGTTTTGAAATTGGGTTTCCTGCATGAGGTTTTTGAAATGCAATAAAGAGTTGTTTAGTCTTTCTGATGTTCTTTGTTCTGTCAATGTAATACATCAATGCTCTTTTGACATCTAATGTATGTAGTGCCCTTTCAGCTACGGTATCTGGCTGTGGAAAGAACACTGGAAGTTCCACTGTTTGATTTAGATGGAACGGTGAAATAACCTTTGGCAAAAATTTAGGATTGGTCCTTAGGACGACTTTATTTTTGTGTAGTTGTATAAAAGGTTCCTGTATAGTAAACGCCTGAATCTCGCTTACTCTTCTCAGGGAAGTAATGGCGATGAGAAATGCCACCTTCCAGGTTAGGAACTGTATGTCGCAGGAGTGCATGGGTTCAAAAGGTGGACCCATAAGTCTAGTTAGGACAACATTTAGGTTCCATGAAGGAACAGGTAGTGTTCTTGGTGGTATAATTCTCCTAAGGCCCTCCATGAATGCTTTAATGACTGGTATTTTATATAGGGAAGTTGAATAGGTAGTCTGCAGGTATGCAGATATTGCTGCAAGGTGAATCTTAATGGAAGAGAAAGCTAGGTTAGATTTTTGTAAGTGAAGCAAGTAACGCACTACATGTTCTGGAGTTGTGTGTAATGGTTGTATTTGATTAATATGGCAGTAGCAAACAAACCTCTTCCATTTACTTGCATAGCAGTGCCTGGTGGATGGCCTTCTTGCTTGTTTTATGACTTCCATACATTCTTGGGTAAGTTGTAAGTGCCCGAATTCTAGGATTTCAGGAGCCAGATTGCTAGATTCAGCGATGCTGGATCTGGGTGTCTGATCTTTTGGTTGTGCTGTGTCAACAGATCTGGCCTGTTGGGCAATTTGATGCAGGGTACCACTGATAGGTCTAGCAGCGTTGTGTACCAGGGTTGCCTTGCCCAAGTTGGTGCTATCAATATGAGTTTGAGTTTGCTTTGACTGAGTTTGTTTACCAGGTAAGGAAGGAGAGGGAGAGGAGGAAAAGCGTAAGCAAATATCCCTGACCAATTCATCCATAGGGCATTGCCTTGGGATTGTTTGTGTGGGTATCTGGATGCGAAGTTTTGGCATTTTGCGTTCTCCCTTGTCGCAAACAAGTCTATCTGAGGTGTTCCCCAGAGTTTGAAATAAGTGTTCAGAATTTGGGGGTGAATTTCCCATTCGTGGACCTGTTGGTGATCTCGAGAGAGATTGTCTGCGAGTTGATTTTGTATCCCTGGTATAAACTGTGCAATTAGGCGAATTTGGTTGTGAATTGCCCAATGCCAATTTTTTTGTGCTAGCAGGCTTAACTGCGTGGAGTGCGTCCCTCCCTGCTTGTTTAGATAATACATTGTTGTCATGTTGTCTGTTTTGACGAGAATGTATTTGTGAACTATTATTGGTTGGAAAGCTTTTAGTGCTTGAAAAACTGCTAGAAGTTCTAGGTGATTGATATGCAGTTTTGTTTGATGTACGTTCCATTGTCCTTGTATGCTGTGTTGATCGAGGTGTGCTCCCCACCCTGTCATGGAAGCATCTGTTGTTATTACGTATTGTGGCACTGGGTCTTGGAAAGGCCGCCCCTTGTTTAAATTTATGTTGTTCCACCACAGAAGCGAGAGGTAAGTTTGGCGGTCTATTAACACCAGATCTAGAAGGTGACCCTGTGCTTGAGACCACTGTGATGCTAGGCATTGTTGTAAGGGCCTCATGTGCAGTCTTGCGTTTGGGACAATGGCTATGCATGATGACATCATGCCTAGGAGTTGTAATACCATCTTTGCCTGTATCTTTTGTGTTGGATACATGCGTTGTATGATGGTGTTGAAATTTTGAATTCTTTGTGGACTTGGAGTGGCTACTCCTTTTGATGTGTCTATTATGGCTCCCAGGTATTGTTGTACCTTGCGTGGCAGAATTTTGGATTTTGTGAAATTGACGGTGAACCCTAGTTTGAAGAGGGTTTGTATGATATGATTTGTGTGATTTGAGCACTCTATTAACGAATGGGCCTTGATTAGCCAGTCGTCTAGATATGGGAACACATGTATTTGCTGCCTTCTTATGTGTGCTGCGACTACTGCTAGACATTTGGTAAAGACTCTTGGTGCGGTTGTTAATCCGAAAGGCAGTACCTTGAATTGGTAATGTATTCCTTTGAATACAAACCTTAGGTATTTCCTGTGCGATGGGTGTATTGGTATATGGAAATAAGCATCCTTGAGGTCTAAAGTTGCCATGTAGTCGTGCAGTTTTAGCAATGGCAATACTTCTTGTAGTGTGACCATGTGGAAGTGGTCTGATTTGATGAAAGTGTTCACTACTCTGAGGTCTAGGATTGGTCTCAGCGTTTTGTCCTTCTTTGGTATCAGAAAGTACAGTGAGTAAACTCCTGTGTTTACTTGTGTGTTTGGCACTAATTCGATTGCATTCTTTTGCAATAGTGCCTGCACTTCTATCTCCAGGAGATTGGAATGGTGTGTTGTTAAATTTTGTGCTTTTGGTGGTATGTTTGGAGGGAATTGTAGAAATTCTATGCAATAACCATGTTGGATAATTGCTAGAACCCAAGTGTTTGTAGTGATTTCCTCCCATGCTTTGTAATAATGACCTATTCTTCCCCCCACTGGTGTTGTGTGGAGGGGGTGAGTGACATGTGAGTCATTGTTTAGTAGTAGGGGTTTTGGGGCTTTGAAATCTCCCTCTATTTCTAGGGAATTGCCCTCCTCTATATTGTCCCCGAAAACCTCCTCTATACTGTCCCTGGTAAGTGGACGGTGTTGCTTGTGAGGTGCTGGCTTGTGTGCTTTGACCTCGAAACCCCCCTCGAAAGGGCGTTTTACGGAATGTGCTGTAATTCCCTCTGCTCTGCGGGGAGTAGAGTGCGCCCATGGCTTTGGCAGTGTCCGTATCTTTTTTGAGTTTCTCAATCGCTGTGTCCACTTCTGGACCGAACAGTTCTTTTTCATTAAAAGGCATATTGAGAACTGCTTGTTGAATCTCTGGTTTAAATCCAGACGTTCGGAGCCATGCATGCCTTCTGATAGTTACAGATGTATTAATTGTCCGTGCAGCTGTATCTGCAGCGTCCATGGAGGAACGTATCTGGTTGTTGGAGATGGTCTGTCCCTCCTCAACCACTTGTTTTGCCCTATTTTGGAAGTCCTTGGGCAGATGTTCAATGAGATGTTGCATCTCGTCCCAGTGGGCTCTGTCATAGCGCGCAAGTAGTGCCTGGGAGTTCGCGATGCGCCACTGGTTTGCAGCTTGTGCTGCGACTCTTACCAGCTGCATCGAACTTGCGGCTTTCTTTATCTGGGGGTGGTGCATCTCCAGATGTGTGAGAGTTGGCCCTTTTCCTAGCTGCTCCTACAACAACAGAGTCTGGTGGCAGCTGTGTAGTGATGAAAACCGGGTCCGTAGGAGGCGGCTTATACTTTTTTTCCACCCTTGGTGTGATTGCCCTACTTTTGACCGGCTCCTTAAGTATGTCTTTTGCGTGCCGGAGCATACCAGGGAGCATAGGCAGGCTTTGGTAGGAGCTGTGGGTGGAGGAGAGTGTGTTGAACAAGAAATCATCCTCGACCTGTTCTGAGTGGAGGCTTACGTTGTGAAATTGTGCTGCTCTAGCCACCACCTGAGAGTACGCGGTGCTGTCTTCTGGTGGAGATGGCTTTGTAGGGTATGCCTCCGGGCTGTTATCTGACACTGGGGCGTCGTATAGGTCCCATGCGTCCTGATCTTGGTCACCCTGGCTCATGGTGGTGTGAGCTGGGGAGTGTGATGGAGTTTGTGCTGGTGAAACGTTAATCACGGGCGGAGGAGAGGGTGGTGGTGTAACTCTTTTCACCACTTTTGGTTGTGGTGCTTGTTCCGTCTGGAACTCCAACCTTCTCTTTCTCCTAATGGGGGGAAAGGTGCTTATTTTTCCTGTCCCCTGCTGAATGAAGATACGCTTTTGCGTATGGTCCACATCAGTTGCTTGTAGCTGTTCCTCAAACCTATGCTTTTGCATTTGGGAGGTTAGCGAGTGCTCTTCTGTATAAGAGCCTGAAGCTGGGTCGCTTGCAGTTTGTTTCGGCATCGAAACTTTGTCTGCGTGTTTTTTCGGCTCCGAGGTGACTTTTTTCCTTTTCGGGGCCGAAACCTCTCGGCGTCGATCTGTTTCGGTGCCGCTGTCTCGGCGTCGAGCCGTGTCCACACCGGCATCTCGGTGTCGAGGCTTTTCTCCAGCACTTTCTCGGTCCCGAGAAGGCTGCGTGCCGGTGTCTCGACCGGAGTCGGACGATCTCGGCACTGTTTGGGCCTTTTTCGGTGCCGACGGTTGGTCACCGAATTTATGGGTCGAGCCATGGCCTGGTGGCAGTGGCGTCCCCTGGGCCTTGTAAATGTTTCTTTGTGTGGTTTTCGACGTCTTACTCACGGTTTGTGTATCGTCGAATCCTTCGGAGTCTGAGTCTTGGATCGAGAAGGTACCTTCCTCTTCTTGTTCCTCGAACTCTCGGTGGGCTGTCGGTGCGGACGCCATCTGGAGTCTTCTGGCTCGACGGTCTCGGAGTGTTTTTCGGGACCGGAACGCACGACAGGCCTCGCAGGTGTCTTCGCTGTGCTCAGGTGACAGGCACAGGTTGCAGACCAAGTGTTGGTCTGTGTAGGGGTATTTATTGTGGCATTTGGGGCAGAAACGGAACGGGGTCCGTTCCATCGGCGTTCTTCAGCACGCGGTCGGGCCGACCAGGCCCCGACGGAGGATCGAAAAACTACCCCGAAGGGCACCGGAGCTCTTCGATCTTCGATGCGGTGTGGAATCTAAGTACGCCGATCCCGAACGCAACAATACCGACGAAAATCTTCCGAAATAAGCTAATTTTTCGTTCCGAAACTCGGAGCGACAGGAACACGTCCGAACCCGATGGCGGAAAAAAAACAATCGAAGATGGAGTCGACGCCCATGCGCAATGGAGACAAAAGGAGGAGTCACTCGGTCCCGTGACTCGAAAGACTTCTTCGAACAAAAACAACTTGTAACACTCCGGCCCAACACCAGATGGCGAGCTATTGGAGAACATGCGTATCTACAGCGACAGATGCCATCGAACATACTGTATCAAAATGAGATAAAGTGTGCACAGAGTCCAGGGGTTCTGCTGAGGCTTAACAGAGGCTAAAGTAGATAATACTAATGCTCTTTTGTCGTAGTGTGGTTGAGAAGTTAAGCTTATTAGAGGATAGTGCAAAGCATTTGTTGTGCACACACAGGCAATAAACAAAGCACACACTCAATAACTAACTCCAGGCCAGTTGTGTTTTATATAGCAAAAATATATTTTGGTACTTTATTTCTAGAACCACAAGATTCAAGCTGCAGGTAAGTACATTTGCAAGTAAGTATCCAACATATGTATAAATACCACTTTATTTCAATTTGGCAAGTTAAACAGTTTGAGAAAATAAATTCTGTTTTAAAAGTTGACAGTGCAATTTTTAGAAACAGTCCTTGGGGGGGGGGGGGGGGGGGGGGGGGGGGGGGGGGGGGAAGTTAGCACAGTTTTGAGGTAAGTACAAGACTTACAGTTCCAGTCTCTGGGGGTATGATGCCCACAGGTTGGGGTTCAAGTTGACCCCAAACACCCACCACCAGCAACATGGGGGCCGGCCGGGTGCAGAGGTCAAAGTTGAGGTCAATTTAACATGGACTCCTATGGAGACTGGGGGAACTCTGGATCAGACCTACTTGCAGGTAAGAACCTGCTTCTTCAGAGGGCAGACCTGGGGGGTTTAGAGGAGCACCGAAGGGGCCACCGGGTGCAGGCCGCAAACACAGCATCGGGCTCCCAATGCTTTCCAAAAGGAGACCCCAGGGGGCACAAAAGATGCTGCAGGCTATGTACAGGGGGTCAGTTACGGAAACCCAAAGGCTTTACAAGGAGAAGGGCCGCCTGCTGGACGTTGCTGTGTTGGTGGTCGGATTCCCCAAGGCCAAGGGGCTGTGGGTTCAGTGGTATCTTTGGGCGTCTGGTATCTTCTTCCGGTTCTCTTGCGGTTGTGTGTGTGTGGGTTGGGTGGGGGGGGGGGGGGGGGGGGGGTGTTCATTGTGTTGGACAGGAGGGGTGAAACCCAGGGTGGACACAAGGTCATAATCGCCTCGGGACCAGCTCTAAGTCAGTTAGGCCACCTGGACACAGGCCGTGGGCGTTGGGTGCACAGTGGGCAGGACTCGCAGATCCGGGGCGGTTCTGGAGTCCTTTGCTGGAATTGTTTTTGGACAGGGCCGCTCTCCACTGGAGATCTTAGTCCTCTGGGGGACAGACAGTCCTCTGGAGGCTTTTAAGAAATCACTGATCCTTCAGGATGCGTCACCTTTTGGTTGCAGGGCTTCAGAAGCTGGAGACAGGCCTGTAGGGCTGGGGCCAAGTCAGCTGGTGTCTTCAGTCTTCCCTGCTGGGGTTCAGATTAGCAGTCTTTTCTTCTTGTTGAGGTCGCCAGGAATCTGACAAGCTAGGTTAAGGGGAGCCCCTAAGTCCTGGATTTAAATCCTGGATTTAGGGGCATTGCATCGGTCAGTAGCCCAGGGCTACTGTCACAGTGGGTGACTACACCCTTACGGCATCCACTTCCTTTAGGGAGGGGGGATAAATACCTAACCCTATTGGTCCCCGTCCTCTAAACCAAGTTTGGAGGATTTTGCAAGGAGGGGGTCACTTCTTGTTTTCCCTAATTTTCTCACCGGACTTGCCGCCAAAGGTGGGGCTCTGTCTTGGAGCGGGCATTTCCACCAGCTTTAGTGTCCTGGGGCACTGTAGCAAGGGACGATCCTTTGAGGCTCACCACCAGGTGTGACAGTTTCTGCAAAAGTAAGGGGAGTGCATTTTTAAATAAATCCAACACTGGCATCAGTGTGGGTTTATTGTGCTGAGAAGTTTGATACCAAACGTCCTAGACTTCAGTGATGCCATTATGAAGCTGTGGAGTTCATAATGACAAACTCCCAGCCCATATACTTTAGATGGCCATACTGGATTTAGACACTGTAGGGGGAAATATTGCTAATGCAGCTATGCTCTCACATGTGGTATAGTGCAGCCTGCCTTAGGGCTGTAAGGCCTGCTAGATGGTGTCTTACCTATGCCACAGGCAGTGGTTTGTGGGCATGGCACACTGAATGGGGTGCCATGTCAAGTTTGTCTATTTCTCCCCACAGCACAAAGAAGGTGCAAAGGCTTTTTTGTGCTAGGGCGTGGTGAGGGGTGGCATAATACATGCTGCAGCCCTTGGGGACCTTCCCTGGCCACATGGACCTTTGTACCATGGGTACCTTTTACAAGGGACTGAACTGTGGTGGTAGATAGGGGTGGGTTGGGAATGGGGTGTTTAACCATGCCAAAAGGGTCACTTTCCTACAGGCCACAAATGGACTATTATGCAAAGAGACAGAAAGTAAACTAGTGGGCCCTTTCTCACTATATGTCTCTTGAGGTACTTCCACTATCGGGTCCAGTATCTCAGTAACCTTTAGGTACTTAAATGATTTACAAGTGAAAGAGACATCCACTAGAACAGATGAAACCACAGCAAACCCTAAAGGACAAACGTTTTCACAGGCAACTGATTTCCTTAGGGTCACTGGAGACTACTTACAAATACCAATATCTTCAGAAACAGAGGGCCAACTGATCTAGCTGATGGGTGAGAAACCACAACAGGGGATGAAGACCAACTGTTTCTTGGCCCAAATAAATTGAGCTGCAGGTACAGACAGGCATAGGAGGTGGTTCACTCTTTGCAAGCCCTGGAACATCTTACTTACTGTATTCTAGGGAGCTGGGCTGGTGAGACTCGGAGGCTTAAGGGGAATCTTGGTTCTTTGAGATGTCTTCACAAAGCACTTTTAGGACAACTGGGTCTTGCGCTGCCCTGCCATGTTTGGGGCACTCCTTCACACTGGTACAGTCTAGCTCCCTATGCTACTTAGTTGGTTAATAAGCAATGTGAGGCAACAGGCTTCCTAGATTTGGGTCCGGTTTCAAGAGAGAATGGGAAACCACTTAAAGTTTCCACTTTTGAGTCTCATTCTTTTTACAACGGACGTAAGCCTCCTCAGTGTCTGGTTGACTGAGATGAACCAAGTACTGGCAGAGAGAAGACAATTCCTTTGTTACTGAGGGAGATATCTAGAGCTAGCTTTAAGGACTGCAGTTCTGAAAGGTTTTGGGGATTCTGCAATCCTGAAAGAAAATGATCATGCTGGCTGTTAGCCAGATTGCAAAGGCTGGCAGCCATGGTGTTCACACTGAGCTCAGTTTGGGCTGGATCACCTATTGTTTATTGGCCTACAACTGGAGCAACGTTTAAGGGCCGCTAGCTAACCACAACACAGGACAGGCAAAGGAGGGTGGATAGATTTCTGGAAGGTAACCAGCCATAAGAAACAAGATCTGTGTAGACTTCCTTATCCATCCACTAAGTATACCAGTTTGAAGTGTGCAGGTGACTGTGTCTTAATTAGACATTACCAACCCTCCACTACAGAGACCACTATCATGTACAACAAACTGACATGGAGGCCAACATATTTCAGTACTTTTAAGAATGAATCTCTAGTGACCTTACATGACAGTCACGCACATTGGAGAAATATTTTATACAGCAGTGCAGTGTCATAGAAGGGGAAACCACCACAGCTTACTTAAAGTCCAACGAACACCAAGTACTCCAACAATGTATCAGGGAAAACAGTCCGCATTAAAGCCTAAGAAACATTTATTGCTAATTCTGCACAATGTTCAGGCTATATGATACATTCCCAAGAGAAAACAATATGGAATTGGCATTACTCCAAAGGTTACTAAGGCTTGAACTCCAAGTACTGAAGGATGTATCTTGTAAACTACTGGTGTGGAACTTGTATATTCGTTTGAAAAATCAAGGGTTGCTGATCCATGTTAGGAGTTGGAGGATCTGAAGAGGCGTTAATTGCAATGAAAAAAACAGAAGTAATCATTACCTGAGGAGGATCCATGTCATCAGGTGAAAACTACTGAATGAGGAGATTTGCTTGCCTTTGGAAGCAAAGGATCCTCTCCAGAAATCTACTTTTAAGAAAGCATGAGAGGTTTTGGTACTGACCAGCTTCCCCTTTCCATTTTTTTTTTAATTATTTGTATCTTTACTTACTAAAAACCTCCCAAATTTGGATTTGCTCCAAGGATGGGGCAATTTTTATATCTGTGCCTTGCTCTTCTCTTCAATATCTCAAGATGTGTCTATAGTACATAGATCTGAAGGCCAGAGTAATAACTAAATATTAACTGGTATAAGGCCGTGGAGAAAGACTAGCACAATTGTGTGTAAGGTATTTGGTTAGAAACGTATCTGTCTGTAAAGAGGATTTCCCATTAAGAGACACTTAAATAAATGCCCTAGTAGAAGAAACAGGGGTGGCAAAATCCTTACTATCCTTGTCTGGAGCCACCGACTCAGGCATACATTCGGTTTACCTAGGTTTGATAGTTTTCACCTCATTACAAAGTCCAGGGTTTCCTTTGATAGAACATTTTAGACACAAACTGTTCCTTAGTGACCTCTGACAAATTATAGATCAGAACACACAAGTACTCAACAAACGCCAGTTCCCCAAAAAGAAGCAAGGTTTGTGAGGGTTAGCAACTGCTTACCGCACTTGATGCACTGCTTGGCGACCTTTGTTAACAGCATGCATGACAGAGGGAGGCAATTTTCTTTAGTATCCAATGGAAAATGCAATTCAACGTACTCTTTCAGGAATGGAAGAAAAAGGAAACAAAGGGATGCTGCTGCCCAAAAAAGTGAAAGGCGCAACTTTCAGCCTGCGGCATGAAAAAAGGAAAAGAACTGGTGTGGCAGTTGGTTCTGTATTTATATAGTACTGGAGCTCAAACACAAGGAAATGAAGGCAGTGATCAATATGTATGAGTCGCTTAAATTCTTAAAGGTTTTCTCATGTCCACGCTGTGGCACAGGCAATTCTGGGGCGGCTGGGAAAGAGGGAGAGAAGAACGACAGCAAAAATCATAGAAAAGGCATGAGGACCTTCCTACTAGGTCACACATCTATTTAGTGCAAACGGTCTGATCTTGTTTTAGAGTTCTTGGAAGATTAAGCGAATGGGTATTTTCACCATAATGGACATGCAAAATGGCTTTATTTCTGTTGCTGTACAAAGGTAGGGGTTTATCCACCATCTTTACAGAAGCAATCAGGCCCCAGGAATAAAACTAAAGATTGTAAACATTTTCTTCATTTAATGATATCTATGGCAATCACAACACCTTGCAATCACTCGTTTTTGAAAGGAGGAAATTTAAGGCTACAAGCAGTCAATCCAACCACATCCACACTAAAAGGAGCAGAAGGATCCTACACAGAGAACACTATAGACCAAAGGCACAGAAGAACAACAGGAATTATATTCTGCAACAGAAGTTATGCTGAATGGAAGTTCACTAGATGAGCTACTGCACAGAGTGCTACAGAAAAAGAAAATATAGTTCACTAGGGGACACTGCTTTATAATTAAATGTCCAAGAGTTAATACGGTATGAAAAGCCTTAAGAGGTATTTGAAAACAAGCCGATTCACAACTTTGAGCACTAGGCTTACAGCACTAGCATGACCTTCCACTTACAGGCATAGGAAAAAGGAGGTTCATCCAATTAGAATGAGAGGGACATTGTGAAATACCAAACTGTAGCATCGCGTTCTGGTTGTAGAAAACAAATTTAGCAAGCTGTTGAAAAATCATGAGTCTGATCTGCATATCCGCCTTATACACACAATAGCCAACCAGGAGAGAACTAGCAGTTTCTTACCTACAGGTGTATTGGTGCACCTTGAAGAATGTTCTGTGCTGTGCATTATTGTGCAATCTAGTCGTTGGGTACAGAATTTAGCCATTTTAGTGCTTCCGTTGTTTTTGCTGTTGGGCATCAACGGATCTGCCTATTTGGTGCTTCCTGTGACATTTTATACCTTCCTTCGGAGGCTCCTACCTTTGGTCACCATCTTCAGATTTATTTTTTCTTCTCTATCTTCTTGGGGAGGTGGGTAGTTCGCTTGTGAATCCAGAAAAGTCTTCAAGTTGCAAAACTACACCTACAGATATTGTACGTAGCATGTATCTTTTCTGGATTCACATGCTTTGCATCAATTTTGTAGTGGTTTGTTATTCTTGTGGTGGTTGGGTTGAAGATTGATTTAAATTTGTAAACAATGTTTTAGCTATTTTTGTCCCACCTGAGCTTCTTTGTTCACTTAAATGTCAATACAGTCGTTTTTCGTGAAGGTGTGTAGAGAAGACCATGTTGCTGCCATAAGTATATCTTGTAATGGTGGGTTGTTACAAAGGCAATGGCTGCTCCTTTTTTCCTTGTTGAGTGTGCATTTGGGGTTGAATTTAGCTTCCCTCTCACCTGTGTAGTACAGCTGAATTGGTCGTGGGTTCCTTCTGGCAATAGTCCCTTATGTCAAATCCGTCCCTATATTACCTGCAAAAGACACAAGCAGCTGATTTGTTTTTATCTTTTCCATGAAGTACATTATCGCTCGCCTTGTGTCCAGCATATGTAGTGAGCTCTCTGCTTGATTCTTCAAGTTTTGGAAGAAACTTGGCATTTGTATAGTTTGATTTATGTGGAACTGTGACACTATCTTCAGTAGAAACTGTGGATCTGTCCTCATGGCTACTCTGTCTTTGTGAATTTATTAGTATGGTTCTTGGATTGTGAGTGTGTGTATTTCACTCACTCTGCAAAGAGATATTACTGTCACCAGAAATGTAGTCTTCAATGTGAGCATCTTCAGTGTGGCTTTATGCAGAGGTTCAAGGGTGTTTTCATCAACTCAGTTAGTACCACGTTGAGGTTCCATGTGGGTGAGGGTACTTCCCTTGCTAGTGCCTTTCTTTTAGCCCCGTCAAAAAATCTTCTGACTACTGGAGCTATGAAAAAGCTTCTTCCTATGTAACCTCTTGTGTAGGCCACTAATGCAGCTAAGTGTACTTTTAAAGATCAAAATGTTAACTTACAGTCTAGCAGGTGTATTAGATATTTCAACAATGTTGTTTCCAGTGTGTTTTGCTTTAACCCCTTCGCTGCCAGGCCTTTTCCCCCTCCTGTGCCGAGCCTTTTTTTGGCTATTTGGGGCAGTTCTCGCTTAGGCCCTCATAACTTTCTATTCACATAAGCTACCCACGCCAAATTTGCGTCCTTTTTTTCCCACATCCTAGGGATTCTAGAGGTACCCAGACTTTGTGGGTTCCCCAGAAGGAGGCCAAGAAATTAGCCAAAATACAGTGAAAATATCGTTTTTTAAAAAAAAAAATGGGAAAAAGGGGCTGCAGAAGAAGGCTTGTGGTTTTTCCCCTGAAAATGGCATCAACAAAGGGTTTGCGGTGCTAAAATCACCAGCTTCCCAGCTTTCAGGAACAGGCAGACTTGAATCAGAAAACCCAATTTTCCAACACAATTTTGCCATTTTACAGGGACATACCCCATTTTTACGATTTTTTGTGCTTTCAGCCTCCTTCCAGTCAGTGACAGAATTGGGCATGAAACCAATGCTGGATCCCAGAAACCGAAACATTTCTGAAAAGTAGACAACATTCTGAATTCAGCAAGAGGTAATTTGTGTAGATCCTACAAGGGTTTCTGTAAGGAAATGCCTCCTTGGCATGGTTACCCCCTGACTTTTTGCCTTTGCTGATGCTATGTTTTGAATTGAAAGTGTGCTGAGGCCTGCTAACCAGGCCCCAGCACCAGTGTTCTTTCCCTAACCTGTACTTTTGATTCCACAATTGGCACACCCTGGCATCCAGATAAGTCCCTTGTAACTGGTACCTCTGGTACCAAGGGCCCTGATGCCAGGGAAGGTCTCTAAGGGCTGCAGCATGTATTATGCCACCCTGGAGACCCCTCACTCAGCACAGACACACTGCTTACCAGCTTGTGTGTGCTAGTGAGAACAAAATGAGTAAGTCGACATGGCACTCCCCTCAGGGTGCCATGCCAGCCTCTCACTGCCTATGCAGTATAGGTAAGACACCCCTCTAGCAGGCCTTACAGCCCTAAGGCAGGGTGCACTATACCCTAGGTGAGAGTACCAGTGCATGAGCACTGTGCCCCTACAGTGTCTAAGCCAAACCTTAGACATTGTAAGTGCAGGGTAGCCATAAGAGTATATGGTCTGGGAGTCTGTTTTACACGAACTCCACAGCACCATAATGGCTACACTGAAAACTGGGAAGTTTGGTATTGTAGGCAGTTGGCTCTGTATGTGCTATTTCAAAGTAAGGAATAGCATGCACAGAGTCCAAGGGTTCCCCTTAGAGGTAAAATAGTGGTAAAAATAGATAATACTAATGCTCTATTTTGTGGTAGTGTGGTCGAGCAGTAGGCTTATCCAAGGAGTAGTGTTAAGCATTTGTTGTACATACACATAGACAATAAATGAGGTACACACACTCAGAGACAAATCCAGCCAATAGGTTTTTATATAGAAAAATATATTTTCTTAGTTTATTTTAAGAACCACAGGTTCAAATTCTACATGTAATATCTCATTCGAAAGGTATTGCAGGTAAGTACTTTAGGAACTTCAAATCATCAAAATTGCATGTATACTTTTCAAGTTCTTCACAAATAGCTGTTTTAAAAGTGGACAGAGTGCAATTTTCACAGTTCCTAGGGGAGGTAAGTATTTGTTAGGTTAACCAGGTAAGTAAGACACTTACAGGGCTTAGTTCTTGGTCCAAGGTAGCCCACCGTTGGGGGTTCAGAGCAACCCCAAAGTCACCACACCAGCAGCTCAGGGCCGGTCAGGTGCAGAGTTCAAAGTGGTGCCCAAAACACATAGGCTAGAATGGAGAGAAGGGGGTGCCCCGGTTCCGGTCTGCTTGCAGGTAAGTACCCGCGTCTTCGGAGGGCAGACCAGGGGGGTTTTGTAGGGCACCGGGGGGGACACAAGCCCACACAGAAATTTCACCCTCAGCGGCGCGGGGGCGGCCAGGTGCAGTGTAGAAACAAGCGTCGGGTTCGCAGTGTTAGTCTATGAGAGATCTCGGGATCTCTTCAGCGCTGCAGGCAGGCAAGGGGGGGGTTCCTCGGGGAAACCTCCACTTGATCAAGGGAGAGGGACTCCTGGGGGTCACTCCTCCAGTGAAAGTCCGGTCCTTCAGGTCCTGGGGGCTGCGGGTGCAGGGTCTCTCCCAGGTGTCGGGACTTTGGATTCAAAGAGTCGCGGTCAGGGGAAGCCTCGGGATTCCCTCTGCAGGCGGCGCTGTGGGGGCTCAGGGGGGACAGGTTTTTGTACTCACAGTCTTAGAGTAGTCCTGGGGTCCCTCCTGAGGTGTTGGATCGCCACCAGCCGAGTCGGGGTCGCCGGGTGCAGTGTTGCACGTCTCACGCTTCTTGCGGGGAGCTTGCAGGGATCTTTAAAGCTGCTGGAAACAAAGTTGCAGCTTTTCTTGGAGCAGGTCCGCTGTCCTCGGGAGTTTCTTGTCTTTTCGAAGCAGGGGCAGTCCTCAGAGGATGTCGAGGTCGCTGGTCCCTTTGGAAGGCGTCGCTGGAGCAGGATCTTTGGAAGGCAGGAGACAGGCCGGTGAGTTTCTGGAGCCAAGGCAGTTGTCGTCTTCTGGTCTTCCGCTGCAGGGGTTTTCAGCTAGGCAGTCCTTCTTCTTGTAGTTGCAGGAATCTGATTTTCTAGGGTTCAGGGTAGCCCTTAAATACTAAATTTAAGGGCGTGTTTAGGTCTGGGGGGTTAGTAGCCAATGGCTACTAGCCCTGAGGGTGGGTACACCCTCTTTGTGCCTCCTCCCAAGGGGAGGGGGTCACAATCCTAACCCTATTGGGGGAATCCTCCATCTGCAAGATGGAGGATTTCTAAAAGTTAGAGTCACTTCAGCTCAGGACACCTTAGGGGCTGTCCTGACTGGTCAGTGACTCCTCCTTGTTTTTCTCATTATCTTCTCCGGCCTTGCCGCCAAAAGTGGGGCCTGGCCGGAGGGGGCGGGCAACTCCACTAGCTGGAGTGTCCTGCTGGGTTGGCACAAAGGAGGTGAGCCTTTGAGGCTCACCGCCAGGTGTGACAATTCCTGCCTGGGGGAGGTGTTAGCATCTCCACCCAGTGCAGGCTTTGTTACTGGCCTCAGAGTGACAAAGGCACTCTCCCCATGGGGCCAGCAACATGTCTCGGTTTGTGGCAGGCTGCTAAAACTAGTCAGCCTACACAGATAGTCGGTTAAGTTTCAGGGGGCACCTCTAAGGTGCCCTCTGTGGTGTATTTTACAATAAAATGTACACTGGCATCAGTGTGCATTTATTGTGCTGAGAAGTTTGATACCAAACTTCCCAGTTTTCAGTGTAGCCATTATGGTGCTGTGGAGTTCGTGTTTGACAGACTCCCAGACCATATACTCTTATGGCTACCCTGCACTTACAATGTCTAAGGTTTTGTTTAGACACTGTAGGGGTACCATGCTCATGCACTGGTACCCTCACCTATGGTATAGTGCACCCTGCCTTAGGGCTGTAAGGCCTGCTAGAGGGGTGTCTTACCTATACTGCATAGGCAGTGAGAGGCTGGCATGGCACCCTGAGGGGAGTGCCATGTCGACTTACTCGTTTTGTCCTCACTAGCACACACAAGCTGGCAAGCAGTGTGTCTGTGCTGAGTGAGAGGTCTCCAGGGTGGCATAAGACATGCGGCAGCCCTTAGAGACCTTCCTTGGCATCAGGGCCCTTGGTACTAGAAGTACCAGTTACAAGGGACTTATCTGGATGCCAGGGTCTGCCAATTGTGGATACAAAAGTACATTTTAGGTGAAGGAACACTGGTGCTGGGGCCTGGTTAGCAGGGTCCCAGCACTCTTCTCAGTCAAGTCAGCATCAGTATCAGGCAAAAAGTGGGGGGTAACTGCAACAGGGAGCCATTTCTTTACAGGTATCAAACTTCTCAGCACAATAAATGCACACGGATGCCAGTGTACATTTTATTGTAAAATACACCACAGAGGGCACCTTAGAGGTGCTCCCTGAAACTTAACCGACTATCTGTGTAGGCTGACTGGTTCCAGCAGCCTGCCACACTAGAGACATGTTGCTGGCCCCATGGGGAGAGTGCCTTTGTCACTCTGAGGCCAGTAACAAAGCCTGCACTGGGTGGAGATGCTAACACCTCCCCCAGGCAGGAGCTGTAACACCTGGCGGTGAGCCTCAAAGGCTCACCCCTTTGTCACAGCACAGCAGGGCACTCCAGCTTAGTGGAGTTGCCCGCCCCCACTTTTGGCGGCAAGGCTGGAGGAAACAAAGAAAGCAACAAGGAGGAGTCACTGACCAGTCAGGACAGCCCCTAAGGTGTCCTGAGCTGAAGTGACTAACTTTTAGAAATCCTCCATCTTGCAGATGGAGGATTCCCCCAATAGGATTAGGGATGTGCCCCCCTCCCCTTGGGAGGAGGCACAAAGAGGGTGTACCCACCCTCAGGGCTAGTAGCCATTGGCTACTAACCCCCCAGACCTAAACACGCCCTTAAATTTAGTATTTAAGGGCTCTCCCTGAACCTAGAAATTAGATTCCTGCAACTACAAGAAGAAGGACTGCTGAGCTGACAAACCCCTGCAGAGGAAGACCAGAAGACACCAACTGCCTTGGCCCCAGACTTACCGGCCTGTCTCCTGCCTTCCAAAGAACCCTGCTCCAGCGAAGCTTTCCAAGGGACCAGCGACCTCTGAATCCTCCGAGGACTGCCCTACTTCGAAAAAGACAAGAAACTCCCGAGGACAGCGGCACTGCTCCAAAAGAACTGCAACTTTGTTACAAGGAGCAGATTTAAAGACCCCTGCAACTCCCCGCAAGAAGCGTGAGACTTGCAACACTGCACCCGGCGACCCCGACTCGACTGGTGGAGAACAACCAACTCAGGGAGGACCCTCCGGCGACTCTACGACTGAGTAACTAAAGTTGTCCCCCCTGAGCCCCCACAGCGACGCCTGCAGAGGGAATCCCCAGGCTCCCCCTGACCGCGACTGTCTGAACTCCATTTCCCGACGGCTGGAAAAGACCCTGCACCCGCAGCCCCCAGCCCCTAAAGAAACGGAACTTCTGTGCAGGAGTGACCCCCAGGAGGCCCTCTCCCTTGCCCAGGTGGTGGCTACCCCGAGGAGCCCCCCCCTTGCCTGCCTGCATCGCTGAAGAGACCCCTTGGTCTCCCATTGAAAACTGAAGGAAACCCGACACTTGTTTGCACACTGCACCCGGCCCCCCCTGCGCTGCTGAGGGTGTACTTTCAGTGCTATCTTGTGTCCCCCCCCCGGTGCCCTACAAAACCCCCCTGGTCTGCCCTCCGAAGACGCGGGTACTTACCTGCTGGCAGACTGGAACCGGGGCACCCCCTTCTCTCCATTATAGCCTATGTGTTTTGGGCACCTCTTTGACCTTTGCACCTGACCGGCCCTGAGCTGCTGGTGTGATAACTTTGGGGTTGCTCTGAACCCCCAACGGTGGGCTACCTTGGACCAAAAACTCAAACCTGTAAGTGACTTACTTACCTGTGAAAACTAACAATAACTTACCTCCCCCAGGAACTGTGAAAATTGCACTGTGTCCACTTTTAAAACAGCTTATTGTGTTTTATGTAAAAAGTATACATGCTAAAGTAATGATTCAAAGTTCCTAGAGTACTTACATGCAATACCTTTCAAAAGAGCTATTACATGTAAAATTTGAACCTGTGGTTCTTAAAATAAACTAAGAAAAGATATTTTTCTATAACAAAACCTATTGGCTGGATTTGTCTCTGAGTGTGTGTACCTCATTTATTGTCTATGTGTATGTACAACAAATGCTTAACACTACTCCTTGGATAAGCCTACTGCTCGACCACACTACCACAAAATAGAGCATTAGTATTATCTCTTTTTACCACTATTTTACCTCTAAGGGGAACCCTTGGACTCTGTGCATGCTATTCCTTACTTTGAAATGGCACTGTAAGGAAATGCCTCCTTGGCATGGTTGCCCCCTGACTTTTTGCCTTTGCTGATGCTATGTTTACAATTGAAAGTGTGCTGAGGCCTGCTAACCAGGCCCCAGCACCAGTGTTCTTTCCCTAACCTGTACTTTTGTATCCACAATTGGCAGACCCTGGCATCCAGATAAGTCCCTTGTGACTGGTACTTCTAGTACCAAGGGCCCTGATGCCAAGGAAGGTCTCTAAGGGCTGCAGCATGTCTTATGCCACCCTGGAGACCTCTCACTCAGCACAGACACACTGCTTGCCAGCTTGTGTGTGCTAGTGAGGACAAAACGAGTAAGTCGACATGGCACTCCCCTCAGGGTGCCATGCCAGCCTCTCACTGCCTATGCAGTATAGGTAAGACACCCCTCTAGCAGGCCTTACAGCCCTAAGGCAGGGTGCACTATACCATAGGTGAGGGTACCAGTGCATGAGCATGGTACCCCTACAGTGTCTAAACAAAACCTTAGACATTGTAAGTGCAGGGTAGCCATAAGAGTATATGGTCTGGGAGTCTGTCAAACACGAACTCCACAGCACCATAATGGCTACACTGAAAACTGGGAAGTTTGGTATCAAACTTCTCAGCACAATAAATGCACACTGATGCCAGTGTACATTTTATTGTAAAATACACCACAGAGGGCACCTTAGAGGTGCCCCCTGAAACTTAACCGACTGTCTGTGTAGGCTGACTAGTTCCAGCAGCCTGCCACACCAGAGACATGTTGCTGGCACCATGGGGAGAGTGCCTTTGTCACTCTGAGGCCAGTAACAAAGCCTGCACTGGGTGGAGATGCTAACACCTCCCCCAGGCAGGAGCTGTAACACCTGGCGGTGAGCCTCAAAGGCTCACCCCTTTGTCACAGCCCAGCAGGGCACTCCAGCTTAGTGGAGTTGCCCGCCCCCTCCGGCCACGGCCCCCACTTTTGGCGGCAAGGCTGGAGGGAACAAAGAAAGCAACAAGGAGGAGTCACTGGCCAGTCAGGACAGCCCCTAAGGTGTCCTGAGCTGAGGTGACTCTGACTTTTAGAAATCCTCCATCTTGCAGATGGAGGATTCCCCCAATAGGGTTAGGATTGTGACCCCCTCCCCTTGGGAGGAGGCACAAAGAGGGTGTACCCACCCTCAGGGCTAGTAGCCATTGGCTACTAACCCCCCAGACCTAAACACGCCCTTAAATTTAGTATTTAAGGGCTACCCTGAACCCTAGAAAATTAGATTCCTGCAACTACAAGAAGAAGGACTGCCTAGCTGAAAACCCATGCAGAGGAAGACCAGAAGACGACAACTGCCTTGGCTCCAGAAACTCACCGGCCTGTCTCCTGCCTTCCAAAGATCCTGCTCCAGCGACGCCTTCCGAAGGGACCAGCGACCTCGACATCCTCTGAGGACTGCCCCTGCTTCGAAAAGACAAGAAACTCCCGAGGACAGCGGACCTGCTCCAAGAAAAGCTGCAACTTTGTTTCCAGCAGCTTTAAAGAACCCTGCAAGCTCCCCGCAAGAAGCGTGAGACTTGCAACACTGCACCCGGCGACCCCGACTCGGCTGGTGGAGATCCAACACCTCAGGAGGGACCCCAGGACTACTCTGATACTGTGAGTACCAAAACCTGTCCCCCCTGAGCCCCCACAGCGCCGCCTGCAGAGGGAATCCCGAGGCTTCCCCTGACCGCGACTCTTTGAATCCAAAGTCCCGACGCCTGGGAGAGACCCTGCACCCGCAGCCCCCAGGACCTGAAGGACCGGACTTTCACTGGAGAAGTGACCCCCAGGAGTCCCTCTCCCTTGCCCAAGTGGAGGTTTCCCCGAGGAATCCCCCCCTTGCCTGCCTGCAGCCCTGAAGAGATCCCGAGATCTCTCATAGACTAACATTGCGAACCCGACGCTTGTTTCTACACTGCACCCGGCCGCCCCCGCGCTGCTGAGGGTGAAATTTCTGTGTGGGCTTGTGTGTCCCCCGGTGCCCTACAAAACCCCCCTGGTCTGCCCTCCGAAGACGCGGGTACTTACCTGCAAGCAGACCGGAACCGGGGCACCCCCTTCTCTCCATTCTAGCCTATGTGTTTTGGGCACCACTTTGAACTCTGCACCTGACCGGCCCTGAGCTGCTGGTGTGGTGACTTTGGGGTTGCTCTGAACCCCCAACGGTGGGCTACCTTGGACCAAGAACTGAACCCTGTAAGTGTCTTACTTACCTGGTAAAACTAACAAAAACTTACCTCCCCCAGGAACTGTGAAAATTGCACTAAGTGTCCACTTTTAAAACAGCTATTTGTCAATAACTTGAAAAGTATACATGCAATTTTTATGATTTGAAGTTATGTACTTACCTGCAATACCTTTCAAACAAGATATTACATGTTAAATTTGAACCTGTGGTTCTTAAAATAAACTAAGAAAATATATTTTTCTATACAAAAACCTATTGGCTGGATTTGTCTCCGAGTGTGTGTACCTCATTTATTGTCTATGTGTATGTACAACAAATGCTTAACACTACTCCTTGGATAAGCCTACTGCTTGACCACACTACCACAAAATAGAGCATTAGTATTATCTCTTTTTACCACTATTTTACCTCTAAGGGGAACCCTTGGACTCTGTGCATGCTATTCCTTACTTTGAAATAGCACATACAGAGCCAACTTCCTACAGGCACATACAGAGCCAACTTCCTACAGTTTCCTACAGAAAATAACAACAGAAAAAAACAAAATATTGAAATTGAGGTGAAAAAAATCTGCAATTTTTCTCTACGTTTTACTCTGTAACTTTTTCCTGCAATGTCTTATTTTTTAAAGCAATATACCGTTACGTCTGTTGGACTCTTCTGGTTGCGGGGATATATAGGGCTTGTAGGTTCATCAAGAACTCTAGGTACCCAGAGCCAATAAATGACCTGCACCCTGTCTTTGGTTTTTATTCTATACCTACTATACAGCAATTCATTTGCTGAAATATAATGAGTAAAAAATAGCTATCAAGAAAACCTTTGTATTTCCAAAATGGGCACAAGATAAGGTGTTGAGGAGCTTTGGTTATTTGCACATCTCTGAATTCCGGGGTGCCCATACTAGCATGTGAATTACAGGGCATTTCTCAAATAGACGTCTTTTTTTTTACACTCTCTTATATTTGGAAGGAAAAAATGTAGAGAAAGACAAGGGGCAATAACACTTGTTTTGCTATTGTATGTTCCCCCAAGTCTCCCGATAAAAATGATACCTCACTTGTGTGGGTAGGCCTAGCGCCCGCGACAGGAAATGCCCCAAAACACAACGTGGACACATCCCATTTTTTGACAGAAAACAGAGGTGTTTTTTTTCAAAGTGCCTAACTGTAGATTTTGGCCTTTAGCTCAGCCGGCACCTAGGGAAACCTACCAAACCTGTGCATTTCTGAAAACTAGAGACCTAGGGGAATCCAAGATGGGGTGACTTGCGGGGCTCTGACCAGGTTCTGTTACCCAGAATCCTTTGCAAACCTTAAAATTGGGCCAAAAAAACACCTTTTCCTCTCATTTCGGTGACAGAAAGTTCAGGAATCTGAGAGGAGCCACAAATGTCTTTCCACCCAGCGTTCCCCCAAGTCTCCCGATAAAAATGGTACCTCACTTGTGTGGGTGGGCCTAGCGCCCACGAAAGGAAATGGCCCAAAACACAACGTGGACACATCACATTTTCTCACAGAAAACAGAGGTGTTTTTTGCAAAGGGCCTACTTGTGAATTTTGGCCTCTAGCTCAGCCGGCCCCAGAGGGGGCAGAAAGGGCCTAAAATAAATTTGATTCCCCCACCCCCGGGGAGCGACCCTTGCCTACGGGGTCGCTCCCCTTGCATGACGGCGCAAAAAAAAAAAAAAAAAAAAGATCCCCAGTGCCTAGTGGTTTCTCACCTAAAATCATCCTATTTACCCCCAAGGGGGGCAGAAATGGTCCAAATACAATTTGCCCCTCCAGGGGAGCGACCCTTGCCTAAGGGGTCACTCCCCATCTCTATAGAAAAAAAAATTAGCCCTGGTGCCTAGTACCAATAGGCCAATCTGTCCCCGGGGTCGCTCCCCCTTGCGTGACGGCGCAAAAAAAAAAAGAGCCCTGGTGCCTAGAGGTTTCTGCCCCCCCCCTGGTTGGGGGGGGGGGCAGAAAATGCCTTTAAGAAAAAAAAAATGCCGCCCCTGGGAGCGACCCTTGCCCAAGGGGTCGCTCCCTTATGCCAATTTCCTTTGTAAAAAAGACATCCCTGGTGTCTAGTGGGCGTTTTGACAGCCGGATTGCTTTCAATCCGGCTGCCAAAACGCTGAGAGACTCTTCAACTTCCCTTTGAAGCCTCTCTCTGCCTCCCACATGTGATCGGAAGAGAAATGCAAAGCATTTCTCTTCCGATCGCATGGGGGAGGCTCAGTGACAATCAGCGCGCGCTGACGTCAAAGGCTTCCCCTTCCACCCCTGACTTGGGGGGGGGGGGGGGGGGGGGGGGGGTTTGAGACCCACAGAGGGAGCGCTAGTTACGTGCAGCACTGTGCCGCAGGACGTAACCATTACGTCCGCGGCACAGAAGGGGTTAACAAACTACTTTTTAGACACCACAAGTACTGTTTCCATTTTGTGACGTAACATTTCTTTTTAGCTGGCCTCTGCGTCTCGGAGGACCACTAATGTATTCTTTGGCAGTTTTAGATGACCGAACTCCATGTCTTCAGGAGCCAGGCTTTAGGGCTGGTTCAGGGTGTAGTGCCCTTCCTCCTTCCATTGACAATAAGTGTGTTGGTAATTTCTGAATACTCCCATGTGCCATTTCTAGGAGCTCTGAAAACCATGTCTGTCTTGGGGGGTCACTAGTATTAGTGATTAGTGTTATGTCACTTCTCCTGCATTTGTTGATCACTTTTTGTAACAGTGGTATTAGGAGAAAAGCGTATGCAAATGCCCCTGACAAATTTATCAACAGGGCACTTCCTAAAGATTGGTGAAATGGTTGTCTGGATGCACGGTTTTGGCATTTAGAGTTCTCTGGAGTTGCAAATAGGTCTATATTCGGTGCTCTCCAATTTCTGAAGACCTTGTTGAGCACTTCATGATCGAACACCCATTGTGTGAGAGCATGTTGCTTGCTGCTCAAGCTGTCCCCTTGAATACTGTCTTTGCCTGATAGATGGACTACTGTTTTCTCTATTCTCCTCTGAATTGCGCACTTACAGATCTCTTGAGCTAGCTTTGATAGAGCGAAGGATTGAGCCCCCATTGCTTGTCGATATAAAACCTTGCTGTTGTATTGTCTGTTTGAATCAATATTATTTTGCTGAACAGCTCTTTCTGAAATGATTCTAAGGAAAGGAACACTGTCTTTAGTTCCAGGATAGTGATGTGCTTACAGCATCCTGTTCCTTTCAGACTCCTTGTACTTGGAGCATGCTCATATGCTTTCCCCATCCTATATGAGAAGCATCTGTTGTAATGGTTACTGTTGCAGTTGGTTGTGTAAATGATCTTCTGTGTTATGTGAGATTTGTTGCACCAATGCCATTTCCTTCTGTACTTTCTGCGCAACAACCAAGAGATCCTCCCAACTCCCTGTGCCCATCGATTCTGAAGCCCATTTTGTAATTGGTCTTGTGCAGTCTTGCATATGGAATTAAAGGGATGCATGATGCCATATTCCCTAACAATTTACCCCTAGTCCTCATTGTTGGAGCTTGCACCTGCTCGATAAGGTGAACTTCTCCCAACAGTGACTGAGTTCTCTTCTCACTGAGGTATACTTTCCCCTGTATCGAGTTGATACTTGCTCCCAGGAACATCCTTCCCTGTTTTTTCTAGGTTTATCGAGAAACCCAATGTGAATAATGTCATTATTACCTGTTGTATATGTTTCTGGGACTTTTTGCAAGAGTTTGCCCTTACCAACCATTCGTCTAGGTAAGGGTAAACATGTTTCCCTTGTCTACTGAAGTGTGCTGCTAGGACGTTAGTGAAGACCCTCGGAGCTGATTTTATCCCAAATGCCAGCACTGTGAACTGGTAGTGAGTTTTGTTTACCACAAACCTCAGGTATTTTTTGTGCTTTGCATTCACTGGGATGTGCAGGTAAGTATTTAAGTTCTATTTTTGCCATGTAATCCCCTTTTTGCAATTGTGGGATAACCTCCTGTGAGGTTGTCATCTTGAAACTAAGTTTTTATAAACTTGTTCACAAATGATCTTGTATTGGTCATAGGGATCTATCTATCTTTGGTATTAGAAAATATGTTGAGTAGTTTCCTTTGATGATCTATGTTTTGGGGGCTTTTTCTATTGCTCCCTTGTCCAGCAATTCCTTCACTTCTTTGCGTAGACGTCTAATTTCTTCCTTTAAATGCTCCTTTGTTTTTGGTCCCCTTGTTGGAGATGTCATTCATTAACCATCTTATGCAATATCTGAATGTTTAGGTGGTAATATCCATTTCTCTGACGTTATCTTTCTCCACACATGGAGCAAGTTTATTTTTCTGCCTCTCGCTGGTGTTGTGTGTGAGAGGTTGGATGTTTTATGCTGCCTCTCGCTGGTGTTGTGATTCTCCTTGGAGTCAGCAGCTGGGGTGATTGTGCCTGCTCTGTGAGGCGGACCTCTTCCCTTTTCTCTTACCCAAAAGGACTGGTGTCCTTGCTGACGGAATTGCCACTGTTTGGGTGCGGTTGTTAAACTGGTTCCCTGACACATTTGGTGGGTGGTCACTCACTGGAAGCTGTCCCTTCATGTAGGCCTTCATGATGGTTCGGCCCCTCTTCTCGTGCCTCCTCTGAACTGTAATGGTCCCCATCGACTTTGCTGTTTCATTGTCTTTCTTGAGATGATTTATCATCAACTTTGTTCTCAAACAGTTTTTCTCCATTAAATGGGGAGTTTAGAATGTTGGCTTGTACTTCAGGTTTAAACCCTGATATTTACAAGTGCCCACGTAAGGTTGCACCCAATATCATCTGACAGCTTAGAGGTGTCCGCCAAATCAAGGGTGGATTTCAAGCAGGTATTCACAACATTCTTTCCCTCTTCTGCCAAATGTGCAGCCCTTTTCCTAAAGAGCTCTGGGAGATGTTTCATTAACTCTGTCATTTCATCCATGTGCTAACAGACATCTCTATAATGCACCGCTGATTTGGTGCAAAGCATTCAAATTTGCGTCCCATGAGGTTCATCTTCTTACTCTCCTTCTCTGGAGGCTGCCCTGATATTAAAGGGATGTTAGCCCTTTTACATGCTGTTGCAGTAATGACTGATTCTGATGTCAGTGAACCCTTGATATAAGCGGAGCCTTTGATGAGAAATTCTATTTCTTCTCCGCCCTTGGAAAAACAGCTCTACAAGAGGCATGTTCTTTCAAAGCTTTTCTGCCATGGTTCAGTACACTAGGAAGCATTAGTAGGAATTGGTTCCTGGCTTGGCTCCTCCTCTAGTTGGACCTCATTTATCGGCAGCCCCCCTGATTACTAGTTATAGATTTGGATGTAGTCCTGAGGTGAAGGCATCAACAGTTTTTTCTAGGGCGTCTGTTTCTAGGCCTTGCCAGTGGCACTCAGTATACTTCGACTCTCCTGTGCACTTATACAAGGTCTCCAATTGTTGTTGTTCTTCCTCGTAGAAGGGTTCCTCCTCTTCTTCTTGAGTTCCTGGGGTCAATTGGGCCTCAAGCTCTTTGACATTTTTTGCCTTTCTCTTCCCAAGTCGAGCTCCTGGACGAGAATCAAAATCCCTTCAAGGATTCCCCAAATTTCTCATGTTTTTGGAGTAAGGTGGCTATTTCGGCTTTGAGGTTTCTCCTTTTCCTTTCAATTTTGGCCAATTTGTCTTCAGTGTTGACGCATGGCGAAATTTTTCTCTTCGACACTGAAGAATCCTTCAACAACATGTCGGTTGTCGAAATTTTTTGCTCCTCACACCTTCTCCTTTTTCAACATCAAGGCATCTTTTCCTCTACCTTCCTTCGATGACTGGGATTTTTCAGGAATTTTTTCTCCAGCAGTGTCCCTTTTGAGAGATCTGTGGAGTTCTCGGTCTCAAGGCCAGCTTTCGGTCACGAGTGTTTTGACATCGAGGCTCCCTGTTTAGAGTCAGATTTCTGTAACTCAGCAGCTCTTACCGTCTGCTTTTTCTTGTTTGTGTCTGGGGTTCCATGTCGACAATTCTCAAGTCTGTGTCCGAAGCTTCTTCCTCTGCACCCTCGGCAACAGTTTCCTTCTCGTCACTAGACGATACCAGGTCTCCCAGGGATGAAGTTGCACCCTTAGCCTCACAGTGACTACTGTGCAAGTGTTGCAGTCCTCACTCTTATGCTCGATGGGCAGGTAAGGCTTACACAATGGGTGTTGATCCTTCGCACAAATTTGTTATGGAAATTTGGGCAGAACTGGAATGCACTCTTCTACAACTAGGCCATTCAGGGGCCCTCAATCTCGTTTTCCTAAAAAAAACATTCCCTTGAGGGAAATTTTGTTTCCTCTCTCTCGACTTTCCACAGCACCTATTTTCCACTTTTGTTTTTCAAATTCGGTAAATCTTTAGGTGAACTTCGATGAGGTTCATTAATGTTTACCTTCCTTGTGTTGCAGAGCCTTCAGCCAAGCATCCAGACCCAATAGTGGAAAAAAAGAATCTGAAGATAGCGTCAAAGGGAGGAGCTCCCTCAGACGCGATACTTCATCACAGGAAGCATCAAATAGGCAGGTAAGTTGACGCCCAACAACACCAAAAAAACAAGCATTTACAATCCAACGGGTCTCGCGTTTGCTCATGTTAGAGCTGATCGCTTTGTAAACTCCTAACCCGACTTTTCACCTATCGGGCAAAAGTGCATTTGTGTACACAACCCGAAAAAGTGAAATTAACTATGTAAAGCGCTCGACTTCTGCCAAGCGAGATCGCGCTTGTAAATTAGAGAAAAAAGTCCACGAGCCCGATGGAAAACAGCGAGCCTCGCATGTTTTCTGTACTTGGTCGCTGCGCTCAAGGAGGGCTAGCCACCGGAAAAGCCATGACATATGCTTGCCTTCGACTAATGAAAGCAAGCAGATTTTATTAGGCAAGCCCACGAACCAATAAAAAACACTGACGTTAAGTTGACAGGGCTCCGAGCCCTTTTCTAAATACAAAAGCGTCTCGCTGCGATACGCAAGCGCGAGCGCATGCAACGCAGGCTCGACGCTAAAAAGGAAAGACTACACAAAAAAAAGACTAAAGTTGGAGCATTCCGGATCCAACCACTAGATGGCAGAATAATGCAAAGCTTGTGAATCCAGAAAAGATTTGTGCTGCAAAATTACACATTAAAGGTGACCAGCACCAAAGGTGTTTGCTGCTGAAACCCACAAGTAATGCTGGTTCATCAGACACACGTACATATTTGACAGGTGTGTGTTCCTAAAATACTCAAGAGTAACAAAGGAAGGCTTGAAGTCCCTCAGGTCTAGGATATCAAAGAAAAAGAGAAATAAAAGCAGTGATCTTTCCTGATCGCATGCACTAGTAAGCTCTTGCCCCTACAATTAGTAGACATTGGGTAAACTGTTTGGATTGAAGGACGAGAGTTACGTCTGAGATAAGTCTGTAATTGTAGAGAATCTCTGCATTGCACAGAGCATTTCTCTAGGGATGGTGAAACGATTACTGGCTAAACAATTTTTCTTGGGAAAGTCAATCATCCTCAGTGTTGTGTGTAAAGAGAGCAGCACATATAAATCTTAGTTTTGTTATCCTGGCACTAAGCATGTCCAATAGTGCAGAGGATGATTCTTCTAGTGATCACATGAACTTGGATTCTTCAACCTCAAAATCATGTGACTACTACTGCCAGACTTACAGATCTTGCGAGGAGACTGTCCCTAGTTGGTGTTTTAGTCATAGGAGAATGGCCTAGTGTTTTAATCGTACAGTGCATTATGTGAAAAGCTGCATCGGTTTGTGAAGGTGACACATGTCTGAACCAGTTAAGAGCTCCAGGAGCTCATAATAGATGTGGGTTTAGCTGGAAGAGTAGGAGAAAAATGGGGTGTGGATCTGGAAATACATTTTTGTTTATCAAACCAATTCTAGAAAAAATCTTGCAGATGACTTTGGCTTGTTTGTGTGTACTCACTTTAACACTGTGTGGAGCTCACCCACCAAAGGGCATCAAGCTCAAATCCTTCTAGAAAATATTGACAAAGAAGTCCAACTTGTAAGGAAAATGTCACTTACCCAGTGTACATCTGTTCGTGGCAGTAGTCGCTGCAGATTCACATGCTGTGCATAGTCCGCCGTCTGGTGTTGGGTCGGAGTGTTACAAGTTGTTTTTCTTCGAAGAAGTCTTTTCGAGTCACGAGACCGAGGGACTCCTCCTACTTTGGTTCCATTGCGCATGGGCGTCGACTCCATGTTAGATTGTTTTCCCCGCAGAGGGTGAGGTAGGAGTTGTGTATGTTAGTAATAGTGCCCATGCAATGGAATGAATAATTATGTACAAAATGAAGGTTAAAGTAATATATTTACAAATGTACAAATGTTGAAGATTACTTCCAAACGGCTACAGGCTCCCGGGGAGGCGCATGTGAATCTGCAGCGACTAATGCCACGAACAGATGTACACTGGGTAAGTGACATTTTCCGTTCGGTGGCATGTGTAGCTGCAGATACACATGCTGTGCATAGACTAGTAAGCAGTTATCTCCCCAAAAGCGGTGGTTCAGCCTGTAGGAGTGGAAGTAGTTTGAAATAAAGTTCTTAGTACAGCTTGACCTACTGTGGCTTGTTGTGCAGATAACACGTCTACACAGTAGTGCTTAGTAAATGTGTGAGGCGTAGACCATGTTGCTGCCTTACATATTTCGTTCATTGGAATATTTCCTAGAAAGGACATGGTAGCACCTTTCTTTCTGGTTGAGTGTGCCTTTGGTGTAATAGGCAGCTGTCTCTTTGCTTTAAGATAGCAGGTTTGGATGCACCTAACTAACCCTCTAGCTATACCTTGTTTTGATATTGGATTTCCTGTATGAGGTTTTTGAAATGCAATAAATAGTTTGTAGGAAGTTGGCTCTGTATGTGCTATTTCAAAGTAAGGAATAGCATGCACAGAGTCCAAGGGTTCCCCTTAGAGGTAAAATAGTGGTAAAAAGAGATAATACTAGTGCTCTATTTTGTGGTAGTGTGGTCGAGCAGTAGGCTTATCCAAGGAGTAGTGTTAAGCATTTGTTGTACATACACATAGACAATAAATGAGGTACACACACTCAGAGACAAATCCAGCCAATAGGTTTTTATATAGAAAAATATCTTTTCTTAGTTTATTTTAAGAACCACAGGTTCAAATTCTACATGTAATAGCTCATTCGAAAGGTATTGCAGGTAAGTACTTTAGGAACTTCAAATCATCAAAATTGCATGTATACTTTTCAAGTTATTCACAAATAGCTGTTTTAAAAGTGGACACTTAGTGCAATTTTCACAGTTCCTAGGGGAGGTAAGTATTTGTTAGGTTAACCAGGTAAGTAAGACACTTACAGGGCTTAGTTCTTGGTCCAAGGTAGCCCACCGTTGGGGGTTCAGAGCAACCCCAAAGTCACCACACCAGCAGCTCAGGGCCGGTCAGGTGCAGAGTTCAAAGTGGTGCCCAAAACACATAGGCTAGAATGGAGAGAAGGGGGTGCCCCGGTTCCGGTCTGCTTGCAGGTAAGTACCCGCGTCTTCGGAGGGCAGACCAGGGGGGTTTTGTAGGGCACCGGGGGGGACACAGGTCCACACAGAAATTTCACCCTCAGCGGCGCGGGGGCGGCCGGGTGCAGTGTAGAAACAAGCGTCGGGTTCGCAATGTTAGTCTATGAGAGATCTCGGGATCTCTTCAGCGCTGCAGGCAGGCAAGGGGGGGATTCCTCGGGGAAACCTCCACTTGGGCAAGGGAGAGGGACTCCTGGGGGTCACTTCTCCAGTGAAAGTCCGGTCCTTCAGGTCCTGGGGGCTGCGGGTGCAGGGTCTCTCCCAGGCGTCGGGACTTTAGGTTCAAAGAGTCGCGGTCAGGGGAAGCCTCGGGATTCCCTCTGCAGGCGGCGCTGTGGGGGCTCAGGGGGGACAGGTTTTGGTACTCACAGTATCAGAGTAGTCCTGGGGTCCCTCCTGAGGTGTCGGATCTCCACCAGCCGAGTCGGGGTCGCCGGGTGCAGTGTTGCAAGTCTCACGCTTCTTGCGGGGAGCTTGCAGGGTTCTTTAAAGCTGCTGGAAACAAAGTTGCAGCTTTTCTTGGAGCAGGTCCGCTGTCCTCGGGAGTTTCTTGTCTTTTCGAAGCAGGGGCAGTCCTCAGAGGATGTCGAGGTCGCTGGTCCCTTTGGAAGGCGTCGCTGGAGCAGGATCTTTGGAAGGCAGGAGACAGGCCGGTGAGTTTCTGGAGCCAAGGCAGTTGTCGTCTTCTGGTCTTCCTCTGCAGGGGTTTTCAGCTAGGCAGTCCTTCTTCTTGTAGTTGCAGGAATCTAACTTTCTAGGGTTCAGGGTAGCCCTTAAATACTAAATTTAAGGGCGTGTTTAGGTCTGGGGGGTTAGTAGCCAATGGCTACTAGCCCTGAGGGTGGGTACACCCTCTTTGTGCCCCCCTCCCAAGGGGAGGGGGTCACAATCCTAACCCTATTGGGGGAATCCTCCATCTGCAAGATGGAGGATTTCTAAAAGTTAGAGTCACCTCAGCTCAGGACACCTTAGGGGCTGTCCTGACTGGCCAGTGACTCCTCCTTGTTGCTTTCTTTGTTCCCTCCAGCCTTGCCGCCAAAAGTGGGGGCCGTGGCCGGAGGGGGCGGGCAACTCCACTAAGCTGGAGTGCCCTGCTGGGCTGTGACAAAGGGGTGAGCCTTTGAGGCTCACCGCCAGGTGTTACAGCTCCTGCCTGGGGGAGGTGTTAGCATCTCCACCCAGTGCAGGCTTTGTTACTGGCCTCAGAGTGACAAAGGCACTCTCCCCATGGGGCCAGCAACATGTCTCTAGTGTGGCAGGCTGCTGGAACTAGTCAGCCTACACAGATAGTCGGTTAAGTTTCAGGGGGCACCTCTAAGGTGCCCTCTGTGGTGTATTTTACAATAAAATGTACACTGGCATCAGTGTGCATTTATTGTGCTGAGAAGTTTGATACCAAACTTCCCAGTTTTCAGTGTAGCCATTATGGTGCTGTGGAGTTCGTGTTTGACAGACTCCCAGACCATATACTCTTATGGCTACCCTGCACTTACAATGTCTAAGGTTTTGTTTAGACACTGTAGGGGTACCATGCTCATGCACTGGTACCCTCACCTATGGTATAGTGCACCCTGCCTTAGGGCTCTAAGGCCTGCTAGAGGGGGGTCTTACCTATACTGCATAGGCAGTGAGAGGCTGGCATGGCACCCTGAGGGGAGTGCCATGTCGACTTACTCATCTTGTTCTCACCAGCACACACAGGCTTGGAAGCAGTGTGTCTGTGCTGAGTGAGGGGTCTCTAGGGTGGCATAAGACATGCTGCAGCCCTTAGAGACCTTCCTTGGCATCAGGGCCCTTGGTACTAGAAGTACCAGTTACAAGGGACTTATCTGAATGCCAGGGTGTGCCAATTGTGGATACAATGGTACATTTTAGGTGAAAGAACACTGGTGCTGGGGCCTGGTTAGCAGGGTCCCAGCACCCTTCTCAGTCAAGTCAGCATCAGTATCAGGCAAAAAGTGGGGGGTAACTGCAACAGGGAGCCATTTCTTTACACAAGCCCCCCCCAGCCCACAGGCCAGGAGACTCAGCCCAAGCTGGGAGAGTCTTCCTAGTCTGTCAGGCGAGGAAGAGTAGGAGAAATAGGCTGGTTAGTTGCAGGGCCTACTCTGCCTTACATCCTTCTGTTCAGGTCATTCCCTTTGGGGAACTGACCCACTTCCACAGTGATAGGACCTAGTCTGAATTGCCTCTTGTCTGCCTCTTCAATGTCTCCACCCATTCTTTCTATTTTGGTCTTAGAGGTATCCACCTCTGCTAACCTTATCTTGGCCAGGGTTACCCCTAGCTTACCCAAAGAGGTTACCCAGAGCTGGAGTAACCCCACCATGACCAATAGGGTCAGGGGGCCTAACTTGCTATTTGGCATGGGGTCAGACCACCATGCTAAGGATAGTGCAGCCATAAAGGCTAACACCCAGCAGAGGCCACTGACAGCTGTCAGTGCCCAGAACCACACCTTTAGCTCTTCACCTAAAAGGGAAGGGGCTAAGTTACAGGCTTCTTTGGGTTCAGGTTGCCTGTCTGCTGTATTAGAGTGGGGGGTTACCACATCTTGTAGTAAACACCCTTCTTCCACTCTTTCTTCTGTTAGCTGAGGAGCCACCCACTCAGGTTTAACAGTTGCCTGACTAGCCAGGACTTCTTGTGGGTCAGGTTGGACTTTATCAGGGCCATTTTTGGAGTTCTCCCCTACTGGAGCAGAATCTCCTTGGCTTGCTGTAACCTTGGCTAAAGGTTGTCCACCCTTCCTACTCTGTTTTCTTTTCTTCTTCTTCTGGGGCCTGCTTGCATTTACTGCAGAGGCAGGACTTCCAGAATCCTTGGGAGAGGACTGGCACTGGACCAGTTCCTCTCTTGGGCTCTGACTAACCTCTGGGTAGTCATTTCCAAGGAGACAATCAAGGGGGAGGTCTGTACTGACTACTACCCTTCTCCAGCTAAGAGTGCCACCCACTTCTATGGGCACTAAAGCCACAGGCCTCTTAGTGACCCTGTCTAGGCTAACTCTTACCCTGGCAGTCTCACCTGGGATGTACTGGTGTGAGAGCACCAGCCTGTCATGCACAATAGTGTGGCTGGCACAAGTGTCTCTCAGGGCAGTGGTTGGGATTCCATTCACCAGTAGGTGGTGGAAGTGTCTACTTCCCTCTGGAATCTCCAACTCACCTGTTGGGCCCTGTTTCCAGTTGAAGGCTATGAAGACCTCCTCCTCTGAGGAGTCATCTCCCATGGCTACACTGGTTACCCCTGGAATTTTGTTCTGGGGTTTGTTTTTGGGACAAGAAGTGTCCTTGGTGTGGTGCCCAGACTGTTTACAGTTGTGGCACCATGCCTTAGTGGCATCCCAGTTCTTACCCTGGTACCCACCTTTGTTTTGGGTTGTGTCTTGGGGCCCACCCACCTGTTCTGGTTTTTGGGGGCCTACAGAGGACTCTCTTTCTTTGTTTCTAGTGTCACCCACTTTCTCCTGGGGAGTTTTTGTAACCCCTTTCTTTTGGTCACCCCCAGTGGAAGTTTTGGTTACCCTAGTCTTGACCCAGTGGTCTGCCTTCTTTCCCAATTCTTGGGGAGAAATTGGACCTAGGTCTACCAGATACTGATGCAACTTTTCATTGAAGCAGTTACTTAAAATGTGTTCTTTCATAAACAAATTATAAAGCCCAACATAGTCACACACTTCATTTCCAGTTAACCAACCATCTAGTGTTTTTACTGAGTAGTCTATAAAATCAACCCAGGTCTGGCTCGAGGATTTTTGAGCCCCCCTGAATCTAATTCTATACTCCTCAGTGGAGAATCCAAAGCCCTCAATCAGGGTACCCTTCATGAGGTCATAAGATTCTGCATCTTTTCCAGAGAGTGTGAGGAGTCTATCCCTACACTTTCCAGTGAACATTTCCCAAAGGAGAGCACCCCAGTGAGATCTGTTTACTTTTCTGGTTACACAAGCCCTCTCAAAAGCTGTGAACCATTTGGTGATGTCATCACCATCTTCATATTTTGTTACAATCCCTTTGGGGATTTTTAGGATATCAGGAGAATCTCTGACCCTATTTAAGTTGCTGCCACCATCGATGGGACCTAGGCCCATCTCTTTTCTTTCCCTTTCTATGGCTAGGAGCTGCTTTTCCAAAGCCAATCTTTTGACCATCCTGGCTAACAGGGGGTCATCTTCACTGGAGTTATCCTCAGTGATTTCAGAGGTGTTGGTCTCTCCTGTGAGGGAACCAGCATCTCTGACTATTATTTTTGGAGTCAGGGTTTGAGGGACCCTGTTCTCCCTAGATAGGACTGGTAGGGGGGAATTTTCCTCCAAGTCACTATCCTCTTCCTCTGAGTTGCCACCCTCAGAGGGGTTGGCCTTTTCAAACTCTGCCAAAAGCTCCTGGAGCTGTATTTTGGTAGGTTTGGGGCCCATTGTTATTTTCTTTATTTTACAGAGTGACCTTAGCTCCCTCATTTTAAGATGGAGGTAAGGTGTGGTGTCGAGTTCCACCACAGTCACATCTGTGCTAGACATTTTGCTTCTAAAAGTTGGAATACTTTTTAAGAATCTACAACTGGTTCTAGAATCTAATTCAAACTTTTACAAACTTTTAAACTCTAAAAGAAATGCTAAACAGGATCTAACACAAGGCCCTAGCAGGTCTTTTAAGAATTTAGAAAACTTTTCAAATTGCAAAAATCAATTTCTAATGACAATTTTGGAATTTGTCGTGTGATCAGGTATTGGCTGAGTAGTCCAGCAAATGCAAAGTCTTGTACCCCACCGCTGATCCACCAATGTAGGAAGTTGGCTCTGTATGTGCTATTTCAAAGTAAGGAATAGCATGCACAGAGTCCAAGGGTTCCCCTTAGAGGTAAAATAGTGGTAAAAAGAGATAATACTAGTGCTCTATTTTGTGGTAGTGTGGTCGAGCAGTAGGCTTATCCAAGGAGTAGTGTTAAGCATTTGTTGTACATACACATAGACAATAAATGAGGTACACACACTCAGAGACAAATCCAGCCAATAGGTTTTTATATAGAAAAATATCTTTTCTTAGTTTATTTTAAGAACCACAGGTTCAAATTCTACATGTAATAGCTCATTCGAAAGGTATTGCAGGTAAGTACTTTAGGAACTTCAAATCATCAAAATTGCATGTATACTTTTCAAGTTATTCACAAATAGCTGTTTTAAAAGTGGACACTTAGTGCAATTTTCACAGTTCCTAGGGGAGGTAAGTATTTGTTAGGTTAACCAGGTAAGTAAGACACTTACAGGGCTTAGTTCTTGGTCCAAGGTAGCCCACCGTTGGGGGTTCAGAGCAACCCCAAAGTCACCACACCAGCAGCTCAGGGCCGGTCAGGTGCAGAGTTCAAAGTGGTGCCCAAAACACATAGGCTAGAATGGAGAGAAGGGGGTGCCCCGGTTCCGGTCTGCTTGCAGGTAAGTACCCGCGTCTTCGGAGGGCAGACCAGGGGGGTTTTGTAGGGCACCGGGGGGGACACAGGTCCACACAGAAATTTCACCCTCAGCGGCGCGGGGGCGGCCGGGTGCAGTGTAGAAACAAGCGTCGGGTTCGCAATGTTAGTCTATGAGAGATCTCGGGATCTCTTCAGCGCTGCAGGCAGGCAAGGGGGGGATTCCTCGGGGAAACCTCCACTTGGGCAAGGGAGAGGGACTCCTGGGGGTCACTTCTCCAGTGAAAGTCCGGTCCTTCAGGTCCTGGGGGCTGCGGGTGCAGGGTCTCTCCCAGGCGTCGGGACTTTAGGTTCAAAGAGTCGCGGTCAGGGGAAGCCTCGGGATTCCCTCTGCAGGCGGCGCTGTGGGGGCTCAGGGGGGACAGGTTTTGGTACTCACAGTATCAGAGTAGTCCTGGGGTCCCTCCTGAGGTGTCGGATCTCCACCAGCCGAGTCGGGGTCGCCGGGTGCAGTGTTGCAAGTCTCACGCTTCTTGCGGGGAGCTTGCAGGGTTCTTTAAAGCTGCTGGAAACAAAGTTGCAGCTTTTCTTGGAGCAGGTCCGCTGTCCTCGGGAGTTTCTTGTCTTTTCGAAGCAGGGGCAGTCCTCAGAGGATGTCGAGGTCGCTGGTCCCTTTGGAAGGCGTCGCTGGAGCAGGATCTTTGGAAGGCAGGAGACAGGCCGGTGAGTTTCTGGAGCCAAGGCAGTTGTCGTCTTCTGGTCTTCCTCTGCAGGGGTTTTCAGCTAGGCAGTCCTTCTTCTTGTAGTTGCAGGAATCTAACTTTCTAGGGTTCAGGGTAGCCCTTAAATACTAAATTTAAGGGCGTGTTTAGGTCTGGGGGGTTAGTAGCCAATGGCTACTAGCCCTGAGGGTGGGTACACCCTCTTTGTGCCCCCCTCCCAAGGGGAGGGGGTCACAATCCTAACCCTATTGGGGGAATCCTCCATCTGCAAGATGGAGGATTTCTAAAAGTTAGAGTCACCTCAGCTCAGGACACCTTAGGGGCTGTCCTGACTGGCCAGTGACTCCTCCTTGTTGCTTTCTTTGTTCCCTCCAGCCTTGCCGCCAAAAGTGGGGGCCGTGGCCGGAGGGGGCGGGCAACTCCACTAAGCTGGAGTGCCCTGCTGGGCTGTGACAAAGGGGTGAGCCTTTGAGGCTCACCGCCAGGTGTTACAGCTCCTGCCTGGGGGAGGTGTTAGCATCTCCACCCAGTGCAGGCTTTGTTACTGGCCTCAGAGTGACAAAGGCACTCTCCCCATGGGGCCAGCAACATGTCTCTAGTGTGGCAGGCTGCTGGAACTAGTCAGCCTACACAGATAGTCGGTTAAGTTTCAGGGGGCACCTCTAAGGTGCCCTCTGTGGTGTATTTTACAATAAAATGTACACTGGCATCAGTGTGCATTTATTGTGCTGAGAAGTTTGATACCAAACTTCCCAGTTTTCAGTGTAGCCATTATGGTGCTGTGGAGTTCGTGTTTGACAGACTCCCAGACCATATACTCTTATGGCTACCCTGCACTTACAATGTCTAAGGTTTTGTTTAGACACTGTAGGGGTACCATGCTCATGCACTGGTACCCTCACCTATGGTATAGTGCACCCTGCCTTAGGGCTCTAAGGCCTGCTAGAGGGGGGTCTTACCTATACTGCATAGGCAGTGAGAGGCTGGCATGGCACCCTGAGGGGAGTGCCATGTCGACTTACTCATCTTGTTCTCACCAGCACACACAGGCTTGGAAGCAGTGTGTCTGTGCTGAGTGAGGGGTCTCTAGGGTGGCATAAGACATGCTGCAGCCCTTAGAGACCTTCCTTGGCATCAGGGCCCTTGGTACTAGAAGTACCAGTTACAAGGGACTTATCTGAATGCCAGGGTGTGCCAATTGTGGATACAATGGTACATTTTAGGTGAAAGAACACTGGTGCTGGGGCCTGGTTAGCAGGGTCCCAGCACCCTTCTCAGTCAAGTCAGCATCAGTATCAGGCAAAAAGTGGGGGGTAACTGCAACAGGGAGCCATTTCTTTACATAGTTGTTTTGTTTTCCTAATTAGTTTTGTTCTGTCAATGTAGTACATTAGTGCTCTTTTGATGTCTAATGTATGTAGTGCTCTTTCAGCTATTGAGTCTGGCTGTGGAAAGAACACTGGCAATTCTACTGTTTGATTTAAGTGGAACGGTGAGATGACCTTTGGTAAGAATTTTGGGTTGGTTCTTAGAACTACCTTATTTTTGTGTATTTGAATAAATGGTTCTTGTATAGTAAATGCCTGAATTTCACTTACTCTTCTTAGAGATGTAATGGCAATGAGAAATGCAACTTTCCACGTTAGATATTGCATTTCGCAAGAATGCATGGGTTCGAAAGGTGGACCCATGAGTCTTGTTAAGACAATATTGAGGTTCCATGAAGGAACAGGTGGTGTCCTTGGTGGTATAATTCTTTTTAGGCCTTCCATAAATGCTTTAATGACAGGTATTCTAAATAGGGAAGTTGAATGAGTAATTTGCAGGTATGCAGATATTGCTGCGAGATGTATCTTTATGGAAGAGAAAGCTAGATTTGACTTTTGCAAATGTAGTAAATACCCTACAACATCTTTTGGAGATGCATGCAATGGTTGAACTTGATTATTATGGCAGTAGCAAACAAATCTTTTCCATTTACTTGCATAGCAGTGTCTAGTGGATGGCCTTCTAGCTTGTCTTATGACCTCCATACATTCCTGTGTGAGGTTTAAGTGTCCAAATTCTAGGATTTCAGGAGCCAAATTGCTAGATTCAGCGATGCTGGGTTTGGATGCCTGATTTGTTGCTTGTGTTGTGTTAACAGATCTGGCCTGTTGGGTAGTTTGACATGAGGTACTACTGACAGGTCTAGTAGTGTTGTATACCAAGGTTGTCTTGCCCATGTTGGTGCTATTAGAATGAGTTTGAGTTTGTTTTGACTCAATCTGTTTACTAAATATGGAAGGAGAGGGAGAGGGGGAAAAGCGTATGCAAATATCCCTGACCAGTTCATCCATAGAGCATTGCCTTGAGATTGCCGGTGTGGGTACCTGGATGCGAAGTTTTGGCATTTTGCGTTTTCTTTTGTTGCAAATAGATCTATTTGAGGTGTTCCCCAAATTTGGAAGTAAGTGTTCAGGATTTGGGTGTGAATCTCCCATTCGTGGACCTGTTGGTGATCCCGAGAGAGACTGTCTGCTAGCTGGTTCTGGATCCCTGGAATAAACTGTGCTATTAGGCGAATGTGGTTGTGAATTGCCCAATGCCATATTTTTTGTGTTAGGAGACACAACTGTGTTGAGTGTGCCCCCCCCTGTTTGTTTAAATAATACATTGTTGTCATGTTGTCTGTTTTGACCAGAATGTATTTGTGGGTTATTATGGGTTGGAATGCTTTCAACGCTAGAAATACTGCTAACAATTCGAGGTGATTGATATGAAACTTTCTTTGATGTACGTCCCATTGTCCTTGTATGCTTCGTTGATTGAGGTGTGCCCCCCACCCTGTCATGGAAGCATCTGTTGTTATCACGTATTGTGGCACTGGGTCTTGGAAAGGCCGCCCTTTGTTTAAATTTGTACTGTTCCACCATAGAAGCGAGATATATGTTTGGCGGTCTATCAACACCAGATCTAGAAGTTGACCCTGTGCGTGTGACCATTGTGATGCTAGGCACTGTTGTAAAGGCCTCATGTGCAATCTTGCGTTTGGGACAATGGCTATGCATGAGGACATCATGCCTAGGAGTTTTAATACCATCTTTGCATGTACTTTTTGTGTTGGATACATAGCTTGTATCACCTTGTGAAAATTGTGAACCCTTTGTGGACTTGGAGTGGCTATCCCCTTTGTTGTGTTGATTGTGGCTCCTAAGTATTGCTGTGTTTGACACAGCAGAATGTGTGACTTTGCATAGTTGATGGAGAAACCCAGTTTGCAAAGGGTTTGTATAACATAATCTGTGTGGTGTGAACACTTTGTTAGCGAGTTGGTTTTTATTAACCAATCGTCTAGGTACGGGAACACGTGTATTTGCTGCCTTCTGATATGTGCAGCTACTACTGCTAGACATTTCGTAAAGACTCTTGGCGCGGTTGTTATTCCGAATGGCAACACTTTGAATTGGTAGTGTATTCCTTTGAATACGAACCGTGGTATTTCCTGTGCGAGGGATGTATCGGTATATGGAAATACGCGTCTTTTAGATCTAAGGATGTCATGTAGTCCTGCTGTTTCAGTAGTGGTATTACGTCTTGTAACGTGACCATGTGAAAGTGTTCTGATTTGATGAAGGTGTTTAATGTTCTGAGATCTAATATCGGTCTCAGAGTTTTGTCCTTTTTTGGTATTAGAAAGTACAGTGAGTAAACTCCTGTGTTCTTTTGTGGACCTGGTACTAATTGTATTGCGTCTTTTTGCAGTAATGCTTGAACTTCTAGTTGTAGAAGGTCTAAATGCTGTTTTGACATATTTTGTGTTTTCGGTGGGACGTTTGGAGGGAGTTGGAGAAATTCTATGCAATAACCATGTTGGATAATTGCTAAGACCCAAGTGTCTGTTGTTATCTCCTCCCAAGATTTGTAAACTGGCTTAGTCTTCCCCCCACTGGTGTTGTGTGAAGGGGTTGAGTGACTTGTGAGTCACTGCTTGTTTTGAGGGGTTTTGGGCCCTTGAAATTTTCCCCGGTTTCTTGGGAATTGGCCCCCTCTGTATTGGCCCCGAAAGCCTCCCCTTTGATACTGTCCCTGGTAGGTAGACGGTGTTGTTTGTGAGGTGCTGGCTTGTGTGGCTTGACCTCGAAACCCTCCTCTGAAAGTAGTTTTGCGAAATGTGCCAAATGTGCCTCTGCCCTGCGGGGAATAGAGTGCGCCCATGGCTTTAGCCGTGTCAGTGTCTTTCTTTAATTTTTCAATTGCAGTGTCCACTTCTGGTCCAAACAATTGTTGTTCATTGAACGGCATATTGAGCACTGCCTGTTGTATCTCAGGTTTGAAGCCGGATGTGCGCAGCCATGCGTGCCTCCTTATCGTTACAGCAGTATTTATAGTTCTTGCAGCTGTATCTGCTGCATCCATAGAAGAACGGATTTGGTTGTTGGGTATGTTTTGTCCCTCTTCAACCACTTGTTTTGCCCGTTTTTGGAATTCTTTGGGGAGGTGCTCGATGAGATGCTGCATCTCGTCCCAATGGGCTCTGTCATATCGCGCTAGGAGTGCCTGCGAGTTGGCGATGCGCCACTGATTTGCAGCTTGTACTGCAACCTTTTTCCCGGCTGCATCAAACTTTCGGCTCTCCTTGTCTGGAGGTGGTGCGTCGCCTGATGTGTGCGAGTTGGCTCTTTTACGAGCTGCTCCTACGACAACTGAATCTGGTGTCAGTTGTGATGTAATAAAAGCAGGGTCTGTGGGTGGTGCCTTGTATTTCTTCTCCACCCTTGGGGTTATTGCTCTGCTTTTAACTGGCTCTTTAAAGATTTGTTTAGCGTGCCTTAGCATTCCTGGGAGCATAGGAAGGCTTTGATAATTGCTATGGGTGGAGGACAGGGTGTTAAAAAGGAAGTCATCCTCCATAGGCTCTGAATGTAGCGATACGTTATGAAACTCTGCTGCCCTAGCTGCCACCTGAGCATACGCTGTACTGTCCTCAGGTGGTGAGGGCTTAGTGGGGTACGACTTAGGGCTATTGTCCGATACTGGGGTGTCATAGAGATCCCATGCGTCCTGGTCATCTTGGCTCATGGTGGTATGAGCTGGTGATTGTGACGGAGTCTGTGCCGGTGATATATGAGTTGCCGGTGGTGGAGAGGGTGGTGGAGTTACCTTCTTTACCACTTTTGCTTGTGGTGTTTTTTCTTGTTGTTGGAAATCCAGTTTCCTTTTTCTTCTGATTGGGGGGGGAAGGGTGCTGATCTTCCCTGTACCACTTTGTATAAAGATCCGCTTTTGCGTGTGATCTACAGCTGTTGTTTGTAATTCCTCCTCAAATCTGTGTTTTTGAAGTTGGGAGGACAGTGATTGTTCCTCTGAGTAGGAACTGGCTTTCGGTTCGGTTGCTGGGCGTTTTGGCACCGAAACCGTGTCTTTTGTTGTTTTCGGCTCCGAAGAGATTTTCATCTTTTTCGGTGTCGTACCTTCTTGGCGTCGACCATCTTCGGTGCCGCTATCTCTGTGCCGAGCAGCTTCGGTGCCGCTGTCTCGGTGTCGACCCTTTTCTGCGGCACTTTCTCGGTCCCGAGATTGCTGAGTGCCTGTGTCTCGACCTGAGTCGGACGATCTCGGCACCAGCTCGCCCTTTTTCGGTGCCGATGGACGGTCACCTACTTTATGGGTTGAGCCATGGCCTGTCGGCAGTGACGTCCCCTGGGCTTTGTCTGTTTTTCTGTGTGATGCTTGTTTCGACGTCTTACTCACGGTTTCTTCGACGTCGAATTCTTCGGAATCCGATTCGTGGATGGAGAATGTTTCTTCTTCTCCCTCTTCCTCGAACCGTTGTTGTCCTGTGGGCGTGGACGCCATCTGCAACCTTCTGGCTCTTCGGTCTCGGAGCGTTTTTCTCGACCGAAACGCTCGACAGGCCTCACACGTCTCTTCTTTGTGCTCGGGTGACAGGCACAAGTTACAGACCAAATGTTGGTCTGTATAGGGATATTTACTGTGGCATTTAGGACAGAATCGGAACGGGGTCCGTTCCATCAGTCTCGATGTTGCACGCGGTCGGGCCGACCAGGCCCCGACGGGGGATCGAAATTACCCCGAAGGGCTACCGGAGCTCTTCAAGATTCGGTGTTGATTCTAATCTAACCCGATACCGAACTAAACAATACCGACAAATTTTCCGTTGATTCTGACTAACTTTCCAACCCAAAACACGGAGCGTAAAGGAACACATCCGAACCCGATGGCGGAAAAAAACAATCTAACATGGAGTCGACGCCCATGCGCAATGGAACCAAAGTAGGAGTCCCTCGGTCTCGTGACTCGAAAAGACTTCTTCGAAGAAAAACAACTTGTAACACTCCGACCCAACACCAGACGGCGGACTATGCACAGCATGTGTATCTGCAGCTACACATGCCACCGAACATTAAGTTTCTCCATTCACAAGCTGGCAGATTAAAAAAACGGCTTTTGCATCAACAGTGACCATACCATCAATGCAGGGCACAAGTGTGCTTGTATTGCCTGGAAGACTAATTTATAAACAGAACTGATGTAGGACTGTTACTGTACCTTAACTCATTGTACACATAGCAATCTGTTTATTTTACGAGTACTGTTACACAACTAAATCTCTCAATACATTATATTACTTCTTTTTATGTTGGCTGTTTATGCTGAAGACAAACATTTGTGACTTACTGGACCATAAAAATCATTGTGGAATAACAATTGGTTCCTTGTATAAACAGTGGTATATCATTGAGGTATAGTATTAACCAAGTGCAATAACTTATTGCAATACTGATGACTGAATCTTGTATAATCATAATATTGGTGACTGATTTTTCTGCATTTTGCCCATTTACTTTAATTTCCATTTGCATGTATTTTTTTCTTATTTTTGTTAAATTGTTCAGAATAGACTATCACTATATGAAACAGAATAATCCATATAGATTTCATTTGAATCTCTATGTATTGAATACTGTATAGGTATGGTAATGGATCCTTGTTGTTTAGAACAAACTTAGACCCCACGTTCCTTTCTATAGTTGGGTTTCCCTTGTTTTGTTAAAATGCCCCATAAAAACACTCCAGCATACAGCACAGTAGTTGTCGCCATGCTTCTTGTGGAATGTATTTAAACACTCTGCCATGGAGTGGACGCTTTAGTTTGATGTGAGAAAGAGTTGCTGACAGAGCCAAGGTGCAATTCACTGCTTGTAAAGCACGCAGCCTCGGCTTAGGTGTCCAAAGGATATAAACCAGCTAGTCTGATGCACGCAAGTCCTCAGTCTTGTCCAAGCAGAACATGATGGACATGCAAATAGCCTGTAAGCACAAGGATTCTTCGCTAACATGGCAAAATTTAGGGAAAGAAATAATTGTAGAATGACTTGCTCATTTAAATAAAAATCCGATAAAACTTAGATCATAAATTTAAGATCTGGGAGAAGATATTTGTGGCGAGTCGAAGGTGTGGCTCGTTTATAATGAATGCATGTAACCCTCCGCCTGCGTTCCCTTTATGCTGCGAGCATGCGCAGTCTTGCCTTTCCCTGCGCCCAAACTGTCTCTGAGCGCGCCCTAGCCACTTCCAGGACCAAAAGGGACAATAATAAGACGACGGGATGCGGGTGTTAAAAAATCTTCGTGTGTGTGGCAGGCTGTGTTGCAGGAGATCAAAGACATGCACGGAAGAGAGAGGCTGTTCCTTTGTTTAATTCAAGAATTGAGCATTTCAGGAGGCCGATCTGGGGCAGCCTTGAACTTGATTATTTTGTTTAAAGACTTGGCAAATACTTTTCTTTTTTCTTTTTACCGAGCCTCTTCAATTCATTATCATGTCAGAGGGCCTTCAAATATGCGATGTCAAGATGCCTATGAAGCAGGGCTAGTTTTAGGATTTAACTGTGTGTTCAACAATTTTCAGGCAACAATAGAAAGTCCAGATATCATTGGTGATTAATGTACCTGCTGGAGAGAGATTGGAGTTTTGTCTGTTGGAAGTTTTGACTCATCTAAGGTAGCGCCTTGGGTTAATACGTCTGCTACAAAGAACTGAACCATGCAAACAGAACTGCATTCATATTGATAGCTCAGTGAGTTGCTGCTTTTGTAACAGAGATTCTTTTGTTACTTGCAATTCATAAGTTACAATTCAAATATAGCACAGTGACCTACGAATTATCAAAGCTGCTTGCAAACCGCATGGTATAAGTTAAAAGATGGATTTTTTCCTAGTTTTTCATTAACCTAATGTTGCTAAAAAAGGGTTCTGGGTGGAAATAAACTCTTATTAATAAAGCTAACTAACCCCAACTACTGGCGCCAATCCCCACCACTGTGGAACGTTTTAAATCTTGAGTTTGTGCTTTTCCAGACCAAACACACTTATCCTGTCTACTAATATGCATGACATGTGATTCCCACACCTTTTAATCCTCAATGTCTTATGTAACATTTCCTATAGACTGATTTACACATGTATGATTCATTGTTTCTGTATAATATGTGTGTGTGACATAAAGAGCTCTAACACTCTACACTGGTGTGAGTAATGCTATACAGCAAATTAAGATGTGAGAGAGAGGGGCATTCAATAGATGAAGGACACTGTTGGAGGGTGGTAGTGAGTAACTCGAAGGAGGAGGTCATGGGGGGGGAGGAGTTGTTGCAAGTGCACTACCAAGGGCGCTATGGAAATAGTGTGTTGATCATCGTGGAAACATAACATATATACCATGAGCTCAATGTTTGATAGTGCTGCCTTTTAGAGATTTGTACTTCTCATTCCCATTAAGTCAGCTGGCATTTTATTTATTTTTGTAAACACAATGTAAACAATTTGCAAAGGGTTTAATAGTGCCCCCTTCAATTGATGTGTGAATTCATAGTTTGAATATATGATTTTTGAAACAAAATATATAAAGTTTATTTAAAATTGAATAACTGTTTTTATCTTAATGTAGAATTATCACTGTTCTTGGCATTGGTCTGGGCCGGGCCCTGCACATCTGCCAACAGCCAAAGCTAGAGCTGGAAGAGCACAGCTCCAGGATCTATTTGTGCTGTGTGCCTCTTGGGAAGGGACTGGAAGGTGTGATCAGTCAATGCTATACAATTAGGGTCTTGCCTGAAACAGGAATCCTGTTTCCCAACAAGTCTCCCAGAAGAACAGGAGTCTAGTCCAAGTCAGTCTAAAACTCCAGATTCCTGCCCTAGTCCTACTTTTAGCGCTGATATCACAGTGCAGTATTTAAGGGCACAAAGCAGTATTTGAGTAGGTCTGATAAGGCAGGCCCTGCTTAGAGCATCTGTTACATCTAATCCACTGCTAAGGCTTCGATCCCAGCCCCTCTCCTGAGGGTGCCCTTTACTCAGCCACCCCACCCTGTTACCTCTTTTCTCCCACTGCAAGCAGCATCCCGCTCATGCACTATCTTCCCTCCACTCCTCAGAGTCCATCATACTTAAGGCCATCATAGAGGGGGCAGGGAGAGGACGACACGTGTGTGGTCTTGGCAAGAGTTTCAGTGTCTTGTGGCAGCACCAGACCCGCAGAGGGCAGTTTGAGGAGAGTTCTGCTCTTGGAATAGTGAGTCGGATTAAGGAGAATGTTGGGTTTGGAATGTAAGGTAAGCCTTTCATCTAAGGTCGATAGACTGAGCACCAATGATTTGGTTAACAGTACCTCAAGGTATAATATTTGCTTGTACACTTCTGTGCAAATGAGAATGAGTAGCTAGGCATAAAATAATCCTTACCCATATGAAAGAGTTCAGAGAATCAGCCTGCTCTCACTAGAGGGCAGGAGTCAGCACTGGAGGTAGATTTTGGAAGGCTGAAGCTCAGAGAGGGGCATGTCAGCACAGGGGCAGGGGTTTGAAGGACTAAAAGACTGCCTTGCAAGGATAGCAGACAAGAAGCATGTCAGTACTGTGCAGAACTGAGTGAATAGGGACATGAGCACTGGGGTCTGGAGGGCTCAGTGAAGGAACCTTAGCTCAAATGGATCCAGTTAGAGCTCTGTGAAGAGAGGGGACTCAGCACATGGGTCCTGAAGGCAGATTTGCACTCCTACACACTTCTCTTCACGTGTTCCATCTGGTGAAATGCAGGGCATGCATGTGCGCACAGTGAGTTTTACTTGGATAGAGGGACCTTTTGAGGCCTGGCACAAGCTAAAGGTACTCTCAGATGCATTGCGGCCAGCGGGAGCCGGCTTGCAACCTAGGGCCCATATACCTACAATGGTTGGAAGCCGGCAACCTGAGGTCACAAGGTGCAAGAGTTTGGGCCATGTCACATAAGAGCCAAAGGCTACTCAGAATGTGGGAGGTCATCAGCGATGAGGATCCTCATCTCTAGTGCACAGGCCAAACATTCTTTCAGCGGGTTTGTCGAGGAGCTTGCCATAAGGTAGCAAAGAAATAGGACAAGAGGACAGGGTGGAAGTTAATAGATAAGGTGAAAAGGCAAAGGAAATGAAGAAAAGCAGAAGGTAGGAACTCAGAAGTTCTGGATAGAAAGAAGTTGAGGAGGAGTGGGCAACTATGAAGGAGTGATACTGAGGAAGGAAATAAGTAGGGTACAGTGAGAATGGGATATGAAGTAGAGAGAATAAAGTCAGGAGAGTCCTAGCATTTGAAAATGACAAAGCATGTAGGAAAGCCTGAATGATAAAGATGGGAGAGAGGAGGAAAGGAGAAAAGATAAGAATGGGGACTGGAAATAAATAAAAGGTGCAGGATAGGAAAGCAGAATAATAGGAAGGACAGAATTAACAGAAAGATGGAGAGGGATAAACATTTGGAGGAGAGGATGACCTCTGGATGTGATATAGTAAAAAGGAAGATGTGAGTAAGCAAGAAATGCTGAGGAAAAAAAAGAAAGGGATGTGAAATATAAAAAGGAGAGAAAAAAGACGAAAAAAAGACGGAAGGACAATAAGAAAAAACAAAAGGCGATCGGTAATCAGAGGGTAGGTAAAAGGATTGAAAGGGACAATTAGAAGACTATCGTGGCAACATCAATGCACTAGTTCAATAGGTTAATCTCCTAGGTAACGAAATTCATTAGTACAGTAGTTCAGTGGTTTTGCACATGATTGCTGCCTAAGAAGTGCCATCCAGGGAGCGTTTGTAAGGAAATGCCTCCTTGGCATGGTTGCCCCCTGACTTTTTGCCTTTGCTGATGCTATGTTTACAATTGAAAGTGTGCTGAGGCCTGCTAACCAGGCCCCAGCACCAGTGTTCTTTCCCTAACCTGTACTTTTGTATCCACAATTGGCAGACCCTGGCATCCAGATAAGTCCCTTGTAACTGGTACTTCAAGTACCAAGGGCCCTGATGCCAAGGAAGGTCTCTAAGGGCTGCAGCATGTCTTATGCCACCCTGGAGACCTCTCACTCAGCACAGACACACTGCTTGCCAGCTTGTGTGTGCTAGTGAGGACAAAACGAGTAAGTCGACATGGCACTCCCCTCAGGGTGCCATGCCAGCCTCTCACTGCCTATGCAGTATAGGTAAGACACCCCTCTAGCAGGCCTTACAGCCCTAAGGCAGGGTGCACTATACCATAGGTGAGGGTACCAGTGCATGAGCATGATACCCCTACAGTGTCTAAATAAAACCTTAGACATTGTAAGTGCAGGGTAGCCATAAGAGTATATGGTCTGGGAGTCTGTCAAACACGAACCCCACAGCACCATAATGGCTACACTGAAAACTGGGAAGTTTGGTATCAAACTTCTCAGCACAATAAATGCACACTGATGCCAGTGTACATTTTATTGTAAAATACACCACAGAGGGCACCTTAGAGGTGCCCCCTGAAACTTAACCGACTATCTGTGTAGGCTGACTAGTTTTAGCAGCCTGCCACAAACCGAGACATGTTGCTGGCCCCATGGGGAGAGTGCCTTTGTCACTCTGAGGCCAGTAACAAAGCCTGCACTGGGTGGAGATGCTAACACCTCTCCCAGGCAGGAATTGTCACACCTGGCGGTGAGCCTCAAAGGCTCACCTCCTTTGTGCCAACCCAGCAGGACACTCCAGCTAGTGGAGTTGCCCGCCCCCTCCGGCCAGGCCCCACTTTTGGCGGCAAGGCCGGAGAAAATAATGAGGATAACAAGGAGGAGTCACTGGCCAGTCAGGACAGCCCCTAAGGTGTCCTGAGCTGAGGTGACTCTAACTTTTAGAAATCCTCCATCTTGCAGATGGAGGATTCCCCCAATAGGGTTAGGATTGTGACCCCCTCCCCTTGGGAGGAGGCACAAAGAGGGTGTACCCACCCTCAGGGCTAGTAGCCATTGGCTACTAACCCCCCAGACCTAAACACGCCCTTAAATTTAGTATTTAAGGGCTACCCTGAACCCTAGAAAATTAGATTCCTGCAACTACAAGAAGAAGGACTGCCTAGCTGAAAAACCCCTGCAGAGGAAGACCAGAAGACGACAACTGCCTTGGCTCCAGAAACTCACCGGCCTGTCTCCTGCCTTCCAAAGATCCTGCTCCAGCGACGCCTTCCAAAGGGACCAGCGACCTCGACATCCTCTGAGGACTGCCCCTGCTTCGAAAAGACAAGAAACTCCCGAGGACAGCGGACCTGCTCCAAGAAAAGCTGCAACTTTGTTTCCAGCAGCTTTAAAGAACCCTGCAAGCTCCCCGCAAGAAGCGTGAGACTTGCAACACTGCACCCGGCGACCCCGACTCGGCTGGTGGAGATCCGACGCCTCAGGAGGGACCCCAGGACTACTCTGATACTGTGAGTACCAAAACCTGTCCCCCCTGAGCCCCCACAGCGCCGCCTGCAGAGGGAATCCCGAGGCTTCCCCTGACCGCGACTCTTTGAACCTAAAGTCCCGACGCCTGGGAGAGACCCTGCACCCGCAGCCCCCAGGACCTGAAGGACCGGACTTTCACTGGAGAAGCGACCCCCAGGAGTCCCTCTCCCTCGCCCAAGTGGAGGTTTCCCCGAGGAATCCCCCCCTTGCCTGCCTGCAGCGCTGAAGAGATCCCGAGATCTCTCATAGACTAACATTGCGAACCCGACGCTCGTTTCTACACTGCACCCGGCCGCCCCCGCGCTGCTGAGGGTGAAATTTCTGTGTGGACTTGTGTCCCCCCCGGTGCCCTACAAAACCCCCCTGGTCTGTCCTCCGAAGACGCGGGTACTTACCTGCAAGCAGACCGGAACCGGGGCACCCCCTTCTCTCCATTCTAGCCTATGTGTTTTGGGCACCACTTTGAACTCTGCACCTGACCGGCCCTGAGCTGCTGGTGTGGTGACTTTGGGGTTGCTCCGAACCCCCAACGGTGGGCTACCTTGGACCAAGAACTGAACCCTGTAAGTGTCTTACTTACCTGGTAAAACTAACAAATACTTACCTCCCCTAGGAACTGTGAAAATTGCACTAAGTGTCCACTTTTAAAACAGCTATTTGTGAATAACTTGAAAAGTATACATGCAATTTTGATGATTTGAAGTTCCTAAAGTACTTACCTGCAATACCTTTCGAATGAGATATTACATGTAGAATTTGAACCTGTGGTTCTTAAAATAAACTAAGAAAAGATATTTTTCTATATAAAAACCTATTGGCTGGATTTGTCTCTGAGTGTGTGTACCTCATTTATTGTCTATGTGTATGTACAACAAATGCTTAACACTACTCCTTGGATAAGCCTACTGCTCGACCACACTACCACAAAATAGAGCATTAGTATTATCTATTTTTACCACTATTTTACCTCTAAGGGGAACCCTTGGACTCTGTGCATGCTATTCCTTACTTTGAAATAGCACATACAGAGCCAACTTCCTACATTGGTGGATCAGCGGTGGGGTACAAGACTTTGCATTTGCTGGACTACTCAGCCAATACCTGATCACACGACAAATTCCAAAATTGTCATTAGAAATTGATTTTTGCAATTTGAAAAGTTTTCAAAATTCTTAAAAGACCTGCTAGGGCCTTGTGTTAGATCCTGTTTAGCATTTCTTTTAGAGTTTAAAAGTTTGGTAAAAGTTTGAATTAGATTCTAGAACCAGTTTTAGTTTCTTAAAAAGTATTCCAACTTTTAGAAGCATAATGTCTAGCACAGATGTGAATGTGGTGGAACTCGACACCACACCTTACCTCCATCTACAGATGAGAGAGCTAAGGTCACTCTGTAAACTAAAGAAAATAGCAATGGGCCCCAAACCTACCAAAGTACAGCTCCAGGAGCTTTTGGCAGAGTTTGAAAAGGCCAACCCCTCTGAGGATGGCAACTCAGAGGATGAAGATAGTGACTTGGAGGGAAATTCCCCCCCTCCAGTCCTACTTAGGGAGAGCAGGGCTTCTCAAGCCCTGACTCCACAAATAATAGTCAGAGATGCTGGTTCCCTCACAGGAGGGACCAACAACTCTGAAATCACTGAGGATAACCCCAGTGAAGAGGACATCCAGTTAGCCAGGATGGCCAAAAGATTGGCTTTGGAAAGACAGATCCTAGCCATAGAGAGGGAAAGACAAGAGATGGGCCTAGGACCCATCAATGGTGGCAGCAACATAAATAGGGTCAGAGATTCTCCTGACATGTTGAAAATCCCCAAAGGGATTGTAACTAAATATGAAGATGGTGATGACATCACCAAATGGTTCACAGCTTTTGAGAGGGCTTGTGTAACCAGAAAAGTGAACAGATCTCACTGGGGTGCTCTCCTTTGGGAAATGTTCACAGGAAAGTGTAGGGATAGACTCCTCACACTCTCTGGACAAGATGCAGAATCTTATGACCTCATGAAGGGTACCCTGATTGAGGGCTTTGGATTCTCCACTGAGGAGTACAGGATTAGGTTCAGGGGGGCTCAAAAATCCTCGAGCCAGACCTGGGTTGACTTTGTTGACTACTCAGTGAAAACACTAGATGGTTGGATTCAAGGCAGTGGTGTAAGTAATTATGATGGGCTGTACAATTTATTTGTGAAAGAACACCTGTTAAGTAATTGTTTCAATGATAAACTGCATCAGCATCTGGTAGACCTAGGACCAATTTCTCCCCAAGAATTGGGAAAGAAGGCGGACCATTGGGTCAAGACAAGGGTGTCCAAGACTTCAACAGGGGGTGACCAAAAGAAAGGGGTCACAAAGACTCCCCAGCAGAAGGGTGATGAGACAACCAAAACTAAAAATAGTAAAGAGTCTTCTACAGGCCCCCAAAAACCTGCACAGGAGGGTGGGCCCAGAGCCTCTTCACAAAACAATGGGTACAAGGGTAAAAACTTTGATCCCAAAAAGGCCTGGTGTCATAGCTGTAAACAGCATGGACACCAAACTGGAGACAAGGCCTGTCCCAAGAAAGGTTCCACTCCAAACTCCCATCCAGGTAACACTGGTATGGCTAGTCTCCAAGTGGGATCAACAGTGTGCCCAGAGCAAATCAGGGTCCACACTGAAGCTACTCTAGTTTCTGAGGGTGGGGTGGATTTAGCCACACTAGCTGTCTGGCCGCCTAACATGCAAAAATACAGACAGCAACTCTTAATTAATGGGACTAGAATAGAGGGCCTGAGGGATACAGGTGCCAGTGTCACCATGGTGACAGAGAAACTGGTTTCCCCTGGCCAATACCTGACTGGAAAAACTTACACAGTCACCAACGCTGACAATCAGAGAAAAGTACATCCCATGGCAATGGTTACTTTAGAATGGGGAGGGGTCAATGGCCTGAAGCAGGTGGTGGTCTCCTCAAATATCCCAGTGGACTGTCTGCTTGGAAATGACCTGGAGTCCTCAGCATGGGCTGAGGTAGAGCTAAAAACCCATGCAGCAATGCTGGGTATCCCTGAACTGGTGTGTGTGAAAACGAGAGCACAATGCAAGGCACAGGGTGAAAAAGTAGAGCTGGAGTCTGGAAAAATGGCCCAGCCTACCAAGAGAACAGGAAAGTCAGTTGGGAAACCAACTGCAACACAGCAAAAGAAAGGGAACCTCTCTTCTCAGGAAGAAGTTCTGCCCTCTGAGGGAACTGAGCCTTTGGAGCTTGAACCTTATCAGGTTGAGCTCTTAGGCCCAGGGGGACCCTCAAGGGAGGAGCTGTGTAAGGGACAAGAAACCTGTCCCTCTCTTGAAGGCCTTAGGCAGCAAGCTGCTGAAGAGTCCAAAGGCAAGAAAAATGGAACACATAGGGTCTATTGGGAAGATGGGCTCCTGTACACTGAGGCCAGAGACCCCAAACCTGGTGCCACTAGGAGAGTGGTAGTGCCTCAGCTGTTCAGAGAGTTCATCCTAACATTGGCCCATGACATTCCCCTTGCTGGACATTTGGGACAAACCAAGACGTGGGAGAGGTTAGTCAACCACTTCTACTGGCCCAATATGTCCAACATGGTTAAGGAGTTTTGCCTCTCCTGCCCCACCTGTCAAGCCAGTGGTAAGACAGGTGGGCACCCAAAGGCCCCCCTCATTCCACTTCCAGTGGTGGGGGTGCCCTTTGAAAGAGTGGGTGTGGACATAGTTGGTCCACTGGAACCTCCCACAGCCTCAGGAAATATGTATATCCTGGTAGTAGTGGATCATGCTACCAGGTATCCTGAAGCTATTCCCCTTAGGTCGACTACTGCCCCTGCAGTAGCCAAGGCCCTCATTGGTATCTTTACCAGAGTGGGTTTCCCTAAGGAGGTGGTGTCTGACAGAGGTACCAACTTCATGTCAGCATACCTAAAGCACATGTGGAATGAGTGTGGAGTGACTTATAAATTCACTACACCTTACCATCCACAAACTAATGGCTTAGTTGAGAGATTCAACAAGACATTAAAGGGCATGATCATGGGGCTCCCAGAAAAACTCAAAAGGAGATGGGATGTCCTCCTGCCATGTCTGCTTTTCGCTTACAGGGAGGTACCACAGAAGGGAGTAGGGTTCTCACCCTTTGAACTTCTGTTTGGTCATCCTGTAAGGGGACCACTTGCCCTTGTTAAAGAAGGCTGGGAGAGACCTCTCCATGAGCCTAAACAGGACATAGTGGACTATGTACTTGGCCTTCGCTCTAGAATGGCAGAGTACATGGAAAAGGCAACCAAAAACCTTGAGGCCAGCCAACAACTCCAGAAGTTTTGGTATGACCAAAAGGCTGCACTGGTTGAGTTCCAACCAGGGCAGAAAGTCTGGGTTCTGGAGCCTGTGGCTCCCAGGGCACTCCAGGACAAATGGAGTGGCCCTTACCCAGTGCTAGAGAGGAAGAGTCAGGTCACCTACCTGGTGGACCTGGGCACAAGCAGGAGCCCCAAGAGGGTGATCCATGTAAACCGCCTTAAGCTCTTCCACGACAGGGCTGATGTCAATCTGTTGATGGTAACAGATGAGGATCAGGAGGCAGAGAGTGAACCTCTCCCTGATCTTCTGTCATCAGACCCAAAAGATGGTACAGTAGATGGAGTGATCTACTCAGACACCCTCTCTGGCCAACAGCAAGCTGATTGTAGGAGAGTCCTACAACAGTTTCCTGAACTCTTCTCCTTAACCCCTGGTCAGACACACCTGTGTACCCATGATGTGGACACAGGAGACAGCATGCCTGTCAAAAACAAAATCTTTAGACAGTCTGACCATGTTAAGGAAAGCATCAAGGTGGAAGTCCACAAGATGCTGGAATTGGGAGTCATTGAGCGCTCTGACAGCCCCTGGGCTAGCCCAGTGGTCTTAGTCCCCAAACCTCACACCACAGATGGAAAGAAAGAGATGAGGTTTTGTGTGGACTACAGAGGGCTCAATTCTGTCACCAAGACAGATGCTCATCCAATTCCAAGAGCTGATGAGCTCATTGATAAATTAGGTGCTGCCAAATTTCTAAGTACCTTTGACTTGACAGCAGGGTACTGGCAAATAAAAATGGCACCTGGAGCAAAAGAAAAGACAGCATTCTCCACACCTGATGGGCATTATCAGTTTACTGTTATGCCCTTTGGTTTAAAGAATGCCCCTGCCACCTTCCAAAGGTTGGTGAATCAAGTCCTTGCTGGCTTGGAGTCCTTTAGCACAGCTTATCTTGATGATATTGCTGTCTTTAGCTCCACCTGGCAGGATCACCTGGTCCACCTGAGGAAGGTTTTGAAGGCTCTGCAATCTGCAGGCCTCTCTATCAAGGCATCCAAATGCCAGATAGGGCAGGGAACTGTGGTTTACTTGGGACACCTTGTAGGTGGAGGCCAAGTTCAGCCACTCCAACCCAAGATCCAGACTATTCTGGACTGGGTAGCTCCAAAAACCCAGACTCAAGTCAGGGCATTCCTTGGCTTGACTGGGTACTACAGGAGGTTTGTGAAGGGGTATGGATCCATTGTGACAGCCCTCACTGAGCTCACCTCCAAGAAAATGCCCAAGAAAGTGAACTGGACTGTGGACTGCCAACAGGCCTTTGACACCCTGAAACAGGCAATGTGCTCAGCACCAGTTCTCAAAGCTCCAGATTATTCTAAGCAGTTCATTGTGCAGACTGATGCCTCTGAACATGGGATAGGGGCAGTTTTGTCCCAAACAAATGATGATGGCCTTGACCAGCCTGTTGCTTTCATTAGCAGGAGGTTACTCCCCAGGGAGCAGCGTTGGAGTGCCATTGAGAGGGAGGCCTTTGCTGTGGTCTGGTCCCTGAAGAAGCTGAGACCATACCTCTTTGGGACTCACTTCCTAGTTCAAACTGACCACAGACCTCTCAAATGGCTGATGCAAATGAAAGGTGAAAATCCTAAACTGTTGAGGTGGTCCATCTCCCTACAGGGAATGGACTTTATAGTGGAACACAGACCTGGGACTGCCCATGCCAATGCAGATGGCCTTTCCAGGTTCTTCCACTTAGAAAATGAAGACTCTCTTGGGAAAGGTTAGTCTCATCCTCTTTCGTTTGGGGGGGGGTTGTGTAAGGAAATGCCTCCTTGGCATGGTTGCCCCCTGACTTTTTGCCTTTGCTGATGCTATGTTTACAATTGAAAGTGTGCTGAGGCCTGCTAACCAGGCCCCAGCACCAGTGTTCTTTCCCTAACCTGTACTTTTGTATCCACAATTGGCAGACCCTGGCATCCAGATAAGTCCCTTGTAACTGGTACTTCAAGTACCAAGGGCCCTGATGCCAAGGAAGGTCTCTAAGGGCTGCAGCATGTCTTATGCCACCCTGGAGACCTCTCACTCAGCACAGACACACTGCTTGCCAGCTTGTGTGTGCTAGTGAGGACAAAACGAGTAAGTCGACATGGCACTCCCCTCAGGGTGCCATGCCAGCCTCTCACTGCCTATGCAGTATAGGTAAGACACCCCTCTAGCAGGCCTTACAGCCCTAAGGCAGGGTGCACTATACCATAGGTGAGGGTACCAGTGCATGAGCATGATACCCCTACAGTGTCTAAATAAAACCTTAGACATTGTAAGTGCAGGGTAGCCATAAGAGTATATGGTCTGGGAGTCTGTCAAACACGAACCCCACAGCACCATAATGGCTACACTGAAAACTGGGAAGTTTGGTATCAAACTTCTCAGCACAATAAATGCACACTGATGCCAGTGTACATTTTATTGTAAAATACACCACAGAGGGCACCTTAGAGGTGCCCCCTGAAACTTAACCGACTATCTGTGTAGGCTGACTAGTTTTAGCAGCCTGCCACAAACCGAGACATGTTGCTGGCCCCATGGGGAGAGTGCCTTTGTCACTCTGAGGCCAGTAACAAAGCCTGCACTGGGTGGAGATGCTAACACCTCTCCCAGGCAGGAATTGTCACACCTGGCGGTGAGCCTCAAAGGCTCACCTCCTTTGTGCCAACCCAGCAGGACACTCCAGCTAGTGGAGTTGCCCGCCCCCTCCGGCCAGGCCCCACTTTTGGCGGCAAGGCCGGAGAAAATAATGAGGATAACAAGGAGGAGTCACTGGCCAGTCAGGACAGCCCCTAAGGTGTCCTGAGCTGAGGTGACTCTAACTTTTAGAAATCCTCCATCTTGCAGATGGAGGATTCCCCCAATAGGGTTAGGATTGTGACCCCCTCCCCTTGGGAGGAGGCACAAAGAGGGTGTACCCACCCTCAGGGCTAGTAGCCATTGGCTACTAACCCCCCAGACCTAAACACGCCCTTAAATTTAGTATTTAAGGGCTACCCTGAACCCTAGAAAATTAGATTCCTGCAACTACAAGAAGAAGGACTGCCTAGCTGAAAAACCCCTGCAGAGGAAGACCAGAAGACGACAACTGCCTTGGCTCCAGAAACTCACCGGCCTGTCTCCTGCCTTCCAAAGATCCTGCTCCAGCGACGCCTTCCAAAGGGACCAGCGACCTCGACATCCTCTGAGGACTGCCCCTGCTTCGAAAAGACAAGAAACTCCCGAGGACAGCGGACCTGCTCCAAGAAAAGCTGCAACTTTGTTTCCAGCAGCTTTAAAGAACCCTGCAAGCTCCCCGCAAGAAGCGTGAGACTTGCAACACTGCACCCGGCGACCCCGACTCGGCTGGTGGAGATCCGACGCCTCAGGAGGGACCCCAGGACTACTCTGATACTGTGAGTACCAAAACCTGTCCCCCCTGAGCCCCCACAGCGCCGCCTGCAGAGGGAATCCCGAGGCTTCCCCTGACCGCGACTCTTTGAACCTAAAGTCCCGACGCCTGGGAGAGACCCTGCACCCGCAGCCCCCAGGACCTGAAGGACCGGACTTTCACTGGAGAAGCGACCCCCAGGAGTCCCTCTCCCTCGCCCAAGTGGAGGTTTCCCCGAGGAATCCCCCCCTTGCCTGCCTGCAGCGCTGAAGAGATCCCGAGATCTCTCATAGACTAACATTGCGAACCCGACGCTCGTTTCTACACTGCACCCGGCCGCCCCCGCGCTGCTGAGGGTGAAATTTCTGTGTGGACTTGTGTCCCCCCCGGTGCCCTACAAAACCCCCCTGGTCTGTCCTCCGAAGACGCGGGTACTTACCTGCAAGCAGACCGGAACCGGGGCACCCCCTTCTCTCCATTCTAGCCTATGTGTTTTGGGCACCACTTTGAACTCTGCACCTGACCGGCCCTGAGCTGCTGGTGTGGTGACTTTGGGGTTGCTCCGAACCCCCAACGGTGGGCTACCTTGGACCAAGAACTGAACCCTGTAAGTGTCTTACTTACCTGGTAAAACTAACAAATACTTACCTCCCCTAGGAACTGTGAAAATTGCACTAAGTGTCCACTTTTAAAACAGCTATTTGTGAATAACTTGAAAAGTATACATGCAATTTTGATGATTTGAAGTTCCTAAAGTACTTACCTGCAATACCTTTCGAATGAGATATTACATGTAGAATTTGAACCTGTGGTTCTTAAAATAAACTAAGAAAAGATATTTTTCTATATAAAAACCTATTGGCTGGATTTGTCTCTGAGTGTGTGTACCTCATTTATTGTCTATGTGTATGTACAACAAATGCTTAACACTACTCCTTGGATAAGCCTACTGCTCGACCACACTACCACAAAATAGAGCATTAGTATTATCTATTTTTACCACTATTTTACCTCTAAGGGGAACCCTTGGACTCTGTGCATGCTATTCCTTACTTTGAAATAGCACATACAGAGCCAACTTCCTACAGCGTTGTTTTGTAGTTGTGTTCTTCAAACGTAACAAATGGAAAACTTAAGTAAAATAGATTTAAAAAAATAAAAATAAAAAAATAAAAAAGGAGCTCGGTAGACAAAGATGACAACCAAAGAGGTCAGAGGTAAGCAACGAGATGGGTAGAAGAGAAGCATAGTCAAGATATGGATTTGACAGATAAAGGGTAGAAGGAGAGAGAGAGGACATGGAGATTAGAGAGAGCTTGAGTAAGAGAGAATGGTAGGATGTAGATTGAAGAGAGAGGAGGCAGGATGAGGGAGTAGTAGAGGTGAATAGAATGGGAGAAAAAAAGGGGAAGCTAAGGTGCAAGGAGACAAGACAAAAACATAAGAAAAAGAGAGAGGAACGAGGTAAGGACAAGCAAGAGAGATAGATTGGAAGTGGATAGAGACGAGAAAAGGTGCGAGTAGGAGAAGAGATTCATGACAGCAAATTGACAGGAATGGTACACAGAATGATTAGGGTCGCAAGCTTCAGTATCAGCGGTGCTCAGAGGTGCAAGGAGCTCACTGCAACCCTGTAATGGATCATTTAATACCAAGCCAAAGTTGAGGGGCGGTCATTTCATTTCTGGTTTAAATTAAGGCCGAAGATACCTTTGCTGTGGCACTGGAATTTGGTAGCTTCCGAACAGCACATACTTGCATATTAACTGTTGCTTTCTTCAATGCACACCGCCTTGCCTGTAGTACACAAAGCACGTTTTATTGCTGCACATAAAGGAAACAAATTAGAGGGTACATTGCCCTCCACCCCTCCCCGCAATAAGCAACAATGCCAACTTACATGAGATGAATTTTAGAGATGCCCTATGGATCTGTTTAAAGGGTCACAGTATAGGTTGGCTCAATGCAGCATGCAGTTCCCATGGCAAAGGAGGATGCCTTACAGAGGTAAAGCTAAAAATTCCTATGTAGAGTTTAATTATACTCTGAGAGAAGAAATATGAGGAAGATACTTTTCCTTCTTCGAAATCCAGATACTGCAGACAAATGTACCCCAACAGAAAAATACTTGACAGCGCTCCTGACTAGGTCAAGCAAATATGAATGCCTTGTGTGGATCTGCGGGTCTACTGGATTGACGCCTTTGTATCAAGTGAAAAAATTAGCACTACAGGTTTATTGTTGCTGGTGCTGCTGCCTGTGCCCAAATATCCCTGCAATCAGCCAGATTACCCAGAAGGCCAACCTCTAACCGGCCAGCAACAATGCAGTCAGGCTGAGTGAGATGAGGTAATGATGAAGGATCTGTCAATTGTGCTGGAGAGGAGCCTTGGATTGGTATGGAGTCAAACTAGTGAGTCAGTAGGTCACTACACCAGAATTGATGAGGGAATGTCAGAGCAATTAGGATCAAGAAACAGTGATCACCTTCCACAGCACCTTAGAAAAAAGGAGAAGTGACAAACATGCAAATGAAGATGTTCAACCATGCCACTGAAAAGTAACTGCCCTTGGACCTGGGGTGCAAGACTCGCTAACTGGCCAACTTTCTGGAAGATGAACTGCACCAGGTCCTGATAGAGGTCTTGCTCATAAGTCAAAAACATGCCTGACAGCATATGCCTGTTTGTTTTGGCAACTTGGAAGATGAACCACTGCTATGTGCACTACGTCAATGGATCAATCCCAGAGCACCTGTGCCTCATGTTACGGAGAATGAATCTTCATTCATTCTTGTTTTGCGATGTAATACATTGAGGCTTTGTTGTCCACCTTGATCAAGACAGACTGACTTGTCAGCCTTGAAAGGAACTCCTATAAATCTAATCTGATAGCTTGTAGCTCCAAAGTTTATGTGGACCATTTAAACATCTTCTAAACAAAGACATCCTGTTGATAACTGTTGCATGAGGTCCCTCTCCCCCCACCTCGTACCCCACCACAAAAAAAAAAAAAATTTTTTAAAAAAAAGACCTCCAGCGATCCATCTGTCAGTGTTTTCTTTTTTTTGTCTATGAGGGATAAAGCGGAAGGTTTGCACTGCAATTGCTTGGAAATCAATCCCATAATAAAGCGTGCTTAAGCCTTCCTGTCCTATGCCATTCCAAGAACCTGTTGCTTGCTTTCACTGCCAATATAGCTCTTGTTGTGGCAGCTTTATTTGGAGCCTGAAAAAGGGTATTAATGCAGGATGAAATTAGATCCAACAGAAATGATTAAGTAATAACAGGAACTGCTATTTGGAACAAAATTCACTTGCGTAAATGTTGTTCCTTTTTGTGTGGGTGAGCAAGCGGCATTTGCATAAAATTCTATTGTGTGGACAAATTGTACTATCTGCCGCACCCAGTGATCTGTGGTTATTACCTTCGAAGCAGAACCAAAACTAGAAATTCTTCCACTAAACAGATGTACTTGGAGGTAAGCATGGCTACATTAAGCGCTTTGTTTGGTTGTCCTGAGGGAGTGGTTGGGTACCCTCTTTGTACCCAACTCTTCACATCCTGTAAGTCTCAGCAGGTAGTCCAATCTTTTTTGGACTCAACATTGGGAAAAACCTATAGGTCTGAGAGGGTATGAAAAAGGAAACAAGATGGTGTGCCGGCATTTAAACGGTCAAGGGGAGCGTGTAGTTTCACTGCCTGTTTTGATATGATATGTCCCCCCTCTATTCTGAATCTGATGTGTTTGGTTCTGTCATGTCCTTTGTGGAAGTGGTTAGAGGGGCACTTTTCAAAGAATCATTCCAAGATTAAAGTGTATTCCCGGAATTGTCCTTTCCTTCAGTAGCTAGAGAGCAAACTTAATTATCTGCAGTCAGGAGACTTGGAAGGAAAGGTCTTTCAGATGCCAAATATGTGCGCCCTAGGAGTTGGATATAGACAGTAAGGACAATGATCACGAGTCTCATCAGTGTAAATCATCTTCTGTCCACAGTGTGAACAGAATTCTTTTTCCATCTGACCCAAAATGCAAGTTGGAGGTGGGTATTAGTCACCCTGGTCCAGTAATTCGAGAGGAATTCCACCAAAAACCCTAAAAATACTCAAAAATGTATTCAAGCTGAAATCAGGGTGGCTGAAGTTCTCAGAAGAAAAGTTAAAGATGAAGATGTAGCTAGAATAAGGTCAAAGTCATGTTAGCTCAGAGCTCTTCTCAGGGACTATGTCACACATGTGGTAGAAATCAGATCTATGTGGCCTCTAGAGGGAGCGAGAGATCAGCACTTCCACTTCAATGGCCGAAGTTTGGGCTGTTTTAAATGAGGTGGATGTGCTGGATATACACTGTTGTTGGGTTTCTAGCCATTTGAACAATGTTTACTCTTATTTAAAGTTACCAAAGACGACCAGGAATGTCAAGCATGCAAATCTATGAGAGACCTAATGCAAGGGAAGTATGTGGTTTGCTACTGATCTACGGCCACCAATGATGGAAAATAAGTCCTCTTGCAAGTCTTAAAACAACTGTGCTGCATTCCCATCCACAATGTTTTTCCTAAATTTAGCGGTGCAGAATCAGAGCATTCACCCAGAATGATCCCCCATCCTGATTGAGATTTGCCACCTCGCCATTAATGAGATCCATGCCTATCCTAGTTGTGGTATGGGTGTGGTGTGTTGACTTCATTTTAACTAAGCGAACTGCAACGTTAACCTTTGGAATGGTGAAAGTGGTTTCCTCACAGCCTGCCTTAGTCCATTATATACAAGTTGGATTCAAGGTCCCCAAATGGAGGGAATCCAAACAACCTATCTCAGGAGCTGGGTGGAAGGGAAGTTACCGCCTCCTCCTTTTTCTGGTCTGGCTTGACAGCACAGCACTCACCAGACCAGAAAATGAAAATGTCACTTACCCAGTGTACATCTGTTCGTGGCATCAGTCGCAGTAGATTCGCATGTTCTGCAATAGCTCGCCATCTGGTGTTGGGCCGGAGTGTTACAAGTTGTTTTTCTTCGAAGAAGTCTTTCGAGTCACGGGACCGAGTGACTCCTCCTTTTGTCTCCATTGCGCATGGGCGTCGACTCCATCCTCGATTGTTTTTCCCCGCAGAGGGTGAGGTAGGAGTTGAATTGTAGTAATAGTGCCCATGCAATGGAGTGACTAAGTATGCACTTATTTAAGGTTGAGATGATACATATATAAATAATTGAAGGTAACTTCCAAACTGCTACAGGCTCCCGGGGAGGCGGGTGGGCACATGCGAATCTACTGCGACTGATGCCACGAACAGATGTACACTGGGTAAGTGACATTTTCAGTTCGATGGCATCTGTCGCTGTAGATACGCATGTTCTGCAATAGACTAGTAAGCAGTTATTTCCCCAAAAGCGGTGGATCAGCCTGTAGGAGTGGAAGTAGTCTGAAATAATGTCCTTAATACAGCTTGACCTACTGTGGCTTGTTGTGCGGATAACACGTCTACACAGTAGTGCTTGGTGAATGTGTGAGGCGTAGACCATGTGGCTGCCTTACATATTTCTTGCATTGGGATGTTTCCTAGAAAGGCCATGGTAGCACCTTTCTTTCTGGTTGAGTGTGCCCTTGGTGTAATGGGCAGCTGTCGTTTAGCTTTAAGGTAGCAGATTTGGATGCATTTAACTATCCATCTGGCTATACCTTGTTTTGAAATTGGGTTTCCTGCATGAGGTTTTTGAAATGCAATAAAGAGTTGTTTAGTCTTTCTGATGTTCTTTGTTCTGTCAATGTAATACATTAATGCTCTTTTGACATCTAATGTATGTAGTGCCCTTTCAGCTACGGTATCTGGCTGTGGAAAGAACACCGGAAGTTCCACTGTTTGATTTAGATGGAACGGTGAAATAACCTTTGGCAAAAATTTAGGATTGGTCCTTAGGACGACTTTATTTTTGTGTAGTTGTATAAAAGGTTCCTGTATAGTAAACGCCTGAATCTCGCTTACTCTTCTCAGGGAAGTAATGGCGATGAGAAATGCCACCTTCCAGGTTAGGAACTGTATGTCGCAGGAGTGCATGGGTTCAAAAGGTGGACCCATAAGTCTAGTTAGGACAACATTTAGGTTCCATGAAGGAACAGGTAGTGTTCTTGGTGGTATAATTCTCCTAAGGCCCTCCATGAATGCTTTAATGACTGGTATTTTATATAGGGAAGTTGAATAGGTAGTCTGCAGGTATGCAGATATTGCTGCAAGGTGAATCTTAATGGAAGAGAAAGCTAGGTTAGATTTTTGTAAGTGAAGCAAGTAACCCACTACATGTTCTGGAGTTGTGTGTAATGGTTGTATTTGATTAATATGGCAGTAGCAAACAAACCTCTTCCATTTACTTGCATAGCAGTGCCTGGTGGATGGCCTTCTTGCTTGTTTTATGACTTCCATACATTCTTGGGTAAGTTGTAAGTGCCCGAATTCTAGGATTTCAGGAGCCAGATTGCTAGATTCAGCGATGCTGGATCTGGGTGTCTGATCTTTTGGTTGTGCTGTGTCAACAGATCTGGCCTGTTGGGCAATTTGATGCAGGGTACCACTGATAGGTCTAGCAGCGTTGTGTACCAGGGTTGCCTTGCCCAAGTTGGTGCTATCAATATGAGTTTGAGTTTGCTTTGACTGAGTTGGTTTACCAGGTAAGGAAGGAGAGGGAGAGGAGGAAAAGCGTAAGCAAATATCCCTGACCAGTTCATCCATAGGGCATTGCCTTGGGATTGTTTGTGTGGGTATCTGGATGCGAAGTTTTGGCATTTTGCGTTCTCCCTTGTCGCAAACAAGTCTATCTGAGGTGTTCCCCAGAGTTTGAAATAAGTGTTCAGTATTTGGGGGTGAATTTCCCATTCGTGGACCTGTTGGTGATCTCGAGAGAGATTGTCTGCGAGTTGATTTTGTATCCCTGGTATAAACTGTGCAATTAGGCGAATTTGGTTGTGAATTGCCCAATGCCAAATTTTTTGTGCTAACATGCTTAACTGCGTGGAGTGCGTCCCTCCCTGCTTGTTTAGATAATACATTGTTGTCATGTTGTCTGTTTTGACGAGAATGTATTTGTGAACTATTATTGGTTGGAAAGCTTTTAGTGCTTGAAAAACTGCAAGAAGTTCTAGGTGATTGATATGCAGTTTTGTTTGCTGTACGTTCCATTGTCCTTGTATGCTGTGTTGATCGAGGTGTGCTCCCCACCCTGTCATGGAAGCATCTGTTGTTATTACGTATTGTGGCACTGGGTCTTGGAAAGGCCGCCCCTTGTTTAAATTTATGTTGTTCCACCACAGAAGCGAGAGGTAAGTTTGGCGGTCTATTAACACCAGATCTAGAAGGTGACCCTGTGCTTGAGACCACTGTGATGCTAGGCATTGTTGTAAGGGCCTCATGTGCAGTCTTGCGTTTGGGACAATGGCTATGCATGATGACATCATGCCTAGGAGTTGTAATACCATCTTTGCTTGTATCTTTTGTGTCGGATACATGCGTTGTATGATGGTGTTGAAATTTTGAATTCTTTGTGGACTTGGAGTGGCTACTCCTTTTGATGTGTCTATTATGGCTCCCAGGTATTGTTGTACCTTGCGTGGCCGAATTTTGGATTTTGTGAAATTGACGGTGAACCCTAGTTTGAAGAGGGTTTGTATGATATGATTTGTGTGATTTGAGCACTCTATTAACGAATGGGCCTTGATTAGCCAGTCGTCTAGATATGGGAACACATGTATTTGCTGCCTTCTGATGTGTGCAGCGACTACCGCTAGACATTTGGTAAAGACTCTTGGTGCGGTTGTTAATCCGAAAGGCAGTACCTTGAATTGGTAATGTATTCCTTTGAATACAAACCTTAGGTATTTCCTGTGCGATGGGTGAATTGGTATATGGAAATAAGCATCCTTGAGGTCTAAAGTTGCCATGTAGTCGTGCAGCTTTAGCAATGGCAATACTTCTTGTAGTGTGACCATGTGGAAGTGGTCTGATTTGATGAAAGTGTTGACTACTCTGAGGTCTAGGATTGGTCTCAGTGTTTTGTCCTTCTTTGGTATCAGAAAGTACAGTGAGTAAACTCCTGTGTTTATTTGTGTGTTTGGCACTAATTCGATTGCATTCTTTTGCAATAGTGCCTGCACTTCTATCTCTAGGAGATTGGAATGGTGTGTTGTTAAATTTTGTGCTTTTGGTGGTATGTTTGGAGGGAACTGTAGAAATTCTATGCAGTAACCATGTTGGATAATTGCTAGAACCCAAGTGTCTGTAGTGATTTTCTCCCATGCTCTGTAATAATGACCTATTCGTCCCCCCACTGGTGTTGTGTGGAGGGGGTGAGTGACATGTGAGTCACTGTTTAGTAGTAGGGGTTTTGGGGCTTTGGAATCTTCCTCTATTTCTAGGGAATTGCCCTCCTCTATATTGTCCCCGAAAACCTCCTCTATACTGTCCTTGGTAACTGGACGGTGTGGCTTGTGAGGTGCTGGCTTGTGTGCTTTGACCCCGAAACCCCCCTCGAAAGGGCGTTTTACGGAATGAGCTGTAATTCCCTCTGCTCTGCGGGGAGTAGAGTGCGCCCATGGCTTTGGCAGTGTCCGTATCTTTTTTGAGTTTCTCAATCGCTGTGTCCACTTCTGGACCGAACAGTTCTTTTTCATTAAAAGGCATATTGAGAACTGCTTGTTGAATCTCTGGTTTAAATCCAGACGTTCGGAGCCATGCATGCCTTCTGATAGTTACAGATGTATTAATTGTTCGTGCAGCTGTATCTGCAGCGTCCATGGAGGAGCGGATCTGGTTGTTGGAGATGGCCTGTCCCTCCTCAACCACTTGTTTGGCCCTATTTTGGAAGTCTTTGGGCAGATGTTCAATGAGATGTTGCATCTCGTCCCAGTGGGCTCTGTCATAGCGCGCAAGTAGTGCCTGGGAGTTCGCGATGCGCCACTGGTTTGCAGCTTGTGCTGCGACTCTCTTACCAGCTGCATCAAACTTGCGGCTTTCTTTATCTGGGGGTGGTGCATCTCCAGATGTGTGAGAGTTGGCCCTTTTCCTAGCTGCTCCTACAACAACAGAGTCTGGTGGCAGCTGTGTTGTGATGAAAGCCGGGTCTGTAGGAGGCGGCTTATACTTTTTTTTTCCACCCTTGGTGTGATTGCCCTACTTTTGACCGGGTCCTTAAATATGTCTTTTGCGTGCCGGAGCATACCAGGGAGCATAGGCAGGCTTTGGTAGGAGCTGTGGGTGGAGGAGAGTGTGTTGAACAAGAAATCATCCTCGACCTGTTCTGAGTGGAGGCTTACGTTGTGAAATTGTGCTGCTCTAGCCACCACCTGAGAGTACGCGGTGCTGTCTTCTGGTGGAGATGGTTTTGTAGGGTATGCCTCTGGGCTGTTATCTGACACTGGGGCGTCGTATAGGTCCCATGCGTCCTGGTCTTGGTCACCCTGGCTCATGGTGGTGTGAGCTGGGGAGTGTGATGGCGTTTGTGCTGGTGAAACGTTAATCACGGGCGGAGGAGAGGGTGGTGGTGTAACTCTTTTCACCACTTTTGGTTGTGGTGCTTGTTCCGTCTGGAAATCCAACCTTCTCTTTCTCCTAATGGGGGGAAGGGTGCTTATTTTTCCTGTCCCCTGCTGAATGAAGATACGCTTTTGCGTATGGTCCGCATCAGTTGCTTGTAGCTCTTCCTCAAACCTATGCTTCTGCATTTGGGAGGTTAGCGAGTGCTCTTCTGTATAAGAGCCTGAAGCTGGGTCGCTTGCAGTTTGTTTCGGCGTCGAAACTTTGTCTGCGTGTTTTTTCGGCTCCGAGGTGACTTTTTTCCTTTTCGGGGCCGAAACCTCTCGGCGTCGATCTGTTTCGGTGCCGCTGTCTCGGCGTCGAGCCGTGTCCACACCGGCATCTCGGTGTCGAGGCTTGTCTCCAGCACTTTCTCGGTCCCGAGAAGGCTGCGTGCCGGTGTCTCGACCGGAGTCGGACGATCTCGGCACTGTTTGGGCCTTTTTCGGTGCCGACGGTCGGTCACCGATTTTATGGGTTGAGCCATGGCCTGGTGGCAGTGGCGTCCCCTGGGCCTTGTAAATGTTTCTTTGTGTGGTTTTCGACGTCTTACTCACGGTTTGTGTATCGTCGAATCCTTCGGAGTCTGAGTCTTGGATCGAGAAGGTACCTTCCTCTTCCTGTTCCTCGAACTCCCGTCGGGCTGTCGGTGCGGACGCCATTTGAAGTCTTCTGGCTCGACGGTCTCGGAGTGTTTTTCGGGACCGGAACGCACGACAGGCCTCGCAGGTGTCTTCGCTGTGCTCAGGTGACAGGCACAGGTTGCAGACCAAGTGTTGGTCTGTGTAGGGGTATTTATTGTGGCATTTGGGGCAGAAACGGAACGGGGTCCGTTCCATCGGCGTTCTTCAGCACGCGGTCGGGCCGACCAGGCCCCGACGGAGGATCGAAAAACTACCCCGAAGGGCACCGGAGCTCTTCGATCTTCGATGCGGTGTTGAATCTAAGTATGCCGATCCCGAACGCAACAATACCGACGAAAATCTTCCGAAATTAACTATTTTTTCTGTTCCGAAACTCGGAGCGACAGGAACACGTCCGAACCCGATGGCGGAAAAAAAACAATCGAGGATGGAGTCGACGCCCATGCGCAATGGAGACAAAAGGAGGAGTCACTCGGTCCCGTGACTCGAAAGACTTCTTCGAAGAAAAACAACTTGTAACACTCCGGCCCAACACCAGATGGCGAGCTATTGCAGAACATGCGTATCTACAGCGACAGATGCCATCGAACAAATGGTTTTCATATTTTTGATAAATAGCATGACATCTCATCATAATATTTGGAAAAAATACATCTAATTCCACCAGACTGGTTAGATTCAAAATACTTTCGAAATAATTATGATTAATAATTGTAACAACAACAATATAGTCCTTAAAGTAATAAACTTAATTGTATTCCTCATATTTATACAGACTATGTAGGAAGCTGGCCTGGTGGACACCTACACTTTATACCAGGTCCAGGCAACCCGTATTAGTTAGTGAACAGTGTCTAGGAAGCCAGGGCTCTCTAGTGGTAGCTGTAATGAGCAGCCAAGATTTATTTAGGAGGAGTGTAAGCACGTGCAATACCACAGTAGTCACGCAGTAGCTTATCTCACATGAACAGAACCATACAGTGTTGCAAAAATAAAGGTACTTTATTACAGTAACATTGAACTAGATGGTTTATAGGAAGACACCCAACTGGAGGTAAGTCTACCGTATATACACACAGTAGATAATAGGAATTAGAAAAGAAAAACAACAAGCATTTGTAAGAAATAGCAGAATATAGCTACGGCCCTATTGGGGAACCACACCGTATACTAAAATAGTGGAATGCAAAGTTAGGTTCCCCCACCCAAGGATGTGGATTAGTTAGTAGGGAGCTGGGAGAATTTGGAACCCCAACAGGTGTACCTAGATGGCCCCCAGCCACCAGAAGAGCAGAGGTAATTTACCTGGTCTTCCCACAGACTAACAAAGGGACTTGGGAAGTTCTCAAGAACAGGACCAGCCCAGTGGAACCTAAAGCTGGATTGGGGAGGAAGAGGACCTGCAAAAGAAGGGACAGAGTCCAATCCATGCAGGAGTGTCCAGATAGGGCAGGAGCCACTACCCACCCTTCTGTGCAAGAAGATCCGGGTCAACAGCGGAAGGTGAAGGTCAGCTGTGGAGCCCAGGAACTTCAGAGGAGTCCCTAAAGTCGTGCAGAAACTGTCCCATGCCAGTCGCGGGTCAAAGATGAGCCAACAAGCCTTGGCAAGTACAAATCTTGACAGAACAGGTTTTAGAGCTGAAGAGGAACAGCAACCTTTGGAGGGGAGTCTGGGCTGACCCTCAGCAGTCGCAACCCCAACAGACAACCCACTGGCAGCAGGCATAGTAAGTTGCAGTGAGGCTTAATCAGCAGACCTGGAGAGGAGTCCCATGTGGCTGGAGCAGCAGAGAGGAGACTGTCCTTGCAAGGATAAAGTGCTGGATGCCGGGGATACTTGAAGATTCGATCCCTCGGAGCAGAGGTCAACAATCCTTGGTTGCTGCAAGAGCCGCGATGCACAGGGAATCTGTCCTGCAAGAAGAGGCAAGGGCTCATTGTCTCCCAAGTAAGGCAGAGAGGACCAAGAGAACCACTCAGAACCACCAAGTGAGTTAGAATATCTGAACCACAACACTTGCAGCTACCACGTGTAGGAAAGTAGCCTCTTTTTAGCATGGCTACGCCCACATTTTGCCTGTGTCAGTGTGGGTGACTGTGTTCACTGGGATCCTGCTAACCAGGACACCAGTGATTAAGGTCTCTCCCTTCTAACTTGGTTACTTGTACCATTTTCACCCCACATTTGGCATACTGGTGCGCCGCTGTAAGTCCCTAGTATATGGTACCCAGGGCATTGGCCCACCAGGGGATCCCCCATGGGCAGCAGCATGTATTATGCCACCCATGGGAAGCCCATACAAAGTGTTCTGAAGGCCTGCCATTTGCAGCCTGCGTGAAAAGGTATATGCACCCTTTTCCACTACAGGCCACTGCACCAGGTCAAATACGTTACCCCTGTGGCAGGCCCTCCATGCTCAGAGGGCATGGTGCAAGTACCTGTGTGTGTGAGGGTACCCCTGCACTAGCAGAGGTGCCCTCACGAACTCCAGTGCCATTTTCATGAACTTTGTGAGTGCAGGCACAATATTTTATGCGTGTACTGGACATAGGTCACTACCTATGTCCAGCTACATAATGATAAACACCACATCTAGGCAGGTTTGATATCAAACAAGTCAGAATCATACCCCAATACTGTTGTCAGTATTGAAAATATGATTCCGTGCACTCCGGGGGGTCCTTAGATGACCTCCAGCATTGCTCCTACAAGCTGTCTAGCTAAGCTCAAGCTGCTGCTGCCACCCCTCAGACAGGTTTCTGCCCTCCTGCTGCTTGAGTAGCTCAAGCAAAGGAAGACATGCCTCCTTGGCATGGTTACCCCCTGACTTTTTGCCTTTGCTGATGCTAAGTTTTGATTTGAAAGTGTGCTGAGGCCTGCTAACCAGGCCCCAGCACTAGTGTTCTTTCCCTAAGCTGTACTTTTGTTTCCACAATTGGCACACCCTGGCATCTAGGTAAGTCCCTTGTAACTGGTACCCCTGGTACCAAGGGCCCTGATGCCAGGGAAGGTCTCTAGGGGCTGCAGCCTGTCTTATGCCCCTCTGGGGACCCCTCACTCAGCACATGCACACTGCCTCACAGCTTGTGTGTGCTGGTGGGGAGAAAATGACTAAGTTGACATGGCACTCCCCTCAGAGTGCCATGCCAACCTCACACTGCCTGTGGCATAGGTAAGCCACCCCTCTAGCAGGCCTTACAGCCCTAAGGCAGGGTGCACTATACTACAGGTGAGGGCATATGTGCATGAGCACTATGCCCCTACAATGTCTAAACAAAACCTTAGACATTGTAAGTGCAGGGTAGCCATAAGAGTATATGGTCTGGGAGTTTGTCAAACACAAACGCCACAGTTCCATAATGGCTATACTGAAACCTGAGAAGTTTGGTATCAAACTTCTCAGCACAATAAATGCACACTGATGCCAGTGTGCAATTTATTGTAACATACACCCAGAGCGCATCTTAGAGATGCCCCCTGAATACCAATCCGACTTCTAGTGAAGACTGACCAGTTTCTGCCAGCCTGCCACACACCAGACATGTTGCTGGCCACAAGGGAGAGTGCCTTTGTCACTCTGTGGCCACGAACAAAGCCTGTAGGAACTGTAACACCTGGTGGTGAGCCTCAAAGGCCTTTTGTTACAGCACCCCAGACCATCCCAGCTAGTGGAGATGCCCGCCCCTCCGGCCACTGCCCCCACTTTTGGTGGCAAGGCAAGGCTGGAGGAGATAATGAGAAAAACATGGAGGAGTCCCCCACCAGTCAGGACAGTCCCTGAGGTGTCCTGAGCTGAGGTGACTCCTGCCTTTAGAACTCCTCCATCTTGAGTTTGGAGGATTCCCCCAATAGGATTAGGAATATACCCCACTCCCCTCAGGGAGGAGGCACAAAGAGGGTGTAGCCACCCTCAAGGACAGTAGCCATTGGCTACTGCCCTCCCAGACCTAAACACACCCCTAAATTCAGTATTTAGGGGCACCCCAGCACCCAGGAAACTAGATTCCTGCAACCTGAAGAAACAAGGAGGACAAGTGCTTTGGCCCCAGCCCTACCTGCCGGTCTCCAACTTTGAAAACCTGCAACCAGCGACGCATCCGACAGGGACCAGCGACCTCTGAAGCCTCAGAGGACTGCCCTGGACTGAAAAAAACTCCTGTGAGCAGCGGCCCTGCTCAAAACCAGCTACTTCTTTGCCACAAAGAAGCAACTTCCAAAGATTGCGCTTTCCCCACCGGACTTCGCACTCTGCACCCGACACCCCCGGCTCGAGATTCAGAGAACCAACACCTCAGGGAGGACTCCCCAGCGAATGCGAGCCCATGAGTAACCAGAGCCAACCCCCCCCCCCCAAACCCCTACAGCGATGCCTGCAGAGTGAATCCAGAGGATCCCCCTGACCGCGACTGCCTGTAACAAGGGACCCTACACCTGGAACCAGCACTGCACCCGCCACCCCCCCCCCCAGGTGATCCTCTGCCTAGCCCAGGTGGTGGCTGTCCCGAGAAGCCCCCCTTGTGCCTGCCTGCACCACTAGAGTGACCTCCGGGCCCCTCCATTGTTTTCTCTGCACACTGCACCCGGCTGCCCCTGAGGGTGTGTTTTGTGTGCCTACTTGTGTCCCCCCCCCAGTGCGCCCCCGAGGATGCAGGTACTTACCTGCTGGCAGACTGGAACCAGAGCTCCCCAGTTCTCCATAGGTGCCTATGTGGTGTGGGCACCTCTTTGACCTCTGCACCTGACCAGCCCTGAGCTGCTGGTGTGGTAACTTTGGGGTTGCCTTGAACCCCAGAACTGAGACTTGTAAGTGTTTTACTTACCTCCTAATCTAACCTTTACTTACCTCCCCAAGGAACTGCTGATTTTTGCATTGTGTCCACTTTCAAAATAGCTTATTGCCATTTTTACAATGACTGTATAAGATATTCCTTTTATTCAAAGTTCCTAAAGTATCCAAGTGAAGTACCTTGCATTTGAAGTGTTTACTCCAATTTGGAACCTGTGGTTCTTAAAATAAATATATTTTTCTATATAAAATCTATTGGCCTGAAGTAAGTCTTTGAGTGTGCGTTCCTCATTTATTGCCTGTGTGTGTACAACAAATGCTTAACACTACCCTCTGGTAAGCCTACTGCGACTACACTACCACAAAATAGAGCATTAGAATTACCTAATTTTGCCACTATCTTACCTCTAAGGGGATCCCTTGGACTGTGTGCACAATATTTCTTACTTTGAAATAGTGTATACAGGGCCAACTTCCTACAAAGGGCATAGATCGAAAGTTACTGACATCAATGTGCAGTTTCCAGGGTGTTGCAAGGCTGTCGCAGAATCAGGCAGCACTACCTGCCACACACACACAATCGATTAAGATTTCCAGATTCCGTCTGCTGCCTGGGAATGTTCTAAAGGTGAGGATTATGTGAACAGAAGTAGGCATAAGAATGCTACATCAATAGCTGTTCAAGCTGTGACAGTCAGCGCTGCATAGGTTTGCATTATGCTAGTTTATCATTTCACTTCACTCTTAATCCTTGTGGGCCATCCTCTCCTTTTTAGGATCATTTGCTTTACACATGTCAGAATTTCTTTCCTGAAACTCACTATTATGTTATAAACCCTGCTCAAGGTCTGAAAGAGCAGCAATCAGATATGAAAGAATTCCAAATGAGGTTGGGGGTTTTATCCGATTGCATCAAAATCTGGTGGTGTGTTGGTCATTCGGTCATGAATACCTTTTGCCCAGCTGGCCAACTTTAAGGTGGGTTAGAGTTGCCCTTACCACAGAGGCTACACACCCCAGTTTGGCTTCTGGTCCGATAGAAGCATGGAATGGAAAATTAAATATCTGTGAGGCCAGTTAGCTTTGTGGTACAGGTAAAGTGCTTTTACAGTAGAGAGACGTGGTGCAAGGTGATCTTATTAGAGGGGATTTAGATCAAGGAAACCTCTTGGAAAGGTTTAAGGAATTGGCATCCCCAGAAAGCATACTTTGATTATTGACCTGCTACTGCACTCAGATCAAGGCTGAGAATGTCTTACAGAATGTTTAGGCTATGCCATCTGCTACTGGATAGGGCAAAAACACAGAATGTCAAAAGTAATGAGTTGCAATTGTTTCTGCCTATCCAAATGTACAGAGAGAGCATGCCTCATCTTCCTCAAGTCCACCATTTTACTGTACGAACTTCCAATAACCTATATCCACACACTCACAACTGTTATCCTCTAGGATCCCCACTAAATCATTAAGGACACCAAGGTTTACCCACTGTTTCAGCTGGTGAAATGAGTCTGTGTGAAGAGGACAGTTCTTAGCAACACTGCAGCAGAAGACAAGATTAATTAATGACTAAGACATGTACAAACGCTCACATGAAAGGGCATACCATACAAATATTCAATATTTATCAAGGTTTCAAATCTATGAGATCTGTGTATCTATGAATTTAGGATGTGTACTTCCCGTTTATATACTCCTTAAAAACAGCAGCAAACTGAAAGAACATACTGCTTATATTAATGCTAACCATATATTCCTAACCTCATACATTGATATTAATCTGGCTTATCAGATCAATTAAAAACAATTCCAGAACCTACTGTAGACAGACAACCAAAAGCATAACAATGTGCACAACATGGCTTTAAGAATCTAGCTGGCAAAGAGTTTCAACCTAAATGAAGCACATAATATACATACATGTAGTCAAAATCATACATCAATCAACACCAATACACATTAAATACAAACTAGCATTATGAAGTGCAAACAGGTTTAAATGTGTGTGCTAAATGCTCGACACCTCAAAACACATCCATGTCAAACATTCAAACACAACCCTTAGCACCATTTTGCACTCACCACTGCTCCAAGTGATAAAGCTGGCTAAGCATTCCTCCTAACAGCACAATGATGCCTGCTACCTTAAGTCACCCAGCCCCCAAAAAAAAAAAAAAAAAAAAAAAACATGGCACAAAACAAAAAGGCTGTATGCTCTTCACAGACCCATAACAACATACAGCTGATAGTAAGCAATTACTAAGTAATAACAGCCTGTTATAGCCTTACTAATCCATAATCCAATATGAAAACACCTTTAAAGAACTCCAAACTCCTGTGGTGTGTACGAAAGGTGAATAAGGAGATTTTTCTTGATTTCCTAAAAGCGACGTTCAGGTTAAAGATTTAACTTATCTCCAGAATATGCACACATACACACTAACCAAGATCTGTAACCTCCACTTGTGAGGCTAAAAGTAACTTTTGAAATACAGTTGTCCATTATTATCACAAGAGACTGCTAATCACAGTTTAGCACTTGCAGCTCAAACACCAAATTTTGCAGCAAAAGTGAGAACTACTAAGGAAAAGGAAATATGGCAATGCATAAACATACCCCTCCGGCCACCAGTAAATCCCTCCAAGAATCTTTAAGAAGTTTGCAAAGAATTTCAAAGTATCACACAGTAAGTAACTGAGCCTGTGAAATGAGGATGGTTTGAAGAAATTCTTACATCTATGACTGGGATAATCAAACAATCTCTAAAAACTCTTAAGAAAAGAAACGATCAGATTGCAGCATTTTGGCTTAGGATAATGAGGTGATACTTTTACCTCAATCAAAGTGTCTACACATGCCTAAACAATGTATGTGATAACATGCCATTTCTGCCAGGTCATAATTAGCTAAAAGGATACTAAGCATGTATCCATTTCCGTTCATGATAATTTAGCACCATCCTATCTGTTCTCTGCAGGCTCCCCTTTTCACAAAATGCCATTTGTTTTCCGAACACTGAATTCTTGCTTCGGTCTATCTTGCATTTCGGTCTGAGGTGCGCATTAAAGTTGGCAAGCCATTCTAATGGTCTTGCATGTAATGTCTTCACGTGAACGTGCTAATGGGAAAAGATTATAAAATCAGACACTTTAGTTTGCTTACCTCTGTTTTGGCGATCATCTCTGCCCCTGGAACTTCTGACCCCGCGAGGTGGAGGTCCTTCAGGTACTCTGCGTTCCCTAGGGAGGACGTGGTGCCCTGATTGAGGATAGGAGACCCGCTCTCTTCCAGATCCAGCTGGCACTGTTGGAAAACAGGTCCAGCAACTGTAGGCGTTAATGAGGACAGGCACTCAAGGCAAGCAGTCCCCTGACATTTAACTGATGGCATAAATTCATGAAACATAAATAGGGGGGGCTGACACAAAAGAATTAGAACGTTTGAATTCAAAACTAAAACAACTCTATGCCTCAAACAAGGCTTACATCACTGAGCAAAGTAGGTCGTAGATAAAGCCATCTTCATCTCCTTACATTGCTGTAGTGGCAAATCAGTAGCATTGGTGCTCTCAAAGTATGCTGCAGAATGGGGTCACTGTAGGGAGGCAGACTGCTGCCCAAGGACCTCTTGGAGCGAACTTTTGCTACCCACATACCTCAAGTGTCAAGTTAATCCCAGGACTAGAATATTCCTTCTACTTCTGTACAGGGGCAAGTGAATAAAGCAAAATCAGCTTCAAAGATTTACTCTTGCGCAATATTAGTTATCTCCTACACTACTGTATATATACATGTGTTTCAATCATGTCTACTAATTATTTAATTCCCCGATGCAGCATTTAATGAATATTTTAGGATCTACCACTAAATGTTTTCATATACTTGTCACAACATCTGCTAATGGCTCCCTCTGAATTTTCTGCAAGTCAGCTGGTTTATTCCACACACTAAGTGATTTCCAGACTGGAACAATAACTAGATGGGACTTAAAGCAGCGTTTGTGCAGTAAACGCATATGGTAGCAGAATGTTTGATTTTAATGAGGCATGTCTAAAGGGATGCTGCATTAGGCACATTTAAGTCTTGGTGGAATCACTGAAAAAAGAATTTCAGGGAAATAGGAGACCTAAGAAATGTGTAACAATAGAAACCAGCAAGATAGCACTAAGTTGCACTAAGTTTTGAGTTAACTGCAGTCAATAGCAGGGTGTGGTGAAAATAATCCACACTTGTGAATGCTACCAGTATCTGAAAATAACCCAAAACTTTAGCGGTTTAAAAAATGTAATTTCTATATTTGCAAAGGCAATCATGCTCATACACAAAATACTTTCTAAAATACATAATTAATCAAATCATACTTATAAGGAAAGTCTAAGGTCAAGTTAGAATGACATTAAATTTGGTGCTCAGAAAGGAAGGTCTGAAAATAAGGTCAAGCTAGTGAAAAAAACCGAAAATGAAGTAAATGATTCAACCAGTCCACTTAAGTACTACTACACCTGCAAATAATCGAAATCTATTGCCCAAACAGACTAAAAGGTTTGCAATAATCTGTTTTCAGTCCAATTGCACAGAGGAAAGCAGTAGTGGAAAAGTGGTAGAGCAGCATCTTTCAGAACAGTTTAGAGCTCTGTCAAATGTATTTAAACTTTCAAACTTCAACACCACCATTCCAAGCCACACACTAACCCATTCAGTCGGGGAAAAAAATGAGGTCTGCATCACCCCTAGAATAATGATAATGCAGATTTCAGCTAAGTCTCTCAATGTCACAGAAAGAATGAACCTCTCATGTAGGAAAAAATAATCCAACTGCATTTTACTCCTTACCATGCTTCTGCTGAAACAGTGGCCATAGAAGCCCATCTGAAGCACTTAAAATCAAGCTTAGTTGTGCAATCTTTTTATTTCCCTGATGCAGACACATCTACTGAGTGTATTCCAAAACAAATAGGCCACAGCAGAATTTAACAGCACAAAGAAACGTGTTACCTACCTAAAACCATGAGTTAATTGAATGGTCTGTCCTGCCCTACTCCCAAACGCCAACCCTGTCTCCTCCCCCCCCCCCAATCGTTGACTTGTCATAACCGCCCCAAATCCTGTGAATACAGACCTTTCATTTTACCCTCATTGTCCTGTGGAGGGTCATGTCAGTTTGTAAAATAAAATATTTATTTTACAAATTTTGAGCTGCACCTTGTTTTTTATGTAGTGTTTTACACCTAATGTGAAATTACTCTAAATAATACTTTAGTTTTTTTAATCCATGTGTTTTTTTTTTTTTATATACATGTATAAAGGATGGAAGCCTTTATTGACCCAACTGGGATTTGAGATTGTGAATTTACCATCACACATTCTTTTGACTCCGGGTTCAATAGACACAGGGAGTCCGTGGTAACAGGCGCCACAGTGAAGTAATCTTATTAATTTTGGATGGGAACTCCTGCATCACACTCATATTAGCTGATGGAGACAGCGATGATAGTAAGCCTAAGGTCACCATATTTTTGAAGGCACATATGGGACACCCACAATCTCTGGGCATTATTTAGCATTACTGTAAACTGACCAAAAAAAGACAAAGGCACAATTCTGATTGCGGCACGCTGTACTATCTCTTTTATGAATGACCTTTATGATTCTATGTCAGGATCGGAGATGATAATTAGCCTTTATTTCACTCCAGCAGCCACTAAAAGAACGCAACTACAATAAGCAACTGTAGGAAGTTGGCTCTGTATGTGCTATTTCCAAGTAAGGAATAGCATGCACAGAGTCCAAGGGTTCCCCTTAGAGGTAAAATAGTGGTAAAAATAGATAATACTAATGCTCTATTTTGTGGTAGTGTGGTCGAGCAGTAGGCTTATCCAAGGAGTAGTGTTAAGCATTTGTTGTACATACACATAGACAATAAATGAGGTACACACACTCAGAGACAAATCCAGCCAATAGGTTTTTATATAGAAAAATATCTTTTCTTAGTTTATTTTAAGAACCACAGGTTCAAATTCTACATGTAATATCTCATTCGAAAGGTATTGCAGGTAAGTACTTTAGGAACTTCAAATCATCAAAATTGCATGTATACTTTTCAAGTTATTCACAAATAGCTGTTTTAAAAGTGGACACTTAGTGCAATTTTCACAGTTCCTAGGGGAGGTAAGTATTTGTTAGTTTTACCAGGTAAGTAAGACACTTACAGGGTTCAGTTCTTGGTCCAAGGTAGCCCACCGTTGGGGGTTCAGAGCAACCCCAAAGTCACCACACCAGCAGCTCAGGGCCGGTCAGGTGCAGAGTTCAAAGTGGTGCCCAAAACACATAGGCTAGAATGGAGAGAAGGGGGTGCCCCGGTTCCGGTCTGCTTGCAGGTAAGTACCCGCGTCTTCGGAGGGCAGACCAGGGGGGTTTTGTAGGGCACCGGGGGGGACACAAGTCCACACAGAAATTTCACCCTCAGCGGCGCGGGGGCGGCCGGGTGCAGCGTAGAAACGAGCGTCGGGTTCGCAATGTTAGTCTATGAGAGATCTCGGGATCTCTTCAGCGCTGCAGGCAGGCAAGGGGGGGATTCCTCGGGGAAACCTCCACTTGGGCGAGGGAGAGGGACTCCTGGGGGTCGCTTCTCCAGTGAAAGTCCGGTCCTTCAGGTCCTGGGGGCTGCGGGTGCAGGGTCTCTCCCAGGCGTCGGGACTTTAGGTTCAAAGAGTCGCGGTCAGGGGAAGCCTCGGGATTCCCTCTGCAGGCGGCGCTGTGGGGGCTCAGGGGGGACAGGTTTTGGTACTCACAGTATCAGAGTAGTCCTGGGGTCCCTCCTGAGGCGTCGGATCTCCACCAGCCGAGTCGGGGTCGCCGGGTGCAGTGTTGCAAGTCTCACGCTTCTTGCGGGGAGCTTGCAGGGTTCTTTAAAGCTGCTGGAAACAAAGTTGCAGCTCTTCTTTGGAGCAGGTCCGCTGTCCTCGGGAGTTTCTTGTCTTTTCGAAGCAGGGGCAGTCCTCAGAGGATGTCGAGGTCGCTGGTCCCTTTGGAAGGCGTCGCTGGAGCAGGATCTTTGGAAGGCAGGAGACAGGCCGGTGAGTTTCTGGAGCCAAGGCAGTTGTCGTCTTCTGGTCTTCCTCTGCAGGGGTTTTTCAGCTAGGCAGTCCTTCTTCTTGTAGTTGCAGGAATCTAATTTTCTAGGGTTCAGGGTAGCCCTTAAATACTAAATTTAAGGGCGTGTTTAGGTCTGGGGGGTTAGTAGCCAATGGCTACTAGCCCTGAGGGTGGGTACACCCTCTTTGTGCCTCCTCCCAAGGGGAGGGGGTCACAATCCTAACCCTATTGGGGGAATCCTCCATCTGCAAGATGGAGGATTTCTAAAAGTCAGAGTCACCTCAGCTCAGGACACCTTAGGGGCTGTCCTGACTGGCCAGTGACTCCTCCTTGTTTTTCTCATTATTTTCTCCGGCCTTGCCGCCAAAAGTGGGGCCTGGCCGGAGGGGGCGGGCAACTCCACTAGCTGGAGTGTCCTGCTGGGTTGGCACAAAGGAGGTGAGCCTTTGAGGCTCACCGCCAGGTGTGACAATTCCTGCCTGGGGGAGGTGTTAGCATCTCCACCCAGTGCAGGCTTTGTTACTGGCCTCAGAGTGACAAAGGCACTCTCCCCATGGGGCCAGCAACATGTCTCGGTTTGTGGCAGGCTGCTAAAACTAGTCAGCCTACACAGATAGTCGGTTAAGTTTCAGGGGGCACCTCTAAGGTGCCCTCTGTGGTGTATTTTACAATAAAATGTATACTGGCATCAGTGTGCATTTATTGTGCTGAGAAGTTTGATACCAAACTTCCCAGTTTTCAGTGTAGCCATTATGGTGCTGTGGAGTTCGTGTTTGACAGACTCCCAGACCATATACTCTTATGGCTACCCTGCACTTACAATGTCTAAGGTTTTATTTAGACACTGTAGGGGTATCATGCTCATGCACTGGTACCCTCACCTATGGTATAGTGCACCCTGCCTTAGGGCTGTAAGGCCTGCTAGAGGGGTGTCTTACCTATACTGCATAGGCAGTGAGAGGCTGGCATGGCACCCTGAGGGGAGTGCCATGTCGACTTACTCGTTTTGTCCTCACTAGCACACACAAGCTGGCAAGCAGTGTGTCTGTGCTGAGTGAGAGGTCTCCAGGGTGGCATAAGACATGCTGCAGCCCTTAGAGACCTTCCTTGGCATCAGGGCCCTTGGTACTTGAAGTACCAGTTACAAGGGACTTATCTGGATGCCAGGGTCTGCCAATTGTGGATACAAAAGTACAGGTTAGGGAAAGAACACTGGTGCTGGGGCCTGGTTAGCAGGCCTCAGCACACTTTCAATTGTAAACATAGCATCAGCAAAGGCAAAAAGTCAGGGGGCAACCATGCCAAGGAGGCATTTCCTTACACAACCCCCCCCCAAACGAAAGAGGATGAGACTAACCTTTCCCAAGAGAGTCTTCATTTTCTAAGTGGAAGAACCTGGAAAGGCCATCTGCATTGGCATGGGCAGTCCCAGGTCTGTGTTCCACTATAAAGTCCATTCCCTGTAGGGAGATGGACCACCTCAACAGTTTAGGATTTTCACCTTTCATTTGCATCAGCCATTTGAGAGGTCTGTGGTCGGTTTGAACTAGGAAGTGAGTCCCAAAGAGGTATGGTCTCAGCTTCTTCAGGGACCAAACCACAGCAAAGGCCTCCCTCTCAATGGCACTCCAACGCTGCTCCCTGGGGAGTAACCTCCTGCTAATGAAAGCAACAGGCTGGTCAAGGCCATCATCATTTGTTTGGGACAAAACTGCCCCTATCCCATGTTCAGAGGCATCAGTCTGCACAATGAACTGCTTAGAATAATCTGGAGCTTTGAGAACTGGTGCTGAGCACATTGCCTGTTTCAGGGTGTCAAAGGCCTGTTGGCAGTCCACAGTCCAGTTTACTTTCTTGGGCATTTTCTTGGAGGTGAGTTCAGTGAGGGCTGTCACAATGGATCCATATCCCTTCACAAACCTCCTGTAATACCCAGTCAAGCCAAGGAATGCCCTGACTTGAGTCTGGGTTTTTGGAGCTACCCAGTCCAGAATAGTCTGGATCTTGGGTTGGAGTGGCTGAACTTGGCCTCCACCTACAAGGTGTCCCAAGTAAACCACAGTTCCCTGCCCTATCTGGCATTTGGATGCCTTGATAGAGAGGCCTGCAGATTGCAGAGCCTTCAAAACCTTCCTCAGGTGGACCAGGTGATCCTGCCAGGTGGAGCTAAAGACAGCAATATCATCAAGATAAGCTGTGCTAAAGGACTCCAAGCCAGCAAGGACTTGATTCACCAACCTTTGGAAGGTGGCAGGGGCATTCTTTAAACCAAAGGGCATAACAGTAAACTGATAATGCCCATCAGGTGTGGAGAATGCTGTCTTTTCTTTTGCTCCAGGTGCCATTTTTATTTGCCAGTACCCTGCTGTCAAGTCAAAGGTACTTAGAAATTTGGCCGCACCTAATTTGTCAATGAGCTCATCAGCTCTTGGAATTGGATGGGCATCTGTCTTGGTGACAGAGTTGAGCCCTCTGTAGTCCACACAAAACCTCATCTCTTTCTTTCCATCTTTGGTGTGAGGTTTGGGGACTAAGACCACTGGGCTAGCCCAGGGGCTGTCAGAGCGCTCAATCACTCCCAATTCCAGCATCTTGTGGACTTCCATCTTGATGCTTTCCTTAACATGGTCAGACTGTCTGAAGATTTTGTTCTTGACAGGCATGCTGTCTCCTGTGTCCACATCATGGGTACACAGGTGTGTCTGACCAGGGGTTAGGGAGAAAAGCTCAGGAAACTGTTGTAGGACTCTCCTACAATCAGCCTGCTGTTGGCCAGAGAGGGTGTCTGAGTAGATCACTCCATCTACTGTGCCATCTTTTGGGTCTGATGACAGAAGATCAGGGAGAGGTTCACTCTCTGCCTCCTGATCCTCATCTGTTACCATTAACAGATTCACATCAGCCCTGTCATGGAAGAGCTTAAGGCGGTTCACATGGATCACCCTCTTGGGGCTCCTGCTTGTGCCCAGGTCCACCAGGTAGGTGACCTGACTCTTCCTCTCTAGCACTGGGTAAGGGCCACTCCATTTGTCCTGGAGTGCCCTGGGAGCCACAGGCTCCAGAACCCAGACTTTCTGCCCTGGTTGGAACTCAACCAGTGCAGCCTTTTGGTCATACCAAAACTTCTGGAGTTGTTGGCTGGCCTCAAGGTTTTTGGTTGCCTTTTCCATGTACTCTGCCATTCTAGAGCGAAGGCCAAGTACATAGTCCACTATGTCCTGTTTAGGCTCATGGAGAGGTCTCTCCCAGCCTTCTTTAACAAGGGCAAGTGGTCCCCTTACAGGATGACCAAACAGAAGTTCAAAGGGTGAGAACCCTACTCCCTTCTGTGGTACCTCCCTGTAAGCGAAAAGCAGACATGGCAGGAGGACATCCCATCTCCTTTTGAGTTTTTCTGGGAGCCCCATGATCATGCCCTTTAATGTCTTGTTGAATCTCTCAACTAAGCCATTAGTTTGTGGATGGTAAGGTGTAGTGAATTTATAAGTCACTCCACACTCATTCCACATGTGCTTTAGGTATGCTGACATGAAGTTGGTACCTCTGTCAGACACCACCTCCTTAGGGAAACCCACTCTGGTAAAGATACCAATGAGGGCCTTGGCTACTGCAGGGGCAGTAGTCGACCTAAGGGGAATAGCTTCAGGATACCTGGTAGCATGATCCACTACTACCAGGATATACATATTTCCTGAGGCTGTGGGAGGTTCTAGTGGACCAACTATGTCCACACCCACTCTTTCAAAGGGCACCCCCACCACTGGAAGTGGAATGAGGGGGGCCTTTGGATGCCCACCTGTCTTACCACTGGCTTGACAGGTGGGGCAGGAGAGGCAAAACTCCTTAACCATGTTGGACATATTGGGCCAGTAGAAGTGGTTGACTAACCTCTCCCACGTCTTGGTTTGTCCCAAATGTCCAGCAAGGGGAATGTCATGGGCCAATGTTAGGATGAACTCCCTGAACAGCTGAGGCACTACCACTCTCCTAGTGGCACCAGGTTTGGGGTCTCTGGCCTCAGTGTACAGGAGCCCATCTTCCCAATAGACCCTATGTGTTCCATTTTTCTTGCCTTTGGACTCTTCAGCAGCTTGCTGCCTAAGGCCTTCAAGAGAGGGACAGGTTTCTTGTCCCTTACACAGCTCTTCCCTTGAGGGTCCCCCTGGGCCTAAGAGCTCAACCTGATAAGGTTCAAGCTCCAAAGGCTCAGTTCCCTCAGAGGGCAGAACTTCTTCCTGAGAAGAGAGGTTCCCTTTCTTTTGCTGTGTTGCAGTTGGTTTCCCAACCGACTTTCCTGTTCTCTTGGTAGGCTGGGCCATTTTTCCAGACTCCAGCTCTACTTTTTCACCCTGTGCCTTGCACTGTGCTCTTGTTTTCACACACACCAGTTCAGGGATACCCAGCATTGCTGCATGGGTTTTTAGCTCTACCTCAGCCCATGCTGAGGACTCCAGGTCATTTCCAAGCAGACAGTCCACTGGGATATTTGAGGAGACCACCACCTGCTTCAGGCCATTGACCCCTCCCCATTCTAAAGTTACCATTGCCATGGGATGTGCTTTAGTTTGATTGTCAGCATTGGTGACTGTATAAGTTTTTCCAGTCAGGTATTGGCCAGGGGAAACCAGTTTCTCTGTCACCATGGTGACACTGGCACCTGTATCCCTCAGGCCCTCTACACTTGTCCCATTAATAAAGAGCTGCTGCCTGTATTTTTGCATGTTAGGCGGCCAGGCAGCTAGTGTGGCTAAATCCACCCCACCCTCAGAGACTAGAGTAGCTTCAGTGTGGACCCTGATTTGCTCTGGGCACACTGTCGATCCCACTTGGAGACTAGCCATTCCAGTGTTACCTGGATTGGAGTTTGGAGTGGAACTTTTCTTGGGACAGGCCTTGTCTCCAGTTTGGTGTCCATGCTGTTTACAGCTATGACACCAGGCCTTTTTGGGATCAAAGTTTTTACCCTTGTACCCATTGTTTTGTGAAGAGGCTCTGGGCCCACCCTCCTGTGCAGGTTTTTGGGGGCCTGTAGAAGACTCTTTACTATTTTTAGTTTTGGTTGTCTCATCACCCTTCTGCTGGGGAGTCTTTGTGACCCCTTTCTTTTGGTCACCCCCTGTTGAAGTCTTGGACACCCTTGTCTTGACCCAATGGTCCGCCTTCTTTCCCAATTCTTGGGGAGAAATTGGTCCTAGGTCTACCAGATGCTGATGCAGTTTATCATTGAAACAATTACTTAACAGGTGTTCTTTCACAAATAAATTGTACAGCCCATCATAATTATTTACACCACTGCCTTGAATCCAACCATCTAGTGTTTTCACTGAGTAGTCAACAAAGTCAACCCAGGTCTGGCTCGAGGATTTTTGAGCCCCCCTGAACCTAATCCTGTACTCCTCAGTGGAGAATCCAAAGCCCTCAATCAGGGTACCCTTCATGAGGTCATAAGATTCTGCATCTTTTCCAGAGAGTGTGAGGAGTCTATCCCTACACTTTCCAGTGAACATTTCCCAAAGGAGAGCACCCCAGTGAGATCTGTTCACTTTTCTGGTTACACAAGCCCTCTCAAAAGCTGTGAACCATTTGGTGATGTCATCACCATCTTCATATTTAGTTACAATCCCTTTGGGGATTTTCAACATGTCAGGAGAATCTCTGACCCTATTTATGTTGCTGCCACCATTGATGGGTCCTAGGCCCATCTCTTGTCTTTCCCTCTCTATGGCTAGGATCTGTCTTTCCAAAGCCAATCTTTTGGCCATCCTGGCTAACTGGATGTCCTCTTCACTGGGGTTATCCTCAGTGATTTCAGAGTTGTTGGTCCCTCCTGTGAGGGAGCCAGCATCTCTGACTATTATTTGTGGAGTCAGGGCTTGAGAAGCCCTGCTCTCCCTAAGTAGGACTGGAGGGGGGGAATTTCCCTCCAAGTCACTATCTTCATCCTCTGAGTTGCCATCCTCAGAGGGGTTGGCCTTTTCAAACTCTGCCAAAAGCTCCTGGAGCTGTACTTTGGTAGGTTTGGGGCCCATTGCTATTTTCTTTAGTTTACAGAGTGACCTTAGCTCTCTCATCTGTAGATGGAGGTAAGGTGTGGTGTCGAGTTCCACCACATTCACATCTGTGCTAGACATTATGCTTCTAAAAGTTGGAATACTTTTTAAGAAACTAAAACTGGTTCTAGAATCTAATTCAAACTTTTACCAAACTTTTAAACTTTAAAAGAAATGCTAAACAGGATCTAACACAAGGCCCTAGCAGGTCTTTTAAGAATTTAGAAAACTTTTCAAATTGCAAAAAATCAATTTCTAATGACAATTTTGGAATTTGTCGTGTGATCAGGTATTGGCTGAGTAGTCCAGCAAATGCAAAGTCTTGTACCCCACCGCTGATCCACCAATGTAGGAAGTTGGCTCTGTATGTGCTATTTCCAAGTAAGGAATAGCATGCACAGAGTCCAAGGGTTCCCCTTAGAGGTAAAATAGTGGTAAAAATAGATAATACTAATGCTCTATTTTGTGGTAGTGTGGTCGAGCAGTAGGCTTATCCAAGGAGTAGTGTTAAGCATTTGTTGTACATACACATAGACAATAAATGAGGTACACACACTCAGAGACAAATCCAGCCAATAGGTTTTTATATAGAAAAATATCTTTTCTTAGTTTATTTTAAGAACCACAGGTTCAAATTCTACATGTAATATCTCATTCGAAAGGTATTGCAGGTAAGTACTTTAGGAACTTCAAATCATCAAAATTGCATGTATACTTTTCAAGTTATTCACAAATAGCTGTTTTAAAAGTGGACACTTAGTGCAATTTTCACTGTTCCTAGGGGAGGTAAGTATTTGTTAGTTTTACCAGGTAAGTAAGACACTTACAGGGTTCAGTTCTTGGTCCAAGGTAGCCCACCGTTGGGGGTTCAGAGCAACCCCAAAGTCACCACACCAGCAGCTCAGGGCCGGTCAGGTGCAGAGTTCAAAGTGGTGCCCAAAACACATAGGCTAGAATGGAGAGAAGGGGGTGCCCCGGTTCCGGTCTGCTTGCAGGTAAGTACCCGCGTCTTCGGAGGGCAGACCAGGGGGGTTTTGTAGGGCACCGGGGGGGACACAAGTCCACACAGAAATTTCACCCTCAGCGGCGCGGGGGCGGCCGGGTGCAGTGTAGAAACGAGCGTCGGGTTCGCAATGTTAGTCTATGAGAGATCTCGGGATCTCTTCAGCGCTGCAGGCAGGCAAGGGGGGGATTCCTCGGGGAAACCTCCACTTGGGCGAGGGAGAGGGACTCCTGGGGGTCGCTTCTCCAGTGAAAGTCCGGTCCTTCAGGTCCTGGGGGCTGCGGGTGCAGGGTCTCTCCCAGGCGTCGGGACTTTAGGTTCAAAGAGTCGCGGTCAGGGGAAGCCTCGGGATTCCCTCTGCAGGCGGCGCTGTGGGGGCTCAGGGGGGACAGGTTTTGGTACTCACAGTATCAGAGTAGTCCTGGGGTCCCTCCTGAGGCGTCGGATCTCCACCAGCCGAGTCGGGGTCGCCGGGTGCAGTGTTGCAAGTCTCACGCTTCTTGCGGGGAGCTTGCAGGGTTCTTTAAAGCTGCTGGAAACAAAGTTGCAGCTCTTCTTTGGAGCAGGTCCGCTGTCCTCGGGAGTTTCTTGTCTTTTCGAAGCAGGGGCAGTCCTCAGAGGATGTCGAGGTCGCTGGTCCCTTTGGAAGGCGTCGCTGGAGCAGGATCTTTGGAAGGCAGGAGACAGGCCGGTGAGTTTCTGGAGCCAAGGCAGTTGTCGTCTTCTGGTCTTCCTCTGCAGGGGTTTTTCAGCTAGGCAGTCCTTCTTCTTGTAGTTGCAGGAATCTAATTTTCTAGGGTTCAGGGTAGCCCTTAAATACTAAATTTAAGGGCGTGTTTAGGTCTGGGGGGTTAGTAGCCAATGGCTACTAGCCCTGAGGGTGGGTACACCCTCTTTGTGCCTCCTCCCAAGGGGAGGGGGTCACAATCCTAACCCTATTGGGGGAATCCTCCATCTGCAAGATGGAGGATTTCTAAAAGTCAGAGTCACCTCAGCTCAGGACACCTTAGGGGCTGTCCTGACTGGCCAGTGACTCCTCCTTGTTTTTCTCATTATTTTCTCCGGCCTTGCCGCCAAAAGTGGGGCCTGGCCGGAGGGGGCGGGCAACTCCACTAGCTGGAGTGTCCTGCTGGGTTGGCACAAAGGAGGTGAGCCTTTGAGGCTCACCGCCAGGTGTGACAATTCCTGCCTGGGGGAGGTGTTAGCATCTCCACCCAGTGCAGGCTTTGTTACTGGCCTCAGAGTGACAAAGGCACTCTCCCCATGGGGCCAGCAACATGTCTCGGTTTGTGGCAGGCTGCTAAAACTAGTCAGCCTACACAGATAGTCGGTTAAGTTTCAGGGGGCACCTCTAAGGTGCCCTCTGTGGTGTATTTTACAATAAAATGTATACTGGCATCAGTGTGCATTTATTGTGCTGAGAAGTTTGATACCAAACTTCCCAGTTTTCAGTGTAGCCATTATGGTGCTGTGGAGTTCGTGTTTGACAGACTCCCAGACCATATACTCTTATGGCTACCCTGCACTTACAATGTCTAAGGTTTTATTTAGACACTGTAGGGGTATCATGCTCATGCACTGGTACCCTCACCTATGGTATAGTGCACCCTGCCTTAGGGCTGTAAGGCCTGCTAGAGGGGTGTCTTACCTATACTGCATAGGCAGTGAGAGGCTGGCATGGCACCCTGAGGGGAGTGCCATGTCGACTTACTCGTTTTGTCCTCACTAGCACACACAAGCTGGCAAGCAGTGTGTCTGTGCTGAGTGAGAGGTCTCCAGGGTGGCATAAGACATGCTGCAGCCCTTAGAGACCTTCCTTGGCATCAGGGCCCTTGGTACTTGAAGTACCAGTTACAAGGGACTTATCTGGATGCCAGGGTCTGCCAATTGTGGATACAAAAGTACAGGTTAGGGAAAGAACACTGGTGCTGGGGCCTGGTTAGCAGGCCTCAGCACACTTTCAATTGTAAACATAGCATCAGCAAAGGCAAAAAGTCAGGGGGCAACCATGCCAAGGAGGCATTTCCTTACAGCAACATATTCCACGAGTGACAGGGAAAGGAAAACAGCAGCCAGTCCACCACTCCAAGCGCTGTATTATACTTCCAATTGTAGGCAGTTTTCTGCTAAATTGGGACGAACCGTAACAGATCGTCAATCCCTCAGAGCATAAGGGAGACTTAGTCCCAGACCCCAGAGGTCATATCAATGAATCCTGTAAGGGACATAATATCACAGGGGATTCCCCTATTTACATTTTTCCCTTGTCTTCCTGGGTGACTCAGAATGGAGGAGTTGGGGGGATTATTGTGAGAAAGCGGAGTTTACTTACCTGCCTATTGATGAACACTTTGGCCAAATAATGGACGTATCCATCTATAAAGTGGTCTATCAAGTGGTTGCCTTCCTGGAGAGAAAAATCCAACAGCTTCAGGCCCAGTGCCAAAAACCCATCTACTTGAGGGAAGAAACGCAAGGGCTGTTGGCCTTTTTACCCCCAGGGCAACCATCCCCTTCTGCCATGGACCCCAAAGACAGAGACAAAATTGGGGTTGATGTGGATGCTTTTGGCCCCTGAAGAAGGCGTTTATTGATTCCCAGGCTTCTAACTCTGCTACCCTCAGTATAGATCACGCGGAGGGTCCCTTATACGTTTCTAACTACCTAAACACTGGAGATCTTGATGATTCACCCCACGCTTCCCCCCCCCCCATACCTCAGACAGGGATTGGGACGCCAGCAGACAGTGGCAGCCTTGTGGGGAGGGGAGAATCTACTGGCCCTGGTGCCGAACCTCAAAAGTCTGGTTCAGATTTGCTAAACCAGGATAAACTGGTACATCCTCGCTCAGCGGATTGGACCCATGCCCCTACATAGCCGCTAGACTGCGTAAACCTCTAGATAAAGGCGGTTTGGACCTGCCTAAAAGCAGAATTCCCCAGACTAGTCCTGGAAGGAACAGAAGCTCTCACACCAGAGTTAAATGCAAAAATGGTGACCTTTCTGGCAAAATTTACCAGGGATCCGAAGAAAGGCATTGACCGGTCCCGACGGCATGCCAGGATAAACTGCTGGACATTATTGGCCTGTTAGCAAAAATCCTTGACATGGACGGAGGATGCCATGCCAAAGCCACCTGCATCCTATTCTCCCCAGATGCTCATTCTAGTTGGGCTCAGAGAGCAATCATCTTCTTGGGAAACTGGGGGGAAAGCTCTACTTCAGAGGCAGGCCCTATTGCACAGGGCAATCTTTTTGGTGATCCTTTTGTAAAGGAGTTGAGCAAATTTGTCAACTTTTTCACCTCCCATGGTTTTGCCGGAGCCAGTCGTGGCAGGGGGCACTCGACCAGCCATGCTTACCATCAAGCCTTGTACAAAGGTGATTAATCCCGCAGGGGTCAGTGGCAAGATGAGTCCAAGTTTGGAACCTTCTACCTAACAAGAGCCTACCCCTGCAGGTGAGGGGCCAGAGGAAGAGGCAATGGTGCGAACACTTCTCCACAAGATGAGTGTTCAGGAATTGGAGGAGATCTTGATAGGGGGCTGACTAGGTCTCTTCTCCTGCAGGTGGGAGTCTCTAACCTCAGATACTTGATATTACAGACAATCTGAGGGTTTCATATAGAGTTTTACGAGTCCCAGTCCGAACCCTTCCATCCCAAGCCCCGTTTCAATCTCAGTCAAATGTAATTGGTGGATGGGGAAATCTCCAGCCTTTTGCAGAGGGAAGCAATTGAGCCAATGCAGCGTCACCACAGGGGTTTCAGCAGCAACATATTCTTGGTAGAGGTTACTGGCCCTTGATCAATCTGTGGGAATTCAACAGATGGCTGGTATACCGCCATTTCAAGATGGACGAAATCCATCTTCTCAGGGACCTGTGGCAGGCTAAGGATTTGATAGTCCGATTGGACCTCAAAGATGCGTATCTCACAGTACCGATATTTTCACTTCACAGAGGTTTCCTCCAGTTTCAATAGCGGTCTCAGATCTTCGAATTTCTCTCCCTTCCTTTTGGTCTACCTTCTGCTCCGTGGTGTTTCACTACGGTGATGAGGTAATGGTGGAACATCTCCGGGCATTGGAGATCAGATTAATCGTTTATTTGGACAACATACTGCTCTTGAATAAATACCCTATTCAACCATCTTCTCAATTGCAGACTACCATTGACTTGTTAAAATCCTCACGATCTGTGATCAATTAACAAAGTCAATACTTATCCCGTCCCAGAACACGTTTCCTGGGGTTTATGTTGGATTCAACCAATGCCACTATGTCTTCACGCGACCAAGCTTTCCAAGATCAAAAACAAACTCAGGCGCACTTTGTCAAAACCCATGTTCTCTTTGCACCAGCTAGTCAGAATGGCGTGTCTGCTCTCTTCCTTCGATTCAGGACATCTTCCCAGGGCCCCTGCACTATCAGGACTTGCAACGCTTACAGTCAGTTCATCCTCACAAAGCCTTGTTGTATTCCCAACTTGTCCCTCTGTCAGACGAAGCGAAGGAGGAGATCCAATGGTGGGTCGCACAAATGGAGGCATGGAATGGTCTTGGCAAACTCAGCTCTAAACCTGATATGGTGATAAAGCCAGACGCCAGCGGTTCAGGCAGTGAAGCTCGCTGTGGGGAATTTTCCACAGGAGGGAAATGGTCTTCGAAGAGCAAGGTCTGCAAATAAATTGCCTGGAGTTGATGGCAGGTTCCTTCGCAGTAGTGTGCTGGACCAAGGACAAGGCCCAAAGCTGTGTTATGCTCAAGAAGGACAACGTAGTCATGGTCTGCTATTTCAACCATCTGGGTGGGACGAAATCAAAAACTCTTCCAGACTTGGCTCAGGATCTTTGGGAATTCTGTCTGAGCAACCAGATTTTGTTGACGGTAGAGCATCTCCCAGGGGTTTCCAACCAGCTCACACATTTGCACTCCAGTCATTGGAAGGACAACAGTCTTTGGAAGCTCCAAACAACAGTTTTTCGGGCGATCCAGAAATCGTTGGGGTCCGTTCTCAATCAACATCTTTGACTCACGTCTGGACTACCAGCAAGAGATATTGCAGCTGGTGTCTGGATCCCGGGGCAGCGACGGTCGATGAGTTTCTCCAAGATTGGAGCTTCGAGAGGGGGCTTGTGTTCCCTCCGTTTGCAATAACAAGATCAACTCAAGGTCGAAGACAACAGGCAAAGCTGGTAGTAGTCACTCCGATTTGGAGGTCTCAAGTCTGGTTTCCAGTACAGATCGAACTTTCTTGGGATTTTCCAATCCCTCTACTCTTACCTCAAGCTTTGCTCTGGGGTCCCCAAGGGAATTATCGTCCCCACATTCTCTCAGGTTCACTCCGGCTGATGGTGTGGCGGGTTACAAGGAACATTGGAAGGTCCCAGGAAGTTCTGCAGACGCTGCCTCTTTACTCTCCAAAGCCTGGGCAGAGAGTACCTGTAGGAAAGTAGCTTCTTCTTTAGCATGGTTGTAAGGAAATGCCTCCTTGGCATGGTTACCCCCTGACTTTTTGCCTTTGCTGATGCTATGTTTTGAATTGAAAGGGTGCTGAGGCCTGCTAACCAGGCCCCAGCACCAGTGTTCTTTCCCTAACCTGTACTTTTGTATCCACAATTGGCACACCCTGGCATCCAGGTAAGTCCCTTGTAACTGGTACCAAGGGCCCTGATGCCAGGGAAGGTTTCTAAGGGCTGCAGCATATCTTATGCCACCCTGGGGACCCCTCACTCAGCACAGACACACTGCTTGCCAGCTTGTGTGTGAAGGTGAGGACAAAACGAGTAAGTCGACATGGCACTCCCTCAGGGTGCCATGCCAACCTCACACTGCCTATGCAGTATAGATAAGTCACCCCTCTAGCAGGCCTTACAGCCCTAAGGCAGGGTGCACTATACCATAGGTGAGGGCACCAGTGCATGAGCACTGTGCCCCTACAGTGTCTAAGCCAAACCTTAGACATTGTAAGTGCAGGGTAGCCATAAGAGTATATGGTCTGGGAGTCTGTCAAACACGAACTCCACAGCACCATAATGGCTACACTGAAAACTGGGAAGTTTGGTATAAAATTTCTCAGCACAATAAATGCACACTGATGCCAGTGTACATTTTATTGTAAAATACACCCCAGAGGGCACCTTAGAGGTGCCCCCTGAAACTTTAACCAACTACCTGTGTAGGCTGACCAGTTCTAGCAGCCTGCCACACTCGAGACATGTTGCTGGCCCCATGGGGAGAGTGCCTTTGTCACTCTGAGGCCAGTAACAAAGCCTGCACTGGGTGGAGATGCTAACCCCTCCCCCAGGCAGGAGCTGTAACACCTGGCGGTGAGCCTCACAGGCTCACCCCCTTTGTTCCAGCACCGCAGGGCACTCCAGCTAGTGGAGTTGCCCGCCCCCTCCGGCCACGGCCCCACTTTTGGCAGCAAGGCCGGAGAAAAGAATGAGAATAACAAGGAGGAGTCACTGGCCAGTCAGGACAGCCCCTAAGGTGTCCTGAGCTGAAGTGACTAACTTTTAGAAATCCTCCATCTTGCAGATGGAGGATTCCCCCAATAGGGATAGGATTGTGACCCCATCCCCTTGGGAGGAGGCACAAAGAGGGTGTACCCACCCTCAGGGCTAGTAGCCATTGGCTACTAACCCCCCAGACCTAAACACGCCCTTAAATTTAGTATTTAAGGGCTTCCCTGAACCTAAGAATTTAGATTCCTGCAACTTACAGAAGAAGAGGACTGCTGAGCTGAAAAACCCCTGCAGAAGAAGAAAGAAGACACCAACTGCTTTGGCCCCAGTCCTACCGGCCTGTCTCCTGCCTTCTAAAGAAACCTGCTCCAGCGACGCTTTCCCCAGGACCAGCGACCTCTGAATCCTCAGAGGACTGCCCTGCTTCAAGAGGAACAAGAAACTCCTGAGGACAGCGGCCCTGTTCCAAAAAGACTGCAACTTTGTTTCAGAGGAGCAGATTTAAAGACCCCTGCAATCCCCGCAAGAAGCGTGAGACTTGCAACACTGCACCCGGCGACCCCGACTCGACTGGTGGAGAACCAACACCTCAGGGAGGACCCTCTGGCGACTCCGAGACCGTGAGTAACCAAAGTTGTCCCCCCTGAGCCCCCACAGCGACGCCTGCAGAGGGAATCCCGAGGCTCCCCCTGACCGCGACTGCCTGACTCTAAAATCCCGATGGCTGGAAGAGACCCTGCACCCGCAGCCCCCAGCACCTGAAGGATCAGAACTCCAGTGCAGGAGTGACCCCCAGGAGGCCCTCTCCCCCTTGCCCAGGTGGTGGCTACCCCGAGGAGGTCCCCCCCCTTGCCTGCCTGCACCGCTGAAGAGACCCCTTGGTCTCCCATTGACAACCCAACGCTTGTTTGCACACTGCACCCGGCCGCCCCGCGCTGCTGAGGGTGTACTTTCTGTGTGGACTTGTGTCCCCCCCCCCCCCCCCCCCCGGTGCCCTACAAAAACCCCCTGGTCTGCCCTCCGAAGACGCAGGTACTTACCTGCTGGCAGACTGGAACCGGGGCACCCCCTTCTCCATTGAAGCCTATGTGTTTTGGGCACCACTTTGAACTCTGCACCTCACCGGCCCTGAGCTGCTGGTGTGGTAACTTTGGGGTTGCTCTGAACCCCCAACGGTGGGCTACCTTGGACCCAAATTTGAACCCCGTAGGTGGTTTACTTACCTGCAAGAACTAACAATTACTTACCTCCCCTAGGAACTGTGAAAATTGAACTGTGTCTAGTTTTAAAATAGCTATATGTGTTTTATTTGAAAAGTATATATGCTATTGTGATTATTCAAAGTTCCTAAAGTACTTACCTGCAATACCTTTCATGCAAAGTATTACATGTAGAATTTGAACCTGTGGTTCTTAAAATAAACTAAGAAATGAAAATGTCACTTACCCAGTGTACATCTGTTCGTGGCATCAGTCGCAGTAGATTCGCATGTTCTGCAATAGCTCGCCATCTGGTGTTGGGCCGGAGTGTTACAAGTTGTTTTTCTTCGAAGAAGTCTTTCGAGTCACGGGACCGAGTGACTCCTCCTTTTGTCTCCATTGCGCATGGGCGTCGACTCCATCCTCGATTGTTTTTCCCCGCAGAGGGTGAGGTAGGAGTTGAATTGTAGTAATAGTGCCCATGCAATGGAGTGACTAAGTATGCACTTATTTAAGGTTGAGATGATACATATATAAATAATTGAAGGTAACTTCCAAACTGCTACAGGCTCCCGGGGAGGCGGGTGGGCACATGCGAATCTACTGCGACTGATGCCACGAACAGATGTACACTGGGTAAGTGACATTTTCAGTTCGATGGCATCTGTCGCTGTAGATACGCATGTTCTGCAATAGACTAGTAAGCAGTTATTTCCCCAAAAGCGGTGGATCAGCCTGTAGGAGTGGAAGTAGTCTGAAATAATGTCCTTAATACAGCTTGACCTACTGTGGCTTGTTGTGCGGATAACACGTCTACACAGTAGTGCTTGGTGAATGTGTGAGGCGTAGACCATGTGGCTGCCTTACATATTTCTTGCATTGGGATGTTTCCTAGAAAGGCCATGGTAGCACCTTTCTTTCTGGTTGAGTGTGCCCTTGGTGTAATGGGCAGCTGTCGTTTAGCTTTAAGGTAGCAGATTTGGATGCATTTAACTATCCATCTGGCTATACCTTGTTTTGAAATTGGGTTTCCTGCATGAGGTTTTTGAAATGCAATAAAGAGTTGTTTAGTCTTTCTGATGTTCTTTGTTCTGTCAATGTAATACATTAATGCTCTTTTGACATCTAATGTATGTAGTGCCCTTTCAGCTACGGTATCTGGCTGTGGAAAGAACACCGGAAGTTCCACTGTTTGATTTAGATGGAACGGTGAAATAACCTTTGGCAAAAATTTAGGATTGGTCCTTAGGACGACTTTATTTTTGTGTAGTTGTATAAAAGGTTCCTGTATAGTAAACGCCTGAATCTCGCTTACTCTTCTCAGGGAAGTAATGGCGATGAGAAATGCCACCTTCCAGGTTAGGAACTGTATGTCGCAGGAGTGCATGGGTTCAAAAGGTGGACCCATAAGTCTAGTTAGGACAACATTTAGGTTCCATGAAGGAACAGGTAGTGTTCTTGGTGGTATAATTCTCCTAAGGCCCTCCATGAATGCTTTAATGACTGGTATTTTATATAGGGAAGTTGAATAGGTAGTCTGCAGGTATGCAGATATTGCTGCAAGGTGAATCTTAATGGAAGAGAAAGCTAGGTTAGATTTTTGTAAGTGAAGCAAGTAACCCACTACATGTTCTGGAGTTGTGTGTAATGGTTGTATTTGATTAATATGGCAGTAGCAAACAAACCTCTTCCATTTACTTGCATAGCAGTGCCTGGTGGATGGCCTTCTTGCTTGTTTTATGACTTCCATACATTCTTGGGTAAGTTGTAAGTGCCCGAATTCTAGGATTTCAGGAGCCAGATTGCTAGATTCAGCGATGCTGGATCTGGGTGTCTGATGTTTTGGTTGTGCTGTGTCAACAGATCTGGCCTGTTGGGCAATTTGATGCAGGGTACCACTGATAGGTCTAGCAGCGTTGTGTACCAGGGTTGCCTTGCCCAAGTTGGTGCTATCAATATGAGTTTGAGTTTGCTTTGACTGAGTTTGTTTACCAGGTAAGGAAGGAGAGGGAGAGGAGGAAAAGCGTAAGCAAATATCCCTGACCAGTTCATCCATAGGGCATTGCCTTGGGATTGTTTGTGTGGGTACTGGATGCGAAGTTTTGGCATTTTGCGTTCTCCCTTGTCGCAAACAAGTCTATCTGAGGTGTTCCCCAGAGTTTGAAATAAGTGTTCAGTATTTGGGGGTGAATTTCCCATTCGTGGACCTGTTGGTGATCTCGAGAGAGATTGTCTGCGAGTTGATTTTGTATCCCTGGTATAAACTGTGCAATTAGGCGAATTTGGTTGTGAATTGCCCAATGCCAAATTTTTTGTGCTAACATGCTTAACTGCGTGGAGTGCGTCCCTCCCTGCTTGTTTAGATAATACATTGTTGTCATGTTGTCTGTTTTGACGAGAATGTATTTGTGAACTATTATTGGTTGGAAAGCTTTTAGTGCTTGAAAAACTGCAAGAAGTTCTAGGTGATTGATATGCAGTTTTGTTTGCTGTACGTTCCATTGTCCTTGTATGCTGTGTTGATCGAGGTGTGCTCCCCACCCTGTCATGGAAGCATCTGTTGTTATTGCGTATTGTGGCACTGGGTCTTGGAAAGGCCGCCCGTTGTTTAAATTTATGTTGTTCCACCACAGAAGCGAGAGGTAAGTTTGGCGGTCTATTAACACCAGATCTAGAAGGTGACCCTGTGCTTGAGACCACTGTGATGCTAGGCATTGTTGTAAGGGCCTCATGTGCAGTCTTGCGTTTGGGACAATGGCTATGCATGATGACATCATGCCTAGGAGTTGTAATACCATCTTTGCTTGTATCTTTTGTGTCGGATACATGCGTTGTATGATGGTGTTGAAATTTTGAATTCTTTGTGGACTTGGAGTGGCTACTCCTTTTGATGTGTCTATTATGGCTCCCAGGTATTGTTGTACCTTGCGTGGCCGAATTTTGGATTTTGTGAAATTGACGGTGAACCCTAGTTTGAAGAGGGTTTGTATGATATGATTTGTGTGATTTGAGCACTCTATTAACGAATGGGCCTTGATTAGCCAGTCGTCTAGATATGGGAACACATGTATTTGCTGCCTTCTGATGTGTGCAGCGACTACCGCTAGACATTTGGTAAAGACTCTTGGTGCGGTTGTTAATCCGAAAGGCAGTACCTTGAATTGGTAATGTATTCCTTTGAATACAAACCTTAGGTATTTCCTGTGCGATGGGTGAATTGGTATATGGAAATAAGCATCCTTGAGGTCTAAAGTTGCCATGTAGTCGTGCAGCTTTAGCAATGGCAATACTTCTTGTAGTGTGACCATGTGGAAGTGGTCTGATTTGATGAAAGTGTTGACTACTCTGAGGTCTAGGATTGGTCTCAGTGTTTTGTCCTTCTTTGGTATCAGAAAGTACAGTGAGTAAACTCCTGTGTTTATTTGTGTGTTTGGCACTAATTCGATTGCATTCTTTTGCAATAGTGCCTGCACTTCTATCTCTAGGAGATTGGAATGGTGTGTTGTTAAATTTTGTGCTTTTGGTGGTATGTTTGGAGGGAACTGTAGAAATTCTATGCAGTAACCATGTTGGATAATTGCTAGAACCCAAGTGTCTGTAGTGATTTTCTCCCATGCTCTGTAATAATGACCTATTCGTCCCCCCACTGGTGTTGTGTGGAGGGGGTGAGTGACATGTGAGTCACTGTTTAGTAGTAGGGGTTTTGGGGCTTTGGAATCTTCCTCTATTTCTAGGGAATTGCCCTCCTCTATATTGTCCCCGAAAACCTCCTCTATACTGTCCTTGGTAACTGGACGGTGTGGCTTGTGAGGTGCTGGCTTGTGTGCTTTGACCCCGAAACCCCCCTCGAAAGGGCGTTTTACGGAATGAGCTGTAATTCCCTCTGCTCTGCGGGGAGTAGAGTGCGCCCATGGCTTTGGCAGTGTCCGTATCTTTTTTGAGTTTCTCAATCGCTGTGTCCACTTCTGGACCGAACAGTTCTTTTTCATTAAAAGGCATATTGAGAACTGCTTGTTGAATCTCTGGTTTAAATCCAGACGTTCGGAGCCATGCATGCCTTCTGATAGTTACAGATGTATTAATTGTTCGTGCAGCTGTATCTGCAGCGTCCATGGAGGAGCGGATCTGGTTGTTGGAGATGGCCTGTCCCTCCTCAACCACTTGTTTGGCCCTATTTTGGAAGTCTTTGGGCAGATGTTCAATGAGATGTTGCATCTCGTCCCAGTGGGCTCTGTCATAGCGCGCAAGTAGTGCCTGGGAGTTCGCGATGCGCCACTGGTTTGCAGCTTGTGCTGCGACTCTCTTACCAGCTGCATCAAACTTGCGGCTTTCTTTATCTGGGGGTGGTGCATCTCCAGATGTGTGAGAGTTGGCCCTTTTCCTAGCTGCTCCTACAACAACAGAGTCTGGTGGCAGCTGTGTTGTGATGAAAGCCGGGTCTGTAGGAGGCGGCTTATACTTTTTTTCCACCCTTGGTGTGATTGCCCTACTTTTGACCGGGTCCTTAAATATGTCTTTTGCGTGCCGGAGCATACCAGGGAGCATAGGCAGGCTTTGGTAGGAGCTGTGGGTGGAGGAGAGTGTGTTGAACAAGAAATCATCCTCGACCTGTTCTGAGTGGAGGCTTACGTTGTGAAATTGTGCTGCTCTAGCCACCACCTGAGAGTACGCGGTGCTGTCTTCTGGTGGAGATGGTTTTGTAGGGTATGTCTCTGGGCTGTTATCTGACACTGGGGCGTCGTATAGGTCCCATGCGTCCTGGTCTTGGTCACCCTGGCTCATGGTGGTGTGAGCTGGGGAGTGTGATGGCGTTTGTGCTGGTGAAACGTTAATCACGGGCGGAGGAGAGGGTGGTGGTGTAACTCTTTTCACCACTTTTGGTTGTGGTGCTTGTTCCGTCTGGAACTCCAACCTTCTCTTTCTCCTAATGGGGGGAAGGGTGCTTATTTTTCCTGTCCCCTGCTGAATGAAGATACGCTTTTGCGTATGGTCCGCATCAGTTGCTTGTAGCTCTTCCTCAAACCTATGCTTCTGCATTTGGGAGGTTAGCGAGTGCTCTTCTGTATAAGAGCCTGAAGCTGGGTCGCTTGCAGTTTGTTTCGGCGTCGAAACTTTGTCTGCGTGTTTTTTCGGCTCCGAGGTGACTTTTTTCCTTTTCGGGGCCGAAACCTCTCGGCGTCGATCTGTTTCGGTGCCGCTGTCTCGGCGTCGAGCCGTGTCCACACCGGCATCTCGGTGTCGAGGCTTGTCTCCAGCACTTTCTCGGTCCCGAGAAGGCTGCGTGCCGGTGTCTCGACCGGAGCACTGTTTGGGCCTTTTTCGGTGCCGACGGTCGGTCACCGATTTTATGGGTTGAGCCATGGCCTGGTGGCAGTGGCGTCCCCTGGGCCTTGTAAATGTTTCTTTGTGTGGTTTTCGACGTCTTACTCACGGTTTGTGTATCGTCGAATCCTTCGGAGTCTGAGTCTTGGATCGAGAAGGTACCTTCCTCTTCCTGTTCCTCGAACTCCCGTCGGGCTGTCGGTGCGGACGCCATTTGAAGTCTTCTGGCTCGACGGTCTCGGAGTGTTTTTCGGGACCGGAACGCACGACAGGCCTCGCAGGTGTCTTCGCTGTGCTCAGGTGACAGGCACAGGTTGCAGACCAAGTGTTGGTCTGTGTAGGGGTATTTATTGTGGCATTTGGGGCAGAAACGGAACGGGGTCCGTTCCATCGGCGTTCTTCAGCACGCGGTCGGGCCGACCAGGCCCCGACGGAGGATCGAAAAACTACCCCGAAGGGCACCGGAGCTCTTCGATCTTCGATGCGGTGTTGAATCTAAGTATGCCGATCCCGAACGCAACAATACCGACGAAAATCTTCCGAAATTAACTATTTTTTCTGTTCCGAAACTCGGAGCGACAGGAACACGTCCGAACCCGATGGCGGAAAAAAAACAATCGAGGATGGAGTCGACGCCCATGCGCAATGGAGACAAAAGGAGGAGTCACTCGGTCCCGTGACTCGAAAGACTTCTTCGAAGAAAAACAACTTGTAACACTCCGGCCCAACACCAGATGGCGAGCTATTGCAGAACATGCGTATCTACAGCGACAGATGCCATCGAACATATATTTTTCTATACAAAAACCTATTGGCCTGGAATTGTCTCGGAGTGTGTGTTCCTCATTTATTGCCTGTGTGTATGTACAACAAATGCTTAACACTACTCCTTTGATAAGCCTACTGCTCGACCACACTACCACAAAATAGAGCATTAGTATTATCTCTTTTTGCCACTATCTTACCTCTAAGGGGAACCCTTGGACTCTGTGCATACTATTCCTTACTTTGAAATAGTGCATACAGAGCCAACTTCCTACACCGTGTCAGAACTTGACACAGATTCCCAACTCCTAAAGGTACCCCTGCACCCTCAGCCCCCTGGCCTTGGGTGGTCCGACCTTTGGTGCCGCAACATCCAGCAGGTGCCCCCCCCGTCCAGCCTTTGGTTTCCCGGAACCAACACCCTGAACTTCACCTGCAACATCTTTGTGACCCCTAAGTGTCCTCATATGGGAAAGCATTGGGAGCCAGATCCTGGGTTTGCACCCTTCCACCCCTGCGCTGCTGAGGGTGTGTGTTTGCTGCTGACCTGTGACTCTCTCCCCCCCCCCCCCCATCCTCCTCCAACTCCCCCCCTCCCAGTGCTCCTCTATACCCACCCAGGTCTGCCTTCTGAAGACACAAGTACTTACATGCAAGCAGACCTGATTCAGAGTGCCCCCAGTCTTCATAGGATTCCATTATAAACCCTAAAGCAACTTTGAACTCTGCACCTGGCCGGCCCAGTGTTGCTGGTGGTGGTGTTTGGGGTTAACTTGAATCCCGAAGGACATCCTAACCCCTGGAGACTGGAACTTTAAGTCTGGTACTTACCTCAAAAACTATACTTTCGTTTCCTCCCCCTAGAACTGTTTCTGAAAACTGCACTGTCAACTTTTAAAATAGATACTTGATGTTTTCTCGAAAATCATTTAAATTGCCAAATTGAAACAAAGTGGTATTGTAGGATACTTACCTGCAAATGTACTTATCTGCAAACTGAATCATGTGGTTCTAGAAATAAAAGTAACATAATATATTTTTGTTATATAAAATAATTGGCCTGGAATTAGTCCTTGTGTGCCTCATTTCTTGACTGTGTGTGTACAACACGTGCTTTGCACTGCCCTCTGATAAGCCTAACTGCTCGACCACACTACCACAAGAGAGAGCATTAGTATTATCTACTTTAGCCTCTTTTAACCCTCTAGAGAACCCCTGGACTCTGTGCGTACTACATCTCATTTTGATATAGTATATACAGAGCCATCTTCCTACAAAAACTATCTGCAACAACCAAAGGCTTCCAGGGAGAAGAGTGAGCAAAAGTGAATCTACAACACTAAATGCCATGAGCATATGCTTACAGGGGAAGTAACATTTTCCTTTGTTGCATGTGTAGCTGTAGATACACATGCTACGCCTTGACTGCAAAGCAGCCTCCCACTAAGCGGTGGCTAGCAGAAGAATGGAAAAGTGTGTAGTCAACATTGGCTTGTTGGCATTCTAAGGATTCCACAAATAATGCTTCAAAGTATGTGAGTAGAACAAGTAGCTGCTTTACAAATGTCAGCTATAAGGATTATACCAAAGAAAGCCATGGCGGCCTTGCAAGTACAGTGGGGTCTCGGAAGGATAGGCAAATGTATTTTGGCTTTGGCGTAACATGTCTATAGTAGACCAAACAGTGTGCTATTCCTGCTTTAGAAAGAGCACTGCCCTTGTTTGGATTGGAGAAAAAAAAAAGAGACAAAGAGCTGATACGTCTTACTGAAAAGTTTTGTACTGTCTGAGTAACACATGAGGGCTCTTTTGGCATCTTGTGTACGAAGAGCACTCTCTGCTACAGACTCAGTATGTGGTAAGAACACTGGGAATTCAATAGTTTGATTAAGGTGGAAAGAGAAGACCATTTGGGGAGAAAATTGGGGTTTGTCTAAAGAACTAGTATATCAGTGTGAACTTCAAAGACAGGTTCTTATGTGGTGTGCTTGAAGCTCACTCAAGCCGGAGGGAGGTGAGGGCTACTAAGAAAGCTACCTTACAAGAAAGGGAGTGCAACAGGCACGAGGGACCTGGCTGAAATGGACTATACTGAGATTCCATGCAGGGGCAGATGGCGCCCTGGGTGGAATGATTATTGTAAGGCCTTAATGACCCTGAAGAGGGAAGTAAGTGAGTGTGTGAGTGTGAGTGTGTGTGTGTGTGTGTTAGGCTGAGGTAGCCAAACCTCGGGTGCCCAATCGCAAGAGTTATCTGCTTGGGTCTCAGTGAGCCCTGGTTCTGCAAGACACGAGAGAAGGTTTAGCCGGTTGGGCAGCTTCTTCTGAGGGACCAGTAAGAGGTCAAGGAGTGAGATGAACCAGGGCTTTCTGGTCCACGTGGGAGTCACCAGGATGAGGGTTACTTGCATTAGTCTCTGAATCACAGAAGGTGAAGTGAAAGAGGCAGAAAAATATCCCAGACCAGTTCATCCATAGTGCACTGCCCATATACTGTGGGGGTGGGTAGCTGAAGGCGATGCTTGGGCATTTGCGGTTTCTGTGATGGCAAATAAGTATTGGGGGGGGGGGACCACTTGGTGCTTAATGTCATGAACAACTTAAGCGCTAGCCAGTAGCTCCAGGTAGTTAAAGACCCTGTTGATGGGCTCCCACATAACCTGAACGATCAAGTTCTGCAAGTGTGCCTTCTGCACCTGGTGAAAAGCATCTGTTGTGATAGTCCCCTTCGGATCTGGGTCAAGGAAGGGCTGGCATTGCAACAGGCTGTTGTGCATTTTAGACACATTTGTGTACAGGGGGAGTGAGTGCAAGGGAGGAGTAGTGAGCAAAAGATTATGGTGACTATACAAATGAGATAGTGATAGGTAGTAATAACTAAGCAATCTGCACCATGGGGCTCACCCCCAGGGAGGCATCTGTGTGCATGTCAATCAACAGCACTACAATCTTTGAACAGATATTTACAGCCATTCATACACTGGTATAAAGCAATGACAATCTGAAAGCAATGCCTAGTCAGCACATGATGAAGACACTTGGAACAATGCTCGTAAAGCTGTTTGTCCAACACTTGCCTGCTACGGGAAGATTTCCTAAAAAAGCCATGGTTGCCACCTTATTCCTGAGGGAGTGTGCTCCAGGGGGGACTAGGCAGGAATCTTGTAGCTTTTATGTAGCATGTCTGGATGACCGTGACCATCCATCTTGCTATGGTAGCTTTCGATACTGGGGGACCTTTCTGAGGTATATTAAAAGCGACAAAAAGCTGCTGACTTTGAGGAAAAGGTATAGTTCTGCCACTGATGTACATTAGAGCTCTTTGAACATCTAATGTATAAAGGGCTCTTTCTGCTACATAATCTGGATGAAGGGAAAAACATAGCTCAGTTGCCTGGTTAAGATGGAAAGGGGAGACAACACTGAGAAGAATCTTGAGGTTTGTCCTAAGGACAATAGTATCTGTATGAACCTGGAAGAAATGTTCTTGTAAGGTTAGACCCTGAAGCTTATTGATGCGGCTATAGAGGTGACTGTTATAAAAAAAGCTACCTTCGCATTTTGCAATTTCATGGGTGACAAACAGGAAACCCCCAACACTGGAAGTACTGCTGAAGGACTTGGGGGTGGTGGAGTTCCCACTCAGACTTGCTGATGCATTGCGCTGAGCAGGTCTGTAAAGCTGTTGCCCACTCCTGGAAAGCACTCTGCCAGGAGATGTAATTGATGGATAATCGTCCAATGAAAAATTCTTTGCACCAGTGCTGAAAGCTATGGTGAATTATTGTGCAGATGTTTTTATGTATGTGATATCGGACAGTCAAATGGTCAGTTTTTACTAGCACTCATTAGCCCTGAATGTCCTCGGAGAAGGCTTTGAGAGTTGGGCAAACAGCAATAAGTTCCAAGTAGTTGATGTGGAGCCTCAGATGTCTGGGTGACCATAGACTGTGAACGGTCATGTTAAGTAGATGCGCTCCCAGCCAAAAAGGGATGCATTTGTGGTAATGGTCAGTTGTGGAATGGGACCCTTGAAGGGCCTGCCCTACAGCAGATTGTTACTGTTCCACCACTGCAGAGAAATATGACTACTGTCGCATATCAATATTAGAACTTCTAGATGACCCTGTGTTTGTGGAGTCATTTGTTCAGAGTGTGCATGGGCAATCTGTCAGATGGGTCTAAGGGGATACAAGAAGCCATCATCCTCTGGAGGTGCATCACTGTTCTGATTAGGAGATGACAATGTGACTGGAAAAGAAGCAGCAGCTGCAGAAAGCCTAGCACACACTGTTGGTTGGGATACACCTTGCTGGTAACGGCATTAAGAATGGACCCAAGAAAGGCCTAAATTTGTAGGGGTTGCCGTTAAGACTTGGTGGCTTTCATTGTAAATCTCAAGCTATGGTGAAGGGAGACAGTAGCTTGAGTGTGTGTAAACACTGGTACATGGCAGCCTACTCGTCTGAGATTAGCTACAACAGCTAAGACAACATCTTGAATTCGTAGTACTGGTCACTCATCATAAAGCAAAGACAGAGCTGGTGAGCTTGGTAGATGGGTATGTAGAAGTGGGTGTTCTTAAATCCCAAGCAGTAGTGAAGTAGCCTTGTTGTAGAAGTGGGAAAACATCCTATAATATTGCCAAATTAAACTATTCTGAGAGACTGTATTTGTTGAGGGGCATGAGATAGACAACTGGTCTGAGGGGACCATCTTTTTTTGAGAATAAGTATAGGCAGTGCTAAATTTGAGCTGGTGGTTCGTGGTGCTTAGCACTGGCTCTTAATTATCAACACCGGTGCTTGTGACAGCCTGCCACAAGGTGGCGCTCTCTGGCTAATTTAGAGATGACCACAGCAAGAGTTAATTATTAGTTCAGTATACATTAAAAGTGACTATTACCTGCCACCGAAACCATTCTTATATCTTTCGGGAGCTGGTTTATTCCGAACTGTCACACTTGCAGGAGTGAGATGGTCAGTAGTTGTGCTACTATCATTGCAGCATGACAGGCATAAAATGTGGAGCAAGCTGCAGTGGACTCCCGACGAGAGCCCCGACACTTTTATTTTTATTTTTTTTAAATCAATTAAGCACAGAGTATAGGGAGTAAACCACTCTATCCTGGCGTCATAAGGGCTCATTTGAAATGGAATGCGTGTATCTACTCTTGTCAGTCAAAGGTAATTTCCCATCACTGTAGAAGAAAATCATGTAGTCCCCACCCCCAGCAGAGAATGCATGATCAGGGGGTACCTCTACTTCTGCCCTTGTTGGAGGTGTTGCCCCAGTAAGAGCCTTTTGTGTAACCGCCGCTATGTTGTTTGTAGTATGACTGTTGGGAGTCTCTAACATGAGATGCGCTGCTCAACAGAAGCCTTGCTTAACACCCCCTAGCCCCGTCCATTTTATTGCTTATGAAAGGAACCTATAAGTGGATGGTGCCTGGAGGACACCCATTGGCTTGACTAATTCGGAGTCTTTCTTAATTGTACCCAGTATGTCATCTTATTAGGTGCTGAAGACATGCTTGCTGTCAAAAGGTAGCTAAGAGGTGCTGCTTTAGCCTGGGTTAAAGTCAGCGGTGCGTAGCCTATTATAGAGGTGCTTATTCCTCCAGCTGCTTTATCAGCAGCATCCAGGGCACATCTTATGGTGGCAACAGAGATGATGTTCCTTCTGCTTCGATCACCTTCCTTCTCTTTCTAAAATGTTTAACGAGGGGCTGTAACAGGCCCTCCATTTTCACTTAGTGGGCTCTACTGTATTGGGAGAGAAGGCCCAAGGAGCTGGCAAGATGCCAGCTGGTAGCCACACCTACAGCTGCTCTCTGACCTGCAGCATCTATTCTCTTACTCTGTCCGGTTGTGGAGCATAGCATAGGCAACAGCCCGTGTAAGGGCAGCTTGGACTACTAGGTAGTATGGGGAAATGTGTATGTGGGAAGAATGACAGTCCTGTCCAAAAAAAAAAAAAAAATACAATGTCAGCTTTTCAAAAGCATGCAGGCGACATCTTTCCAAAAATACAGTAAAAATGTAAAGCTGTTTTAGGCAAGAAATTTATTTTTTAAGAGCATATCCATAGGAAAATGGTCTAATTCAACTTGTAGCAGAAGTAAGTATTTTAGGGTTTCCGGAACCGAATGATCACAAACATTTTTAGACATTAAGAGTATGGCAAATGAAATGGATGGCATTAAAAGAAAAAAAGGGGGAAAATAGTGTGCCAACAAACCTTGACGGCAAATTTACTTTAAACCTAGAGAGGCAAATTTACATTCAATACAAGTGTATTGCCAAGCAACATCCAACAGAATGCCTAAAAGGTATGAGATATATTTATATATGCGCCATTTCAAATGCAATAAGATAATGCACAACTGCATTCAGGAGCATATGTGGTCTAATAATCTGGAATTTGGGGATCGAGAAACAGATACTATTTGAATACTAGTGCAGCCTACCGCTTCATGTCGGATACCACATACCCAAGCAGTAGTTACTGGTCAGAGCCAGCCTGGGAAGCATGAAGCAGCATCATTCAGATTTTACTAGTTCCTCAGATATTTTTTATATCCTCCCTAGGACATGCACGACTCAAATCACTGAAAGCTGATCTTGATATGCTTTAAGGAGGCACAGATACCAAGATGCAAGGTTATGTTCAGTTTCATGCAGTGGATCACCATCCAGCAAAAAAAATAAATGGTTAAAAGACCAGAGGAGAAATAGTATACATTTTCTGCTGTTAAGGATTACATTGTAATCGTACGAGGAGTGGCTGCGGGTCAATTTTAAATTGCTTTTCGAGTGGGTACTAATCTCATATGAAGAACCTTGGAAATACTGGAAAAATGTGGTACTCCTTAGGATACAGATCAATATGAACATTTGAATGGGGTCAAGTAGGTCAAGTACACTTGTAGGCATGACAGTGAACAGAAAAAGCCAAAAGATTGTATAATGGGTGGTCCTATTATATTAGCTTATTTGCAACTTCTACATGGAAGATTTTTTGTTCTCAGAAAGCAAACACAAGAAACAAGAATTATTCCACTGGAGGTAAGATGTCATATGAAAGTAGCAGCGCTAACCTGCTTAAACAAGATGTAGGGAAAGAGAATGCTGTACAGTTATTCTGTTCCAAGTCCCCATAACAAACTGAAGACCCATACTAAACCCAATTTAAAATAATAATTTAAACAAAGTATAGCGAGGAGGTGAAAGATTGGAAACAAATATGAAATCCACATGCAAAAAACAAATGTGAAGGTTTTTTTTTCTTTTTTAAAGTGTATTTTGGTTCCCACTAGCAGGCACACTTTGGTCCAATCTCAATGTGGCAATACAGGGATTGCATTTTTAATGGTTCATACTTCTAGCGTAGGAGAGGGTAATAAAGAACATCTTTGCCTGTAAGGAAAAAGTTCAAGCTTGCTTGTTTGTTTGGTGAGTGCAATGGAAAAATATAATCATGCCAAAGGGGTGTGCATTTGTTAACAAGATCAAAGAAATCTAAGACAGTTTTGAACACAAACTTCCTAAAAAATAATGTGCCTCTTTAAATAACGCGAAGGCAATAAACAAAATAAAAACATTCTATGAACTGAGATCTTTCAATCCACTGGAGAAAAGTCCATTGCATGGTCCTTCAAAACGTTTCTGGGAACACATGTCTTCAAGGAAAAAAATAATTTTGGTTACCTGAAAAAGGTGGTGGAGGGCCTCCTGGCCCACCAGGACCAGGAAATCTGTCGCCACCAGGGCCAGGTGGAAAGCGACCTCTACCTCTGCCAGCTGGTGGAAATGGTGAACGGGAGTTAATTCCTGGAGGTCCCGCTTTACCTTCACCGGACATTTGCCCAGCCTGTGTGGCTACAACAGGGAAAATAGAACAAAAAGTATATACAACTCTTAAATAAACTAAAGAGTCCCCAGAGTGGTAGTTTCTATTTTTCAAACATGCTATGGATAAGATTTGAGTAACTGATCATATTACTTTAAAGAACAAAAAAAAAAAAAAAAAAAAAAGATTAACGCTTGTGCTCTATAAAGAGAAATGACAACAAATACCAACGAAACACCTGGAAATTCAACTTTAGAAAAGAGAATTAGGTCGGTCATTGCCTTTAGTTGTCATTTTGTAATATGAATATTCTTTGGAGAATAGCCAACTAGGGAGACGCAAGGATCACAAACACAACTAACATGAAAACTGCCACAATAGTCTCCTTCAGGTCTTAAAATGTAATCAACTGTGGGTACGCCATAAAAAGGATGGAAATGGGCTCAAATTAAATACAGCAATGCACAAATCAATTTAGTATGTTAACATCCTTAACGCAAAATAAAATACACAGACAATGTTTCCGATCCACTGAGCTAAAGGTTTAGCAAAGCCCCAAACTTTTCAGACAGACGAGCTAGGGCGCATATTAATGCTTTTCACTAATTTCTCTAATTCATATGAACTGAGCACTCAAGAAAATGAAGGACTTTTCTGGTAAAAAAAACATCTGCAACCACTTCTGTAAATCAAGAGCAAAACTGTACTGGGAGGCATATCATCTTAATGCAAATGCCCTGCACTCAAGTAAGCAGCTGTCACCATTTTCACCAACTTTATCCGAGCTAGATTCTATTTTAACACGAAACGTTCCATACGACAATTAAACCTTTAAAACTGTTGGCAGCAAATGTCACCAATAAGGTGTCCAGAACTATACAAATACCATTCTATGGTATCCTGGAACTTCCTCAACCGGGAGATTTCTTATAGAACATTGTTTCCTAAACTGTGGGTCACAAGCCAATTTTTGGTGGATCAATAAAGTCCACGCAATGAATAAAATAAAGCCTTTAAATTTAGTGTTTATCTTGTCACATTTGTGGTGCTTCAAAGAGAGGTGAAATGCCAGGCTATACCTTCTGACAAACTGCTGCTATTTTTTATTTATTTTTAACATGGGGATTGGTGTTTAGTTTTCTTTCTTGCTGGGTTAAAAGGAGTGTGAAAGGAAAGGCTGTAGAACAGTGCTTCCCAGACATTTGACTTCTGTGGACCTCTACTTTATCATTACTGGAAATCGGATACCCCCACTGAATAGTTATTGGAATCTGGCGAATTACTGAAAGCTGGGCGTAAGGAAATGCCTCCTTGGCATGGTTACCCCCTGACTTTTTGCCTTTGCTGATGCTATGTTTTGAATTGAAAGTGTGCCGAGGCCTGCTAACCAGGCCCCAGCACCAGTGTTCTTTCCCTAACCTGTACTTTTGATTCCACAATTGGCACACCCTGGCATCCAGATAAGTCCCTTGTAACTGGTACCTCTGGTACCAAGGGCCCTGATGCCAGGGAAGGTCTCTAAGGGCTGCAGCATGTATTATGCCACCCTGGACAGCCCTCACTCAGCACAGACACACTGCTTACCAGCTTGTGTGTGCTAGTGAGAACAAAATGAGTAAGTCGACATGGCACTCCCCTCAGGGTGCCATGCCAGCCTCTCACTGCCTATGCAGTATAGGTAAGACACCCCTCTAGCAGGCCTTACAGCCCTAAGGCAGGGTGCACTATACCATAGGTGAGGGTACCAGTGCATGAGCACTGTGCCCCTACAGTGTCTAAGCAAAACCTTAGACATTGTAAGTGCAGGGTAGCCATAAGAGTATATGGTCTGGGAGTCTGTTTTACACGAACTCCACAGCACCATAATGGCTACACTGAAAACTGGGAAGTTTGGTATCAAACTTCTCAGCACAATAAATGCACACTGATGCCAGTGTACATTTTATTGTAAAATACACCACAGAGGGCACCTTAGAGGTGCCCCCTGAAACTTAACCGACTATCTGTGTAGGCTGACTGGTTCCATCAGCCTGCCACACTAGAGACATGTTGCTGGCCCCATGGGGAGAGTGCCTTTGTCACGCTGAGGCCAGTAACAAAGCCTGCACTGGGTGGAGATGCTAACACCTCCCCCAGGCAGGAGCTGTAACACCTGGCGGTGAGCCTCAAAGGCTCACCCCTTTGTCACAGCACCGCAGGACACTCCAGCTTAGTGGAGTTGCCCGCCCCCTCCGGCCACGGCCCCCACTTTTGGCGGCAAGGCTGGAGGAAACAAAGAAAGCAACAAGGAGGAGTCACTGGCCAGTCAGAACAGCCCCTAAGGTGTCCTGAGCTGAAGTGACTCTAACTTTTAGAAATCCTCCATCTTGCAGATGGAGGATTCCCCCAATAGGATTAGGGATGTGACCCCCTCCCCTTGGGAGGAGGCACAAAGAGGGTGTACTCCCCCTCAGGGCTAGTAGCCATTGGCTACTAACCCCCCAGACCTAAACACGCCCTTAAATTTAGTATTTAAGGGCTCTCCCTGAACCTAGACATCAGATTCCTGCAACTACAAGAAGAAGGACTGCTAAGCTGAAAAACCCCTGCAGAGGAAGACCAGAAGACACCAACTGCCTTGGCCCCAGACTTACCGGCCTGTCTCCTGCCTTCCAAAGAAACCTGCTCCAGCGACGCTTTCCAAGGGACCAGCGACCTCTGAATCCTCTGAGGACTGCCCTGCTTCAAGAGGAACAAGAAACTCCCGAGGACAGCGGCCCTGTTCCAAAAAGACTGCAACTTTGTTTCAGAGGAGCAGATTTAAAGACCCCTGCAATCCCCGCAAGAAGCGTGAGACTTGCAACACTGCACCCGGCGACCCCGACTCGACTGGTGGAGAACCAACACCTCAGGGAGGACCCTCCGGCAACTCCGAGACCGTGAGTAACCAAAGTTGTCCCCCCTGAGCCCCCACGGCAACGCCTGCAGAGGGAATCCCAAGGCTCCCCCTGACCGCGACTGCCTGACTCTAAAATCCTGACAGCTGGAAGAGACCCTGCACCCGCAGCCCCCAGCACCTGAAGGATCGGAACTCCAGTGCAGGAGTGACCCCCCAGGAGGCCCTCTCCCTTGCCCAGGTGGTGGCTACCCCGAGGAGCCCCCCCTTGCCTGCCTGCGACGCTGAAGAGATCCCTTGATCTCTCATTGACTTCCATTGAAAACCCGACGCGTGTTTGCACACTGCACCCGGCCGCCCCCGCGCTGCTGAGGGTGTACTTTCTGTGCTGACTTGTGTCCCCCCGGTGCCCTACAAAACCCCCCTGGTCTGCCCTCCGAAGACGCGGGTACTTACCTGCTGGCAGACTGGAACCGGGGCACCCCCTTCTCTCCATTTAAGCCTATGTGTTTTGGGCACCTTTTGACCTTTGCACCTGACCGGCCCTGAGCTGCTGGTGTGATAACTTTGGGGTTGCTCTGAACCCCCAACGGTGGGCTACCTTGGACCAAAAACTGAAAACTGTAAGTGACTTACTTACCTGTGAAAACTAACAATAACTTACCTCCCCCAGGAACTGTGAAAATTGCACTAAGTGTCCACTTTTAAAACAGCTTATTGTGTTTTATGTGAAAAGTATACATGCTAAAGTAATGATTCAAAGTTCCTAGAGTACTTACCTGCAATACCTTTCAAATGAGCTATTACATGTAAAATTTGAACCTGTGGTTCTTAAAATAAACTAAGAAAAGATATTTTTCTATAACAAAACCTATTGGCTGGATTTGTCTCTGAGTGTGTGTACCTCATTTATTGCCTATGTGTATGTACAACAAATGCTTAACACTACTCCTTGGATAAGCCTACTGCTCGACCACACTACCACAAAATAGAGCATTAGTATTATCTCTTTTTACCACTATTTTACCTCTAAGGGGAACCCTTGGACTCTGTGCATGCTATTCCTTACTTTGAAATAGCACATACAGAGCCAACTTCCTACACTGGGGACCTAATCTGTTAACAGTATTTAATTTGCTAAGAAGTTGCGAACACCCTGAGGCAGCTTCGTGAACCACCAGCGGTCCCCGGACCACAGGTTGGGAACCTATGCTGTAGAATGTAGATTTTTTTTTTTTTTGCAACACACAAAGCAATGTAAATGCCTGCAAATGAATGCTATGAATTCAGCAGTTACAAAAGCAAAAAGGAAGCATGTTTTTTGGTAATCCTGAACTATGCCGGAAGCAGATATTTTAATAGGATCAACACAAACCAAGACACCTTACTTGGTGATGAACAAATGAGAAATATTCACAGAAACCTATCTCCACAAATTATCTTGTGCTGCATGGGTTTAGCAGTAAAATGGTATGTTTGCACAAATTTAGTGGCTATTTCAATGCAAAATGTGCGGTCTGTAAATGATAATGTGCGAAAAAACGATGCTTTAGTTACATTTTCAGAAATCGTCCACCTCATGTCCATTAAAAGTAGATGGGTTGGCAAAAGTTTCATTCTAAAAAATGGATCATACTTCTAAAAAGTTTGGGAAGCACTTTTATAAAATGTTAGGACTTAACTGGGTGGCAGATACATTGTGGGGAGGTGGCTACTCCAGTGGATGAAATGCCTTCCAAAAAATGCACCTCTGAGCCAATACCTGCATCTACTTTATCACTGGTAAAGTAGATGCAGGTATTAGTTCAGATCAGTGTGCTGGATTTTATCTTTTTCAAACTGGTGACGACCGTGTGATTTGGAAGAAACACAGGAATATAGGAGGCTGATGCCCTTGGCAGCCTGCAAAGGAAGGAAAAGGGTTGCAGAAGAATGAGGTCTTAGGGGTCTGCAGAAAGGTTTGTGGAATCTGAGAGGTTGCTTGTGTAGAGGCAGGAGGGCCATCTAAAAAATGAGGGATTAGCACAAAGGAACTACGGGCCCAGTGGAATACAAACAAATTATGTTGTAGGAGCACCGTGTCCCTGGTGCACCAGTATTGTGTTTTAGCAAAACAGAGAGCAACATAATCAGAAGAAAATTCTAACTTAATTCCAAGGGAAGAGCGCAGCCTTGTGCAGTGGAGTTCGTACATGCACGAAGAGGGCACACCTTGGTGTCTTTATGGCATAAGGGTTTAATTTGTGACAGTGGAGTTCAGCGGTGCGAAGGGACAAAAAGATCATTTAGGAGGCTTGGAAATGGAAGCAAGTGAATCGATTTTCTTGTTGGGATAAGTCGTGAGCATTAGAAGTTTAAAAGGCAATCACAATTACTAAGCTAGTAGAAACATAAGAGAATAATATCTGTTGACAATTCACTGTTCAGGGCGCATTTTTTGTGTTAATTATGATACAAAGTGAAGGCATTGCTCTTTGCAGCCGACAAAAAGAACAGCACAATACCCATGGGTGTAGAAAAACTGAGTTGAGATGTAACTTTGCATTTGCTGGTCAGCGCATGGACAGCATTCAGTGCTAGGAAAACAGTCTTTATTTTGACGATTATATCCTGAGGTGCCCCAAGTGTGCTGTGGCCCCTTGGTCTGCCAGAGCCTCTTTGTAAGGAAATGCCTCCTTGGCATGGTTACTGTAGGAAGTTGGCTCTGTATGCACTATTTCAAAGTAAGGAATAGCATGCACAGAGTCCAAGGGTTCCCCTTAGAGGTAAGATAGTGGCAAAAAGAGATAATACTAATGCTCTATTTTGTGGTAGTGTGGTCGAGCAGTAGGCTTATCCAAGGAGTAGTGTTAAGCATTTGTTGTACATACACATAGACAATAAATGAGGTACACACACTCAGAGACAAATCCAGCCAATAGGTTTTTGTATAGAAAAATATCTTTTCTTAGTTTATTTTAAGAACCACAGGTTCAAATTCTACATGTAATATCTCATTCGAAAGGTATTGCAGGTAAGTACTTTAGGAACTTCAAATCATCAAAATTGCATGTATACTTTTCAAGTTATTCACAAGTAGCTGATTTAAAAGTGGACACTTAGTGCAATTTTCACAGTTCCTAGGGGAGGTAAGTATTTGTTAGGTTAACCAGGTAAGTAAGACACTTACAGGGCTTAGTTCTTGGTCCAAGGTAGCCCACCGTTGGGGGTTCAGAGCAACCCCAAAGTCACCACACCAGCAGCCCAGGGCCGGTCAGGTGCAGAGTTCAAAGTGGTGCCCAAAACGCATAGGCTAGAATGGAGAGAAGGGGGTGCCCCGGTTCCGGTCTGCTTGCAGGTAAGTACCCGCGTCTTCGGAGGGCAGACCAGGGGGGTTTTGTAGGGCACCGGGGGGGACACAAGTCCACACAGAAATTTCACCCTCAGCGGCGCGGGGGCGGCCGGGTGCAGTGTAGAAACAAGCGTCGGGTTCGCAATGTTAGTCTATGAGAGATCTCTTCAGCGCTGCAGGCAGGCAAGGGGGGGATTCCTCGGGGAAACCTCCACTTGGACAAGGGAGAGGGACTCCTGGGGGTCACTTCTCCAGTGAAAGTCCGGTCCTTCAGGTCCTGGGGGCTGCGGGTGCAGGGTCTCTCCCAGGCGTCGGGACTTTAGGTTCAAAGAGTCGCGGTCAGGGGAAGCCTCGGGATTCCCTCTGCAGGCGGCGCTGTGGGGGCTCAGGGGGGACAGGTTTTGGTACTCACAGTATCAGAGTAGTCCTGGGGTCCCGCCTGAGGTGTCGGATCTCCACCAGCCGAGTCGGGGTCGCCGGGTGCAGTGTTGCAAGTCTCACGCTTCTTGCGGGGAGCTTGCAGGGTTCTTTAAAGCTGCTGGAAACAAAGTTGCAGCTTTTCTTGGAGCAGGTCCGCTGTCCTCGGGAGTTTCTTGTCTTTTCGAAGCAGGGGCAGTCCTCAGAGGATGTCGAGGTCGCTGGTCCCTTTGGAAGGCGTCGCTGGAGCAGGATCTTTGGAAGGCAGGAGACAGGCCGGTGAGTTTCTGGAGCCAAGGCAGTTGTCGTCTTCTGGTCTTCCGCTGCAGGGGTTTTCAGCTGGGCAGTCCTTCTTCTTGTAGTTGCAGGAATCTAATTTTCTAGGGTTCAGGGTAGCCCTTAAATACTAAATTTAAGGGCGTGTTTAGGTCTGGGGGGTTAGTAGCCAATGGCTACTAGCCCTGAGGGTGGGTACACCCTCTTTGTGCCTCCTCCCAATGGGAGGGGGTCACAATCCTAACCCTATTGGGGGAATCCTCCATCTGCAAGATGGAGGATTTCTAAAAGTCAGAGTCACCTCAGCTCAGGACACCTTAGGGGCTGTCCTGACTGGCCAGTGACTCCTCCTTGTTGCTTTCTTTGTTCCCTCCAGCCTTGCCGCCAAAAGTGGGGGCCGTGGCCGGAGGGGGCGGGCAACTCCACTAAGCTGGAGTGCCCTGCTGGGCTGTGACAAAGGGGTGAGCCTTTGAGGCTCACCGCCAGGTGTCACAGCTCCTGCCTGGGGGAGGTGTTAGCATCTCCACCCAGTGCAGGCTTTGTTACTGGCCTCAGAGTGACAAAGGCACTCTCCCCATGGGGCCAGCAACATGTCTCTGGTGTGGCAGGCTGCTGGAACTAGTCAGCCTACACAGACAGTCGGTTAAGTTTCAGGGGGCACCTCTAAGGTGCCCTCTGTGGTGTATTTTACAATAAAATGTACACTGGCATCAGTGTGCATTTATTGTGCTGAGAAGTTTGATACCAAACTTCCCAGTTTTCAGTGTAGCCATTATGGTGCTGTGGAGTTCGTGTTTGACAGACTCCCAGACCATATACTCTTATGGCTACCCTGCACTTACAATGTCTAAGGTTTTGTTTAGACACCGTAGGGGTACCATGCTCATGCACTGGTACCCTCACCTATGGTATAGTGCACCCTGCCTTAGGGCTGTAAGGCCTGCTAGAGGGGTGTCTTACCTATACTGCATAGGCAGTGAGAGGCTGGCATGGCACCCTGAGGGGAGTGCCATGTCGACTTACTCGTTTTGTCCTCACTAGCACACACAAGCTGGCAAGCAGTGTGTCTGTGCTGAGTGAGAGGTCTCCAGGGTGGCATAAGACATGCTGCAGCCCTTAGAGACCTTCCTTGGCATCAGGGCCCTTGATACTAGAAGTACCAGTTACAAGGGACTTATCTGGATGCCAGGGTCTGCCAATTGTGGATACAAAAGTACAGGTTAGGGAAAGAACACTGGTGCTGGGGCCTGGTTAGCAGGCCTCAGCACACTTTCAATTGTAAACATAGCATCAGCAAAGGCAAAAAGTCAGGGGGCAACCATGCCAAGGAGGCATTTCCTTACACAACCCCCCCCCAAACGAAAGAGGATGAGACTAACCTTTCCCAAGAGAGTCTTCATTTTCTAAGTGGAAGAACCTGGAAAGGCCATCTGCATTGGCATGGGCAGTCCCAGGTCTGTGTTCCACTATAAAGTCCATTCCCTGTAGGGAGATGGACCACCTCAACAGTTTAGGATTTTCACCTTTCATTTGCATCAGCCATTTGAGAGGTCTGTGGTCAGTTTGAACTAGGAAGTGAGTCCCAAAGAGGTATGGTCTCAGCTTCTTCAGGGACCAAACCACAGCAAAGGCCTCCCTCTCAATGGCACTCCAACGCTGCTCCCTGGGGAGTAACCTCCTGCTAATGAAAGCAACAGGCTGGTCAAGGCCATCATCATTTGTTTGGGACAAAACTGCCCCTATCCCATGTTCAGAGGCATCAGTCTGCACAATGAACTGCTTAGAATAATCTGGAGCTTTTAGAACTGGTGCTGAGCACATTGCTTGTTTCAGGGTGTCAAAGGCCTGTTGGCATTCCACAGTCCAGTTCACTTTCTTGGGCATTTTCTTGGAGGTGAGCTCAGTGAGGGCTGTCACAATGGATCCATATCCCTTCACAAACCTCCTGTAATACCCAGTCAAGCCAAGGAATGCCCTGACTTGAGTCTGGGTTTTTGGAGCTACCCAGTCCAGAATAGTCTGGATCTTGGGTTGGAGTGGCTGAACTTGGCCTCCACCTACAAGGTGTCCCAAGTAAACCACAGTTCCCTGCCCTATCTGGCATTTGGATGCCTTGATAGAGAGGCCTGCAGATTGCAGAGCCTTCAAAACCTTCTTCAGGTGGACCAGGTGATCCTGCCAGGTGGAGCTAAAGACAGCAATATCATCAAGATAAGCTGTGCTAAAGGACTCCAAGCCAGCAAGGACTTGATTCACCAACCTTTGGAAGGTGGCAGGGGCATTCTTTAAACCAAAGGGCATAACAGTAAACTGATAATGCCCATCAGGTGTGGAGAATGCTGTTTTCTCTTTTGCTCCAGGTGCCATTTTTATTTGCCAGTACCCTGCTGTCAAGTCAAAGGTACTTAAGAATTTGGCAGCACCTAATTTGTCTATGAGCTCATCAGCTCTTGGAATTGGATGAGCATCTGTCTTGGTGACAGAATTGAGCCCTCTGTAGTCCACACAAAACCTCATCTCTTTCTTTCCATCTTTGGTGTGAGGTTTGGGGACTAAGACCACTGGGCTAGCCCAGGGGCTGTCAGAGCGCTCAATTACTCCCAATTCCAGCATCTTGTGGACTTCCACCTTGATGCTTTCTTTAACATGGTCAGATTGTCTAAAGATTTTGTTCTTGACAGGCATGCTGTCTCCTGTGTCCACATCATGGGTACACAGGTGTGTCTGACCAGGGGTTAATGAGAAGAGTTCAGGAAACTGTTGTAGGACTCTCCTACAATCAGCTTGCTGTTGGCCAGAGAGGGTGTCTGAGTAGATCACTCCATCTACTGTGCCATCTTTTGGGTCTGATGACAGAAGATCAGGGAGAGGTTCACTCTCTGCCTCCTGATCCTCATCTGTTACCATCAACAGATTGACATCAGCCCGGTCATGGAAGAGCTTAAGGCGGTTCACATGGATCACCCTCTTGGGGCTCCTGCTTGTGCCCAGGTCCACCAAGTAGGTGACCTGACTCTTCCTTTCCAGTACTGGGTAAGGGCCACTCCATTTGTCCTGGAGTGCCCTGGGAGCCACAGGCTCCAGAACCCAGACTTTCTGCCCTGGTTGGAACTCAACCAGTGCAGCCTTTTGGTCATACCAAAACTTCTGGAGCTGTTGGCTGGCCTCAAGGTTTTTGGTTGCCTTTTCCATGTACTCTGCCATTCTAGAGCGAAGGCCAAGTACATAGTCCACTATGTCCTGTTTAGGCTCATGGAGAGGTCTCTCCCAGCCTTCTTTAACAAGGGCAAGTGGTCCTCTTACAGGATGACCAAACAGAAGTTCAAAGGGTGAGAATCCTACTCCCTTCTGTGGCACCTCTCTGTAAGCGAAAAGCAGACATGGCAGGAGGACATCCCATCTCCTTTTGAGTTTTTCTGGGAGCCCCATGATCATGCCCTTTAATGTCTTGTTGAATCTCTCAACCAAGCCATTAGTTTGTGGATGGTAAGGTGTAGTGAATTTATAAGTCACTCCACACTCATTCCACATATGTTTCAGGTATGCTGACATGAAGTTGGTACCTCTGTCAGACACCACCTCCTTAGGAAAACCCACTCTGGTAAAGATACCAATGAGGGCCTTGGCTACTGCAGGGGCAGTAGTCGACCTAAGGAGAATAGCTTCAGGATACCTGGTAGCATGATCCACTACTACCAGGATATACATATTTCCTGAGGCTGTGGGAGGTTCTAGTGGACCAACTATGTCCACACCCACTCTTTCAAAGGGAACCCCCACCACTGGAAGTGGAATGAGGGAGGCCTTTGGATGCCCACCTGTCTTACCACTGGCTTGACAGGTGGGGCAGGAGAGGCAAAACTCCTTAACCATGTTGGACATATTGGGCCAGTAGAAGTGGTTGACTAACCTCTCCCACGTCTTGGTTTGTCCCAAATGTCCAGCAAGGGGAATGTCATGGGCCAATGTTAGGATGAACTTCCTGAACAGCTGAGGCACTACCACTCTCCTAGTGGCACCAGGTTTGGGGTCTCTGGCCTCAGTGTACAGGAGTCCATCTTCCCAATAGACCCTATGCGTTCCATTTTTCTTGCCTTTGGACTCTTCAGCAGCTTGCTGCCTAAGGCCTTCAAGAGAGGGACAGGTTTCTTGTCCCTTACACAGCTCCTCCCTTGAGGGTCCCCCTGGGCCTAAGAGCTCAACCTGATAAGGTTCAAGCTCCAAAGGCTCAGTTCCCTCAGAGGGCAGAACTTCTTCCTGAGAAGAGAGGTTCCCTTTCTTTTGCTGTGTTGTAGTTGGTTTCCCAACTGACTTTCCTGTTCTCTTGGTAGGCTGGGCCATTCTTCCAGACTCCAGCTCTACTTGTTCACCCTGTGCCTTGCATTGCGCTCTTGTTTTCACACACACCAGTTCAGGGATACCCAGCATTGCTGCATGGGTTTTTAGTTCTACCTCAGCCCATGCTGAGGACTCCAGGTCATTTCCAAGCAGACAGTCCACTGGGATATTTGAGGAGACCACCACCTGTTTCAGGCCATTGACCCCTCCCCATTCTAAAGTAACCATTGCCATGGGATGTACTTTTCTCTGATTGTCAGCGTTGGTGACTGTGTAAGTTTTTCCAGTCAGGTATTGGCCAGGGGAAACCAGTTTCTCTGTCACCATGGTGACACTGGCACCTGTATCCCTCAGGCCCTCTATTCTAGTCCCATTAATTAAGAGTTGCTGTCTGTATTTTTGCATGTTAGGCGGCCAGACAGCTAGTGTGGCTAAATCCACCCCACCCTCAGAAACTAGAATAGCTTCAGTGTGGACCCTGATTTGCTCTGGGCACACTGTTGATCCCACTTGGAGACTAGCCATACCAGTGTTACCTGGATGGGAGTTTGGAGTGGAACCTTTCTTGGGACAGGCCTTGTCTCCAGTTTGGTGTCCATGCTGTTTACAGCTATGACACCAGGCCTTTTTGGGATCAAAGTTTTTACCCTTGTACCCATTGTTTTGTGAAGAGGCTCTGGGCCCACCCTCCTGTGCAGGTTTTTGGGGGCCTGTAGAAGACTCTTTACTATTTTTAGTTTTGGCTGTCTCATCACCCTTCCCCTGGGGAGTCTTTGTGACCCCTTTCTTTTGGTCACCCCCTGTTGAAGTCTTGGACACCCTTGTCTTGACCCAATGGTCCGCCTTCTTTCCCAATTCTTGGGGAGAAATTGGTCCTAGGTCTACCAGATGCTGATGCAGTTTATCATTGAAACAATTACTTAACAGGTGTTCTTTCACAAATAAATTGTACAGCCCATCATAATTACTTACACCACTGCCTTGAATCCAACCATCTAGTGTTTTCACTGAGTAGTCAACAAAGTCAACCCAGGTCTGGCTCGAGGATTTTTGAGCCCCCCTGAATCTAATCCTGTACTCCTCAGTGGAGAATCCAAAGCCCTCAATCAGGGTACCCTTCATGAGGTCATAAGATTCTGCATCTTTTCCAGAGAGTGTGAGGAGTCTATCCCTACACTTTCCAGTGAACATTTCCCAAAGGAGAGCACCCCAGTGAGATCTGTTCACTTTTCTGGTTACACAAGCCCTCTCAAAAGCTGTGAACCACTTGGTGATGTCATCACCATCTTCAAATTTTGTCACAATCCCTTTGGGGATTTTTAACATGTCAGGAGAATCTCTGACCCTATTTATATTGCTGCCACCATTGATGGGTCCTAGGCCCATCTCTTGTCTTTCCCTTTCTATGGCTAGGAGCTGTCTCTCTAAAGCCAATCTTTTGGCCATCCTGGCTAACAGGAGGTCATCTTCACTGAGAGCATCCTCAGTGATTTCAGAAATGTGGGACCCTCCTGTGAGGGACTCACTATTTCTGACTAACACAGTTGGAGACAGGACTTGAGGGGTCCTGTTCTCCCTATTTAGGGCTGGAGGAGGGACATTGGCCTCCAAGTCACTAATTTCTTCCTCTGTGATGTCATCATCAGAGGGGTTGGCTTTTTCAAACTCTGCCAACAGCTCCTGGAGCTGAATTTTGGTAGGTCTGGAGCCAATGGTTATTTTTTTGATATTACAGAGAGACCTTAGCTCCCTCATCTTAAAATGGAGGTAAGGTGTGGTGTCGAGTTCCACCACATTCATCTCTGTATCAGACATTATTTTGCTAAAAGTTGGAAGACTTTTTAAAGAATCTAAAACTGTTTCTAGAATCTAATTTCAAACCTTTAACAAACTTTTAAACTCTAAAAGACAATGCTAAACAGGGACTTAACACACAAGGCCCTAGCAGGACTTTTAAGAATTTAGAGAAATTTTAAATTGCAAAAATGAATTTCTAATGACAATTTTGGAATTTGTCGTGTGATCAGGTATTGGCTGAGTAGTCCAGCAAATGCAAAGTCTTGTACCCCACCGCTGATCCACCAATGTAGGAAGTTGGCTCTGTATGCACTATTTCAAAGTAAGGAATAGCATGCACAGAGTCCAAGGGTTCCCCTTAGAGGTAAGATAGTGGCAAAAAGAGATAATACTAATGCTCTATTTTGTGGTAGTGTGGTCGAGCAGTAGGCTTATCCAAGGAGTAGTGTTAAGCATTTGTTGTACATACACATAGACAATAAATGAGGTACACACACTCAGAGACAAATCCAGCCAATAGGTTTTTATATAGAAAAATATCTTTTCTTAGTTTATTTTAAGAACCACAGGTTCAAATTCTACATGTAATATCTCATTCGAAAGGTATTGCAGGTAAGTACTTTAGGAACTTCAAATCATCAAAATTGCATGTATACTTTTCAAGTTATTCACAAGTAGCTGATTTAAAAGTGGACACTTAGTGCAATTTTCACAGTTCCTAGGGGAGGTAAGTATTTGTTAGGTTAACCAGGTAAGTAAGACACTTACAGGGCTTAGTTCTTGGTCCAAGGTAGCCCACCGTTGGGGGTTCAGAGCAACCCCAAAGTCACCACACCAGCAGCCCAGGGCCGGTCAGGTGCAGAGTTCAAAGTGGTGCCCAAAACGCATAGGCTAGAATGGAGAGAAGGGGGTGCCCCGGTTCCGGTCTGCTTGCAGGTAAGTACCCGCGTCTTCGGAGGGCAGACCAGGGGGGTTTTGTAGGGCACCGGGGGGGACACAAGTCCACACAGAAATTTCACCCTCAGCGGCGAGGGGGCGGCCGGGTGCAGTGTAGAAACAAGCGTCGGGTTCGCAATGTTAGTCTATGAGAGATCTCGGGATCTCTTCAGCGCTGCAGGCAGGCAAGGGGGGGATTCCTCGGGGAAACCTCCACTTGGACAAGGGAGAGGGACTCCTGGGGGTCACTTCTCCAGTGAAAGTCCGGTCCTTCAGGTCCTGGGGGCTGCGGGTGCAGGGTCTCTCCCAGGCGTCGGGACTTTAGGTTCAAAGAGTCGCGGTCAGGGGAAGCCTCGGGATTCCCTCTGCAGGCGGCGCTGTGCGGGCTCAGGGGGGACAGGTTTTGGTACTCACAGTATCAGAGTAGTCCTGGGGTCCCGCCTGAGGTGTCGGATCTCCACCAGCCGAGTCGGGGTCGCCGGGTGCAGTGTTGCAAGTCTCACGCTTCTTGCGGGGAGCTTGCAGGGTTCTTTAAAGCTGCTGGAAACAAAGTTGCAGCTTTTCTTGGAGCAGGTCCGCTGTCCTCGGGAGTTTCTTGTCTTTTCGAAGCAGGGGCAGTCCTCAGAGGATGTCGAGGTCGCTGGTCCCTTTGGAAGGCGTCGCTGGAGCAGGATCTTTGGAAGGCAGGAGACAGGCCGGTGAGTTTCTGGAGCCAAGGCAGTTGTCGTCTTCTGGTCTTCCGCTGCAGGGGTTTTCAGCTGGGCAGTCCTTCTTCTTGTAGTTGCAGGAATCTAATTTTCTAGGGTTCAGGGTAGCCCTTAAATACTAAATTTAAGGGCGTGTTTAGGTCTGGGGGGTTAGTAGCCAATGGCTACTAGCCCTGAGGGTGGGTACACCCTCTTTGTGCCTCCTCCCAAGGGGAGGGGGTCACAATCCTAACCCTATTGGGGGAATCCTCCATCTGCAAGATGGAGGATTTCTAAAAGTCAGAGTCACCTCAGCTCAGGACACCTTAGGGGCTGTCCTGACTGGCCAGTGACTCCTCCTTGTTGCTTTCTTTGTTCCCTCCAGCCTTGCCGCCAAAAGTGGGGGCCGTGGCCGGAGGGGGCGGGCAACTCCACTAAGCTGGAGTGCCCTGCTGGGCTGTGACAAAGGGGTGAGCCTTTGAGGCTCACCGCCAGGTGTCACAGCTCCTGCCTGGGGGAGGTGTTAGCATCTCCACCCAGTGCAGGCTTTGTTACTGGCCTCAGAGTGACAAAGGCACTCTCCCCATGGGGCCAGCAACATGTCTCTGGTGTGGCAGGCTGCTGGAACTAGTCAGCCTACACAGACAGTCGGTTAAGTTTCAGGGGGCACCTCTAAGGTGCCCTCTGTGGTGTATTTTACAATAAAATGTACACTGGCATCAGTGTGCATTTATTGTGCTGAGAAGTTTGATACCAAACTTCCCAGTTTTCAGTGTAGCCATTATGGTGCTGTGGAGTTCGTGTTTGACAGACTCCCAGACCATATACTCTTATGGCTACCCTGCACTTACAATGTCTAAGGTTTTGTTTAGACACCGTAGGGGTACCATGCTCATGCACTGGTACCCTCACCTATGGTATAGTGCACCCTGCCTTAGGGCTGTAAGGCCTGCTAGAGGGGTGTCTTGCCTATACTGCATAGGCAGTGAGAGGCTGGCATGGCACCCTGAGGGGAGTGCCATGTCGACTTACTCGTTTTGTCCTCACTAGCACACACAAGCTGGCAAGCAGTGTGTCTGTGCTGAGTGAGAGGTCTCCAGGGTGGCATAAGACATGCTGCAGCCCTTAGAGACCTTCCTTGGCATCAGGGCCCTTGGTACTAGAAGTACCAGTTACAAGGGACTTATCTGGATGCCAGGGTCTGCCAATTGTGGATACAAAAGTACAGGTTAGGGAAAGAACACTGGTGCTGGGGCCTGGTTAGCAGGCCTCAGCACACTTTCAATTGTAAACATAGCATCAGCAAAGGCAAAAAGTCAGGGGGCAACCATGCCAAGGAGGCATTTCCTTACAGTTACCCCCTGACATTTTGCCTTTGCTGATGCTATGTTTTGAATTGAAAGTGTGCCGAGGCCTGCTAACCAGGCCCCAGCACCAGTGTTCTTTCCCTAACCTGTACTTTTGATTCCACAATTGGCACACCCTGGCATCCAGATAAGTCCCTTGTAACTGGTACCTCTGGTACCAAGGGCCCTGATGCCAGGGAAGGTTTCTAAGGTCTGCAGCATATCTTATGCCACCCTGGGGACCCCTCACTCAGCACAGACACACTGCTTGCCAGCTTGTGTGTGCTGGTGAGAACAAAACGAGTAAGTCGACATGGCACTCCCCTCAGGGTGCCATGCCAACCTCACACTGCCTATGCAGTATAGATAAGTCACCCCCTCTAGCAGGCCTTACAGCCCTAAGGCAGGGTGCACTATACCATAGGTGAGGGCACCAGTGCATGAGTACTGTGCCCCTACAGTGTCTAAGCCAAACCTTAGACATTGTAAGTGCAGGGTAGCCATAAGAGTATATGGTCTGGGAGTCTGTCAAACACGAACTCCACAGCACCATAATGGCTACACTGAAAACTGGGAAGTTTGGTATCAAACTTCTCAGCACAATAAATGCACACTGATGCCAGTGTACATTTTATTGTAAAATACACCCCATAGGGCACCTTAGAGGTGCCCCCTGACACTTTAACCAACTACCTGTGTAGGCTGACTAGTTCTAGCAGCCTGCCACACTCGAGACATGTTGCTGGCCCCATGGGGAGAGTGCCTTTGTCACTCTGAGGCCAGAAACAAAGCCTGCACTGGGTGGAGATGCTAACACCTCCCCCAGGCAGGAGCTGTAACACCTGGCGGTGAGCCTCAAAGGCTCACCCCCTTTGTTCCAGCACCGCAGGGCACTCCAGCTAATGGAGTTGCCCGCCCCCTCCGGCCACGGCCCCACTTTTGGCGGCAAGGCCGGAGAAAATAATGAGAATAACAAGGACGAGTCACTGGCCAGTCAGGACAGCCCCTAAGGTGTCCTGAGCTGAAGTGACTAACTTTTAGAAATCCTCCATCTTGCAGATGGAGGATTCCCCCAATAGGGATAGGATTGTGACCCCCCTCTCCTTGGGAGGAGGCACAAAGAGGGTGTACCCACCCTCAGGGTTAGTAGCCATTGGCTACTAACCCCCCAGACCTAAACACGACCTTAAATTTAGTATTTAAGGGCTTCCCTGAACCTAAGAATTTAGATTCCTGCAACTTGCAGAAGAAGAGGACTGCTGAGCTGAAAAACCCCTGCAGAAGAAGAAAGAAGACACCAACTGCTTTGGCCCCAGTCCTACCGGCCTGTCTCCTGCCTTCTAAAGAAACCTGCTCCAGCGACGCTTTCCCCAGGACCAGCGACCTCTGAATCCACAGAGGACTGCCCTGCTTCAAGAGGAACAAGAAACTCCCGAGGACAGCGGCCCTGTTCCAAAAAGACTGCAACTTTGTTTCAGAGGAGCAGATTTAAAGACCCCTGCAATCCCCGCAAGAAGCGTGAGACTTGCAACACTGCACCCGGCGACCCCGACTCGACTGGTGGAGAACCAACACCTCAGGGAGGACCCTCCGGCGACTCCGAGACCGTGAGTGTAAGGAAATGCCTCCTTGGCATGGTTGCCCCCTGACTTTTTGCCTTTGCTGATGCTATGTTTACAATTGAAAGTGTGCTGAGGCCTGCTAACCAGGCCCCAGCACCAGTGTTCTTTCCCTAACCTGTACTTTTGTATCCACAATTGACAGACCCTGGCATCCAGATAAGTCCCTTGTAACTGGTACTTCTAGTACCAAGGGCCCTGATGCCAAGGAAGGTCTCTAAGGGCTGCAGCATGTCTTATGCCACCCTGGAGACCTCTCACTCAGCACAGACACTCTGCTTGCCAGCTTGTGTGTGCTAGTGAGGACAAAACGAGTAAGTCGACATGGCACTCCCCTCAGGGTGCCATGCCAGCCTCTCACTGCCTATGCAGTATAGGTAAGACACCCCTCTAGCAGGCCTTACAGCCCTAAGGCAGGGTGCACTATACCATAGGTGAGGGTACCAGTGCATGAGCATGGTACCCCTACAGTGTCTAAACAAAACCTTAGACATTGTAAGTGCAGGGTAGCCATAAGAGTATATGGTCTGGGAGTCTGTCAAACACGAACTCCACAGCACCATAATGGCTACACTGAAAACTGGGAAGTTTGGTATCAAACTTCTCAGCACAATAAATGCACACTGATGCCAGTGTACATTTTATTGTAAAATACACCCCAGAGGGCACCTTAGAGGTGCCCCCTGAAACTTAACCGACTATCTGTGTAGGCTGACTAGTTTTAGCAGCCTGCCACAAACCGAGACATGTTGCTGGCCCCATGGGGAGAGTGCCTTTGTCACTCTGAGGCCAGTAACAAAGCCTGCACTGGGTGGAGATGCTAACACCTCCCCCAGGCAGGAATTGTCACACCTGGCGGTGAGCCTCAAAGGCTCACCTCCTTTGTGCCAACCCAGCAGGACACTCCAGCTAGTGGAGTTGCCCGCCCCCTCCGGCCAGGCCCCACTTTTGGCGGCAAGGCCGGAGAAAATAATGAGAAAAACAAGGAGGAGTCACTGGCCAGTCAGGACAGCCCCTAAGGTGTCCTGAGCTGAAGTGACTCTAACTTTTAGAAATCCTCCATCTTGCAGATGGAGGATTCCCCCAATAGGGTTAGGATTGTGACCCCCTCCCCTTGGGAGGAGGCACAAAGAGGGTGTACCCACCCTCAGGGCTAGTAGCCATTGGCTACTCACCCCCCAGACCTAAACACGCCCTTAAATTTAGTATTTAAGGGCTACCCTGAACCATAGAAAATTAGATTCCTGCAACTACAAGAAGAAGGACTGCCTAGCTGAAAACCCCTGCAGCGGAAGACCAGAAGACGACAACTGCCTTGGCTCCAGAAACTCACCGGCCTGTCTCCTGCCTTCCAAAGATCCTGCTCCAGCGACGCCTTCCAAAGGGACCAGCGACCTCGACATCCTCTGAGGACTGCCCCTGCTTCGAAAAGACAAGAAACTCCCGAGGACAGCGGACCTGCTCCAAGAAAGGCTGCAACTTTGTTTCCAGCAGCCTTGAAAGAACCCTGCAAGCTCCTCGCAAGAAGCGTGAGACTTGCAACACTGCACCCGGCGACCCCGACTCGGCTGGTGGAGATCCGACACCTCAGGAGGGACCCCAGGACTACTCTGATACTGTGAGTACCAAAACCTGTCCCCCCTGAGCCCCCACAGCGCCGCCTGCAGAGGGAATCCCGAGGCTTCCCCCGACCGCGACTCTTTGAACCTAAAGTCCCGACGCCTGGGAGAGACCCTGCACCCGCAGCCCCCAGGACCTGAAGGACCGGACTTTCACTGGAGAAGTGACCCCCAGGAGTCCCTCTCCCTTGCCCAAGTGGAGGTTTCCCCGAGGAACCCCCCCCTTGCCTGCCTGCAGCGCTGAAGAGATCCCGAGATCTCTCATAGACTAACATTGCGAACCCGACGCCTGTTTCTACACTGCACCCGGCCGCCCCCGCGCTGCTGAGGGTGAAATTTCTGTGTGGGCTTGTGTCCCCCCCGGTGCCCTACAAAACCCCCCTGGTCTGCCCTCCGAAGACGCGGGTGCTTACCTGCAAGCAGACCGGAACCGGGGCACCCCCTTCTCTCCATTCTAGCCTATGCGTTTTGGGCACCACTTTGAACTCTGCACCTGACCGGCCCTGAGCTGCTGGTGTGGCGACTTTGGGTTTGCTCTGAACCCCCAACGGTGGGCTACCTTGGACCAAGAACTAAGCCCTGTAAGTGTCTTACTTACCTGGTGAAACTAACAAAAACTTACCTCCCCTAGGAACTGTGAAAATTGCACTAAGTGTCCACTTTTAAAACAGCTATTTGTCAATAACTTGAAAAGTATACATGCAATTTTGATGATTTGAAGTTCCTAAACTACTTACCTGCAATACCTTTCGAATGAGATATTACATGTAGAATTTGAACCTGTGGTTCTTAAAATAAACTAAGAAAAGATATTTTTCTATATAAAAACCTATTGGCTGGATTTGTCTCTGAGTGTGTGTACCTCATTTATTGTCTATGTGTATGTACAACAAATGCTTAACACTACTCCTTGGATAAGCCTACTGCTCGACCACACTACCACAAAATAGAGCATTAGTATTATCTCTTTTTGCCACTATCTTACCTCTAAGGGGAACCCTTGGACTCTGTGCATGCTATTCCTTACTTTGAAATAGCACATACAGAGCCAACTTCCTACAGTGAGTAACCAAAGTTGTCCCCCCTGAGCCCCCACGTTAACGCCTGCAGAGGGAATCCCAAGGCTCCCCCTGACCGCGACTGCCTGACTCTAAAATCCCGACAGCTGGAAGAGACCCTGCACCCGCAGCCCCCAGCACCTGAAGGATCGGAACTCCAGTGCAGGAGTGACCCCCCAGGAGGCCCTCTCCCTTGCCCAGGTGGTGGCTACCCCGAGGAGCCCCCTCCCCCCCCCCTTGCCTGCCTGCACCGCTGAAGAGACCCCATGGTCTCCCATTGACTCCCATTGGAAACCCGACGCTTGTTTGCACACTGCACCCGGCCGCCCCCGCGCTGCTGAGGGTGTACTTTTTGTGTGGACTTGTGTCCCCCCCCGGTGCCCTACAAAACCCCCCTGGTCTGCCCTCCGAAGACACGGGTACTTACCTGCTGGCAGACCGGAACCGGAGCACCCCCTTCTCTCCATTGAAGCCTATGTGTTTTGGGCACCACTTTGAACTCTGCACCTGACCGGCCCTGAGCTGCTGGTGTAGTGACTTTGGGGTTGCTCTGAACCCCCAACGGTGGGCTACCTTGGACCCCAATCTGAACCCCGTAGGTGGTTTACTTACCTACAAAAACTAACATTACTTTACCTCCCCCAGGAACTGTGAAAATTGCACTGTGTCCACTTTTAAAACAGCTAAATATGTTTTATGTGAAAAGTATATATGCTATTGTGATTATTCAAAGTTCCTAAAGTACTTACCTGCAATACCTTTTGTAGGAAGTTGGCTCTGTATGTGCTATTTCAAAGTAAGGAATAGCATGCACAGAGTCCAAGGGTTCCCCTTAGAGGTAAAATAGTGGTAAAAATAGATAATACTAATGCTCTATTTTGTGGTAGTGTGGTCGAGCAGTAGGCTTATCCAAGGAGTAGTGTTAAGCATTTGTTGTACATACACATAGACAATAAATGAGGTACACACACTCAGAGACAAATCCAGCCAATAGGTTTTGTTATAGAAAAATATCTTTTCTTAGTTTATTTTAAGAACCACAGGTTCAAATTTAACATGTAATATCTTGTTTGAAAGGTATTGCAGGTAAGTACATTAGGAACTTTGAATCATTTCAATTGCAGGTATACTTTTCAAGTTATTCACAAATAGCTATTTCAAAAGTGGACACTTAGTGCAATTTTCACAGTTCCTGGGGGAGGTAAGTTTTTGTTAGTTTTACCAGGTAAGTAAGACACTTACAGGGTTCAGTTCTTGGTCCAAGGTAGCCCACCGTTGGGGGTTCAGAGCAACCCCAAAGTTACCACACCAGCAGCTCAGGGCCGGTCAGGTGCAGAGTTCAAAGTGGTGCCCAAAACGCATAGGCTATAATGGAGAGAAGGGGGTGCCCCGGTTCCGGTCTGCTTGCAGGTAAGTACCCGCGTCTTCGGAGGGCAGACCAGGGGGGTTTTGTAGGGCACCGGGGGGGACACAAGCCCACACAGAAATTTCACCCTCAGCGGCGCGGGGGCGGCCGGGTGCAGTGTTAGAACAAGCGTCGGGTTCGCAATGTAAGTCAATGAGAGATCAAGGGATCTCTTCAGCGCTGCAGGCAGGCAAGGGGGGGCTTCCTCTGGGAAACCTCCACTTGGGCAAGGGAGAGGGACTCCTGGGGGTCACTTCTGCAGTGAAAGTCCGGTCCTTCAGGTCCTGGGGGCTGCGGGTGCAGGGTCTTTTCCAGGCGTCGGGACTTAGGTTTCAGAGAGTCGCGGTCAGGGGAAGCCTCGGGATTCCCTCTGCAGGCGGCGCTGTGGGGGCTCAGGGGGGACAGGTTTTGGTACTCACAGTCGTAGAGTAGTCCGGGGGTCCTCCCTGAGGTGTTGGTTCTCCACCAGCCGAGTCGGGGTCGCCGGGTGCAGTGTTGCAAGTCTCACGCTTCTTGCGGGGAGTTGCAGGGTTCTTTAAAGCTGCTTCTTGAAACAAAGTTGCAGTCTTTTTGGAGCAGGTCCGCTGTCCTCGGGAGTTTCTTGTCGTCGTCGAAGCAGGGCAGTCCTCAGAGGATGCAGAGGTCGCTGGTCCCTTTGGAAGGCGTCGCTGGAGCAGAGTTCTTTAGAAGGCAGGAGACAGGCCGGTGAGTTTCTGGAGCCAAGGCAGTTGTTGTCTTCTGGTCTTCCTCTGCAGGGGTTTTGAGCTGGGCAGTCCTTCTTGTTGTTGCAGGAATCTAATTTTCTAGGGTTCAGGGTAGCCCTTAAATACCAAATTTAAGGGCGTGTTTAGGTCTGGGGGGTTAGTAGCCAATGGCTACTAGCCCTGAGGGTGGGTACACCCTCTTTGTGCCTCCTCCCAAGGGGAGGGGGTCACAATCCTAACCCTATTGGGGGAATCCTCCATCTGCAAGATGGAGGATTTCTAAAAGTTAGAGTCACCTCAGCTCAGGACACCTTAGGGGCTGTCCTGACTGGCCAGTGACTCCTCCTTGTTATTCTCATTATTTTCTCCGGCCTTGCCGCCAAAAGTGGGGGCCGGGGCCGGAGGGGGCGGGCAACTCCACTAGCTGGAGTGTCCTGCGGTGCTGTGACAAAGGGGTGAGCCTTTGAGGCTCACCGCCAGGTGTTACAGCTCCTGCCTGGGGGAGGTGTCAGCATCTCCACCCAGTGCAGGCTTTGTTACTGGCCTCAGAGTGACAAAGGCACTCTCCCCATGGGGCCAGCAACATGTCTCTAGTGTGGCAGGCTGCTGGAACTAGTCAGCCTACACAGATAGTCGGTTAAGTTTCAGGGGGCACCTCTAAGGTGCCCTCTGGGGTGTATTTTGCAATAAAATGTACACTGGCATCAGTGTGCATTTATTGTGCTGAGAAGTTTGATACCAAACTTCCCAGTTTTCAGTGTAGCCATTATGGTGCTGTGGAGTTCGTGTAAAACAGACTCCCAGACCATATACTCTTATGGCTACCCTGCACTTACAATGTCTAAGGTTTTGCTTAGACACTGTAGGGGTACAGTGCTCATGCACTGGCACCCTCACCTATGGTATAGTGCACCCTGCCTTAGGGCTGTAAGGCCTGCTAGAGGGGTGTCTTACCTATACTGCATAGGCAGTGAGAGGCTGGCATGGCACCCTGAGGGGAGTGCCATGTCGACTTACTCGTTTTGTCCTCACTAGCACACACAAGCTGGCAAGCAGTGTGTCTGTGCTGAGTGAGAGGTCTCCAGGGTGGCATAAGACATGCTGCAGCCCTTAGAGACCTTCCTTGGCATCAGGGCCCTTGGTACTAGAAGTACCAGTTACAAGGGACTTATCTGGATGCCAGGGTCTGCCAATTGTGGATACAAAAGTACAGGTTAGGGAAAGAACACTGGTGCTGGGGCCTGGTTAGCAGGCCTCAGCACACTTTCAATTGTAAACATAGCATCAGCAAAGGCAAAAAGTCAGGGGGCAACCATGCCAAGGAGGCATTTCCTTACACCTTTCAAATGAGATATTACATGTAGAATTTGAACCCGTGGTTCTTAAAATAAACTAAGAAAATATATTTTTCTATACAAAAACCTATTGGCCTGGAATTGTCTCGGAGTGTGTGTTCCTCATTTATTGCCTGTGTGTATGTACAACAAATGCTTAACACTACTCCTTTGATAAGCCTACTGCTCGACCACACTACCACAAAATAGAGCATTAGTATTATCTCTTTTTGACACTAACTTACCTCTAAGGGGAACCCTTGGACTCTGTGCATGCTATTCCTTACTTTGAAATAGCACATACAGAGCCAACTTCCTACACTCTTTGAATAATTTGCCTCCCCTGAGTTCAATGTTGAAATCAAGACCAGCTTCTCCTGTTCTGGCGTTGGGTATGATTTTTTCCATTTTCACAGATAACCATTACCTTGTGGTGGGTAAGCATGAATGAGCATGACTGCATGTCCCTCTGGCATTCCCTTCGTGAGTCAATTGTTTAGGTAGGGATAAATGTAGATCATTTCCCTTCGTAAGTGTTCGTCCACTACTGCAGGAAATGTGTTAATATCATAGAAGCACATTGTAGCCCAAAAGATTTTTTTTTTTAAACTTGATTAGTAGTGTATATTGTGCACAACAAACCGAATGAACTATTTATGTTGATCTGCCAGTATGTGCAGGGTGGCGTTCTTCAACCGTGGCCATGAAGTCTCCCTTTTTGAGCAGTTGTATGAACTCCTAGACCATGGACATTCTCAAGAGCTCTCTCTATGTAGCTATTTAGTATTCGTAGGTCCGGTGTTGGTCTTAATTACTGATTCGGATCTAGCATCTGGATTTATCCAGACTACACGCCCCTATTCATCTGATAGTTGGGGACCTTTCTATGGCTTGTTTTTACAATAGCTCTCATACTTCCTGCTGTAGACGAGACAGTTATTTTGGGTTGAGTCTTTTCCCCTGCAGTGGCATCCTTGATCGTATTTGTCAGTCCAATGCAATATCCATGCGGCACTATGTTTAATATCCATCTGTCGGAGGTGATTGTCTCCAGTCTCTGAGGAATCTCCTTATATTGCCACTGGGGTGTTGGTGTCTTTAGGTCTCCTTCCTAGCTGAATGTAGAATGGGCCAGATTGGTTGGAAAGCGCCCTGACCTCAGTGACTGCTGGCCCAAACAGATGTTATGCTATAAATAGCATGCTGATCACAGATGCCTACACCTCTGTCATGAACCCAGACACTGTGAGCAAGGTATGCTTCCTTAGGGTTGTACCTGTGCACATGTGTTATTGCAGCGTCCGCTGAATGAAGTGCCGATTTGAGGCAAGTGTTTGAGATCATCTTTCCAGCTTCCGCCCTCTCTTTATAGTGTTCTGGGAGGTGTTTCATCAAGTGTTTGTCTCATTGTTGATAGACATAGCAGTGGAGAAGAGTGCTTCAGTTTGGCCCTTTCTCCATGTTCTTACCGACCATCTCTACTGTCTTATGCTCCCTGTCGGGTGGTGGGCCTGCGGACAAGGGGCTGCCCCTTTTTTTATGGCTGTTGAGACAATGACCAAGTCAATCCCAGGGTTGCCCCTCAAACACAAGATCTTCTGTTGAGCAATTCTACTTCGTCTCGATTCAAGGGCTGACCATCTTCGAGGAAGTGGGTGCTCAAAAAGCCTCTGCCTGCTCAAAGATGCTTGAAACATCAAGAGATAAAAGGTTCCTTTTCTGGCTCAGCATGAGCATCTGCCACAGAAGAATGACACAGATGACTCCTTTTTGAGCTGGACTCCATTTAAGTCTGCAGCTCGTTTTCAGAGTTGTAGGTTATTAGGTCATCTAGCAGTTAAGGTCTTGAGGCATACAAGTCCACTGCTTCTTCTGGCGAGTCAAGGTTTAGATCCTGCCAGCCCTCTTATGCACTATCCCAGTTGAAGGCCATTTCCTCATCACCTCCTTCCTCCATGTAAAGGAACTAATCTTGCTCCTCTTTGCACGGCTCGGCATTGAAGGTGCCTCGACCTCTTTATAGAAGACCCTGTGGGCTCCTGCGGCTTCAAAGGGATTTGAAATATCTTAAAAGACTGAAAGAAATCCTCCTTTCGCAAATTGGCCACCATTTCTGCCTCGACTTGCAGTCTTTTACTGTTTGTTCTGCATCAAAGGTCATTGCCAACTACATCTTCAGCACCAAAGACTCCTCGTCACCCAATTCTCTTTCCCTTGACTTCTCTTGATCACTCACCATCTTTGAAGTGGTCTCTTAGGGTTTGACTCGTGCTCTCCTTAGGTTTGGAAGGTAGGGGTTCTTTACACTTTTGACACCATTCAATTGTCAGATGTTTCAGTGTGGGGGGCGAGGATTTCAAAAGCTCCGCCACAGTGCAGTGTTACCTACTGCTGTCTTTTGGCATTTGCATTTTTTGTGGCTTTCATCACAACGCTTTGCTTTTTGAGGTTAATGACCCCCTTCCTCTTTGTCAGAGCCTCCTCCATTTGCGAGCTGACTGATTTAGGCTTCCTTCTTCTTTCTTGCTGGTTGATCAAGATATGCTTTTGTTGCAATTCCACTGTCGAGCAGTGTGCCAACTGTTGCTTTCGTCTAACTTTCAAGGTTTCTGGCTGAAATTCAAAGCAGGTCTTGCAGCCCTCTGCACTGTGGTCTTTAGGCAGACACAAATTACACACTTTGCAACTGCCTTTTTGTGCAAATTTGTAGCGACACTGGGGACAAATCCTAAAGGGAGTATGCTCCATGTCCCTTGAAGGTGCAGAGTCAATGGACGAACATTTTCAGACCGCGTGGTCAAGTGATTGCTGATCCTTCAACGGAAACTCTATCCAGACGATGTTTCACCCACTTTCTTGCTTTTTCCTTTGTTGTCTTCAACTTTCCTTCATTTACATAGTTCTTTCCTCAACAAACCACAGATGAAGGACTCGGATGGCTAGAGCTCCTCTGTTCTGCTTACAGAACAAATGGCTGAAAACATCTAGAAACATGAATTTCTAGGGTGCAAGTCTTATATCACAAGGTAACTGACACTACCATAAGATGGTGGAGGAGGGAAGAAAAAAAAATAAAGAGCGAAAGGAAGACAATTCCAGACCGAAGCACTAGATGGTGGAATAATGCATGGTATCTGAATCCAGAAAAGATTTGTGCTGCAAAACTAGCTTTGATTATATATATTCTAGGGGCACAGGGCTAAGAGGTGTTCAACTGGACAGGGATGCAGCAGAAGTTGTGAACTATTCCGAGATCTGTGCAAAAAAGAAAAAACAAAAAAATAGTACGTAATCTACCCCACGTTTCACCCCTACTAGAGAAGTAGATGCTCAACCAGAGACAGTGGAGAAATACATTACAGCACTAAAAAATTTGGCCTCCCCACGAAAAGCTGGACAGTTCGCGGACAACAGAAGTAGGGACCACTTCCTCAAACTACAGATTAGAGATGGTGCATGAGAAGCTGTGGCCTACAGATGACCACCCCCTGAGTGAAACCATCTGTGTCAAAGACAGTAAGACACGTGGTGAAGTGTGTTCATTAACTGAAAGGAGTGTAATGCAATACAAACTGGGAAGGTTGACAGGCCTGAAACAAACAATAAGGGTGGTAAGTTCAAAGGTCTATGTTTCAGGAGCAGGTTACAAGGTCACAAGGCCAACAGTAAGGAGCATTGCACACATAAAATTTCACTTGCAACAAATGTCGCAAAAAGAGACATTATATAAATGATATTGAAGCACAGGTGTTCAAACCAAAAGAGCCTTGTAAGTGAAAGAAATGTGAGAGGAGGTTATATTGCAGTAGGATAAGAGGGGACATGGTAATCTTGAGGAATGGGTGGTCATTGGTGAAAGAGAATCTGGTAATGTGACTGCTAATTCACGTGGACAATCATTTCACAAAAGAGGTCTGTGGGATTGTTTGCACATAAAGTGATGTTAAAAGCTAAGAAGGTTAAGCAGGAAGAGTTATGGCAGCCAACCAGTTAAGATGTAAAGATATTTTGAAACCACCCTTAAGGTAAGCACAAAAGTAATTGTTGACAAGGTCTATGTGGAGAAATAAAGGGAGCACAATTCTACAGTGACATCACCTCCAAAGGATTGGATAAGGTTTCCAGATTAGTTTTCAGGATTACTATTTTGATATATCATACTTCGTAGATGTTTGCAGTAGATTATTTGTTGTAGATGGTGACTGATAATGTTGAGGGTGGTTTAGGGAAGATGAAGGACAAACCTTGGATACAGGTGTGTGCAGTGACTGATGGTATGGTAAGTCATAAAGAGGCCGAGAGTTGAAAAACTGCAAAGGAAGACATTCTCATGCACATGGAAGAGCCTTATGGGTTAGTCAAGGAATAACTATTCAAGAGAGAGAGTCTTTTTTTTTTTTGGGTGTGAAGACTGCCAGTACAAAGCTATGTACATAACAGTGACTGAGCTAGCACAAGTGGAGCACTTAGGCATGGTCAAGACGAGAAAGTGTTTGCTTGGACATCTGGTGGTCAATATTGGATTAACAACAGGAGAGGGTGGCAAGAGTGTGCTGTGTGCTTGGGGTCACAAGGTTTTTAAAACCCATATGCCTCCTATATGATTGAGGCCTCAATTTAATTAGCTGTGGCAAGAAGTGGCCTTTGATACTGTAAGTCCTTTGATGGGGAAGTTGGCAATCCCTATTTATCTGGGTGGACTTATATTTAAGGAGGCCTATAGTCAAAACAGCATGTCACTTCAGCATGAGGAGTTTCATTAGATTTTTGGAGGTAGTCTACAACAGTGAGAGGTTTCCTATGTCTTTACTAACTGATAACGTGACAGTTGTGTTCAAGGAAATGGAGAAATACTTGAAGATGAGTGACATAACCCATAAAAAGTGTGCTCCAACACAAATTGGGCTGTAAAGCAATTGAATACAACAAATAAGGGATACAGCTATCCATCTTTTCTGGGTTTGGCTCGAATGAAGAACTGTGTGCTAGGGTGGGAGCTTAGATTTTATTCCCCCCCCCCCCCCCCCTCAAATCAGACAACAGGCAAGACATTTTGAGTTCTGCCCAACAGCAAACTCGGCCTAGTGTTGATAGGTTGGAGAAAAGGGTCTGATAAGGATAATTGGATAAGGAACAGGGAAGGGGATGCCATAGGCACCTAGAACAAGAATATGATAGAAGCAGGCGTCTAAAAGATCGCATTCTGGGGGTGGGTGTTTTAGTAGGAATTATAGCACCCAGTAGAGCTGAAATGGGATCCAAATTCGTAGCTCTGTTGAAGATAGTTAAATGTTTCTAGAAAGTAGTTAAGACTTGTGTAGGAAGTTGGCTCTGTATGTGCTATTTCAAAGTAAGGAATAGCATGCACAGAGTCCAAGGGTTCCCCTTAGAGGTAAAATAGTGGTAAAAATAGATAATACTAATGCTCTATTTTGTGGTAGTGTGGTCGAGCAGTAGGCTTATCCAAGGAGTAGTGTTAAGCATTTGTTGTACATACACATAGACAATAAATGAGGTACACACACTCAGAGACAAATCCAGCCAATAGGTTTTTGTATAGAAAAATATCTTTTCTTAGTTTATTTTAAGAACCACAGGTTCAAATTCTACATGTAATATCTCATTCGAAAGGTATTGCAGGTAAGTACTTTAGGAACTTTAAATCATAAAAATTGCATGTATACTTTTCAAGTTATTGACAAATAGCTGTTTTAAAAGTGGACACTTAGTGCAATTTTCACAGTTCCTAGGGGAGGTAAGTATTTGTTAGGTTAACCAGGTAAGTAAGACACTTACAGGGTTCAGTTCTTGGTCCAAGGTAGCCCACCGTTGGGGGTTCAGAGCAACCCCAAAGTTACCACACCAGCAGCTCAGGGCCGGTCAGGTGCAGAGTTCAAAGTGGTGCCCAAGACACATAGGCTAGAATGGAGAGAAGGGGGTGCCCCGGTTCCGGTCTGCTTGCAGGTAAGTACCCGCGTCTTCGGAGGGCAGACCAGGGGGGTTTTGTAGGGCACCGGGGGGGGACACAAGCCCACACAGAAATTTCACCCTCAGCAGCGCGGGGGCGGCCGGGTGCAGTGTAGAAACAAGCATCGGGTTCGCAATGTTAGTCTATGAGAGATCTCGGGATCTCTTCAGCGCTGCAGGCAGGCAAGGGGGGGGTTCCTCGGGGAAACCTCCACTTGGGCAAGGGAGAGGGACTCCTGGGGGTCACTTCTCCAGTGAAAGTCCGGTCCTTCAGGTCCTGGGGGCTGCGGGTGCAGGGTCTCTCCCAGGCGTCGGGACTTAGGATTCAAAGAGTCGCGGTCAGGGGAAGCCTCGGGATTCCCTCTGCAGGCGGCGCTGTGGGGGCTCAGGGGGGACAGGTTTTGGTACTCACAGTATCAGAGTAGTCCTGGGGTCCCTCCTGAGGTGTTGGATCTCCACCAGCCGAGTCGGGGTCGCCGGGTGCAGTGTTGCAAGTCTCACGCTTCTTGCGGGGAGCTTGCAGGGTTCTTTCAAGGCTGCTGGAAACAAAGTTGCAGCCTTTCTTGGAGCAGGTCCGCTGTCCTCGGGAGTTTCTTGTCTTTTCGAAGCAGGGGCAGTCCTCAGAGGATGTCGAGGTCGCTGGTCCCTTTGGAAGGCGTCGCTGGAGCAGGATCTTTGGAAGGCAGGAGACAGGCCGGTGAGTTTCTGGAGCCAAGGCAGTTGTCGTCTTCTGGTCTTCCTCTGCAGGGGTTTTTCAGCTAGGCAGTCCTTCTTCTTGTAGTTGCAGGAATCTAATTTTCTAGGGTTCAGGGTAGCCCTTAAATACTAAATTTAAGGGCGTGTTTAGGTCTGGGGGGTTAGTAGCCAATGGCTACTAGCCCTGAGGGTGGGTACACCCTCTTTGTGCCTCCTCCCAAGGGGAGGGGGTCACAATCCTAACCCTATTGGGGGAATCCTCCATCTGCAAGATGGAGGATTTCTAAAAGTTAGAGTCACTTCAGCTCAGGACACCTTAGGGGCTGTCCTGACTGGCCAGTGACTCCTCCTTGTTGCTTTCTTTGTTCCCTCCAGCCTTGCCGCCAAAAGTGGGGGCCGTGGCCGGAGGGGGCGGGCAACTCCACTAAGCTGGAGTGCCCTGCTGGGCTGTGACAAAGGGGTGAGCCTTTGAGGCTCACCGCCAGGTGTTACAGCTCCTGCCTGGGGGAGGTGTTAGCATCTCCACCCAGTGCAGGCTTTGTTACTGGCCTCAGAGTGACAAAGGCACTCTCCCCATGGGGCCAGCAACATGTCTCTAGTGTGGCAGGCTGCTGGAACTAGTCAGCCTACACAGACAGTTGGTTAAGTTTCAGGGGGCACCTCTAAGGTGCCCTCTGTGGTGTATTTTACAATAAAATGTACACTGGCATCAGTGTGCATTTATTGTGCTGAGAAGTTTGATACCAAACTTCCCAGTTTTCAGTGTTGCCATTATGGTGCTGTGGAGTTCGTGTTTGACAGACTCCCAGACCATATACTCTTATGGCTACCCTGCACTTACAATGTCTAAGGTTTTGTTTAGACACTGTAGGGGTACCATGCTCATGCACTGGTACCCTCACCTATGGTATAGTGCACCCTGCCTTAGGGCTGTAAGGCCTGCTAGAGGGGTGACTGACCTATACTTGCATAGGCAGTGAGAGGCTGGCATGGCACCCTGAGGGGAGTGCCATGTCGACTTACTCGTTTTGTTCTCACTAGCACACACAAGCTGGCAAGCAGTGTGTCTGTGCTGAGTGAGAGGTCTCCAGGGTGGCATAAGACATGCTGCAGCCCTTAGTTACAAGGGACTTATCTGGATGCCAGGGTCTGCCAATTGTGGATACAAAAGTACAGGTTAGGGAAAGAACACTGGTGCTGGGGCCTGGTTAGCAGGCCTCAGCACACTTTCAATTGTAAACATAGCATCAGCAAAGGCAAAAAGTCAGGGGGCAACCATGCCAAGGAGGCATTTCCTTACAGGTATCAAACTTCTCAGCACAATAAATGCACACTGATGCCAGTGTACATTTTATTGCAAAATACACCCCAGAGGGCACCTTAGAGGTGCCCCCTGAAACTTACCCGACTGTCTGTGTAGGCTGACTAGTTCCAGCAGCCTGCCACACTAGAGACATGTTGCTGGCCCCATGGGGAGAGTGCCTTTGTCACTCTGAGGCCAGTAACAAAGCCTGCACTGGGTGGAGATGCCACAGCCCAGCAGGGCACTCCAGCTTAGTGGAGTTGCCCGCCCCCACCGGCCACGGCCCCCACTTTTGGCGGCAAGGCTGGAGGGAACAAAGAAAGCAACAAGGAGGAGTCACTGGCCAGTCAGGACAGCCCCTAAGGTGTCCTGAGCTGAGGTGACTCTGACTTTTAGAAATCCTCCATCTTGCAGATGGAGGATTCCCCCAATAGGGTTAGGATTGTGACCCCCTCCCCTTGGGAGGAGGCACAAAGAGGGTGTACCCACCCTCAGGGCTAGTAGCCATTGGCTACTAACCCCCCAGACCTAAACACGCCCTTAAATTTAGTATTTAAGGGCTACCCTGAACCCTAGAAAATTAGATTCCTGCAACAACAAGAAGAAGGACTGCCTAGCTGAAAACCCCTGCAGAGGAAGACCAGAAGACTACAACTGCCTTGGCTCCAGAAACTCACCGGCCTGTCTCCTGCCTTCCAAAGAACTCTGCTCCAGCGACGCCTTCCAAAGGGACCAGCGACCTCTGAATCCTCGGAGGACTGCCCTGCTTCGACGACGACAAGAAACTCCCGAGGACAGCGGACCTGCTCCAAAAAGACTGCAACTTTGTTTCAAGAAGCAGCTTTAAAGAACCCTGCAACTCCCCGCAAGAAGCGTGAGACTTGCAACACTGCACCCGGCGACCCCGACTCGGCTGGTGGAGAACCAACACCTCAGGGAGGACCCCCGGACTACTCTACGACTGTGAGTACCAAAACCTGTCCCCCCTGAGCCCCCACAGCGCCGCCTGCAGAGGGAATCCCGAGGCTTCCCCTGACCGCGACTCTCTGAAACCTAAGTCCCGACGCCTGGAAAAGACCCTGCACCCGCAGCCCCCAGGACCTGAAGGACCGGACTTTCACTGCAGAAGTGACCCTCAGGAGTCCCTCTCCCTTGCCCAAGTGGAGGTTTCCCCGAGGAAACCCCCCTTGCCTGCCTGCAGCGCTGAAGAGATCCCTTGATCTCTCATTGACTTCCATTGCGAACCCGACGCTTGTTCTAACACTGCACCCGGCCGCCCCCGCGCCGCTGAGGGTGAAATTTCTGTGTGGGCTTGTGTCCCCCCCGGTGCCCTACAAAACCCCCCTGGTCTGCCCTCCGAAGACGCGGGTACTTACCTGCAAGCAGACCGGAACCGGGGCACCCCCTTCTCTCCATTATAGCCTATGCGTTTTGGGCACCACTTTGAACTCTGCACCTGACCGGCCCTGAGCTGCTGGTGTGGTAACTTTGGGGTTGCTCTGAACCCCCAACGGTGGGCTACCTTGGACCAAGAACTGAACCCTGTAAGTGTCTTACTTACCTGGTAAAACTAACAAAAACTTACCTCCCCCAGGAACTGTGAAAATTGCACTGTGTCCACTTTTGAAATAGCTATTTGTGAATAACTTGAAAAGTATACCTGCAATTGAAATGATTCAAAGTTCCTAATGTACTTACCTGCAATACCTTTCAAACAAGATATTACATGTTATATTTGAACCTGGGGTTCTTAAAATAAACTAAGAAAATATATTTTTCTATAACAAAACCTATTGGCTGGATTTGTCTCTGAGTGTGTGTACCTCATTTATTGTCTATGTGTATGTACAACAAATGCTTAACACTACTCCTTGGATAAGCCTACTGCTCGACCACACTACCACAAAAATAGAGCATTAGTATTATCTATTTTTACCACTATTTTACCTCTAAGGGGAACCCTTGGACTCTGTGCATGCTATTCCTTACTTTGAAATAGCACATACAGAGCCAACTTCCTACATTGGTGGCAGCGGTGGGATACAAGACTTTGCATTTGCTGGACTACTCAGCCAATACCTGATCACACGACAAATTCCAAAATTGTCATTAGAAATTGATTTTTGCAATTTGAAAAGTTTTCTAAATTCTTAAAAGACCTGCTAGGGCCTTGTGTTAGATCCTGTTTAGCATTTCTTTTAGAGTTCAAAAGTTTGTAAAAGTTTGAATTAGATTCTAGAACCAGTTTTAGATTCTTAAAAAGTATTCCAACTTTTAGAAGCAAAATGTCTAGCACAGATGTGACTGTGGTGGAACTCGACACCACACCTTACCTCCATCTACAGATGAGAGAGCTAAGGTCACTCTGTAAACTAAAGAAAATAGCAATGGGCCCCAAACCTACCAAAGTACAGCTCCAGGAGCTTTTGGCAGAGTTTGAAAAGGCCAACCCCTCTGAGGATGGCAACTCAGAGGATGAAGATAGTGACTTGGAGGGAAATTCCCCCCCTCCAGTCCTACTTAGGGAGAGCAGGGCTTCTCAAGCCCTGACTCCACAAATAATAGTCAGAGAGGCTGGTTCCCTCACAGGAGAGACCAACAACTCTGAAATCACTGAGGATAACCCCAGTGAAGAGGACATCCAGTTAGCCAGGATGGCCAAAAGATTGGCTTTGGAAAGACAGATCCTAGCCATAGAGAGGGAAAGACAAGAGATGGGCCTAGGACCCATCAATGGTGGCAGCAACATAAATAGGGTCCGAGATTCTCCTGACATGTTGAAAATCCCTAAAGGGATTGTAACTAAATATGAAGATGGTGATGACATCACCAAATGGTTCACAGCTTTTGAGAGGGCTTGTGTAACCAGAAAAGTGAACAAATCTCACTGGGGTGCTCTCCTTTGGGAAATGTTCACAGGAAAGTGTAGGGATAGACTCCTCACACTCTCTGGAAAAGATGCAGAATCTTATGACCTCATGAAGGGTACCCTGATTGAGGGCTTTGGATTCTCCACTGAGGAGTATAGGATTAGATTCAGGGGGGCTCAAAAATCCACGAGCCAGACCTGGGTTGACTTTGTAGACTACTCAGTAAAAACACTAGATGGTTGGATTCAAGGCAGTGGTGTAAGTAATTATGATGGGCTGTACAATTTATTTGTGAAAGAACACCTGTTAAGTAATTGTTTCAATGATAAACTGCATCAGCATCTGGTAGACCTAGGACCAATTTCTCCCCAAGAATTGGGAAAGAAGGCGGACCATTGGGTCAAGACTAGGGTGTCCAAAACTTCCACAGGGGGTGACCAAAAGAAAGGGGTCACAAAACCTCCCCAGGGGAAAGGTGGTGAGACAGCCAAAAATAAAAATAGTAAAGAGTCTTCTACAGGCCCCCAAAAACCTGCACAGGAGGGTGGGCCCAGAGCCTCTTCACAAACCAATCCTGGGTACAAGGGTAAAAACTTTTATCCCAAAAAGGCCTGGTGTCGAAACTGTAGTCAGTCTGGACACCAAACTGGAGACAAGGCCTGTCCCAAGAAAAGTTCCACTCCAAACTCCAATCCAGGTAACACTGGAATGGCTAGTCTCCAAGTGGGATCAACAGTGTGCCCAGAGCAAATCAGGGTCCACACTGAAGCTACTCTAGTCTCTGAGGGTGGGGTGGATTTAGCCACACTAGCTGCCTGGCCGCCTAACATGCAAAAATACAGGCAGCAGCTCTTTATTAATGGGACAAGTGTAGAGGGCCTGAGGGATACAGGTGCCAGTGTCACCATGGTGACAGAGAAACTGGTTTCCCCTGGCCAATACCTGACTGGAAAAACTTATACAGTCACCAACGCTGACAATCAGACTAAAGCACATCCAATGGCAATGGTAACTTTAGAATGGGGAGGGGTCAATGGCCTGAAACAGGTGGTGGTCTCCTCAAACATCCCAGTAGACTGTCTGCTTGGGAATGACCTGGAGTCCTCAGCATGGGCTGAGGTAGAACTAAAAACCCATGCAGCCATGCTGGGTATCCCTGAACTGGTGTGTGTAAAAACAAGAGCAAAATGCAAGGCACAGGGTGAAAAAGTAGAGCTGGAGTCTGGAAGAAAGGCCCAGCCTACCAAGAGAAAAGGAAAGTCAGTTGGGAAACCAACTGCAACACAGTCAGAAAAAGAGAACCTCTCTTCTCAGGAAGAAGTTCTGCCCTCTGAGGGAACTGAGCCTTTGGAACTTGAACCTTATCAGGTTGAGCTCTTAGGCCCAGGGGGACCCTCAAGGGAAGAGCTGTGTAAGGGACAAGAAACCTGTCCCTCTCTTGAAGGCCTTAGGCAGCAAGCTGCTGAAGAGTCCAAGGGCAAGAAAAGTGGAACACATAGGGTCTATTGGGAAGATGGACTCCTGTACACTGAGGCCAGAGACCCCAAACCTGGTGCCACTAGGAGAGTGGTAGTGCCTCAGTCGTTCAGAGAGTTTATTCTGACCTTAGCCCATGATATTCCCCTTGCTGGGCATTTGGGACAAACCAAGACGTGGGAGAGGTTAGTCAACCACTTCTACTGGCCCAATATGTCCCAGAAGGTTAAGGAGTTTTGCCTCTCCTGCCCCACCTGTCAATCCAGTGGTAAGACAGGTGGGCACCCAAAGGCCCCCCTCATTCCACTTCCAGTGGTGGGGGTCCCCTTTGAAAGAGTGGGTGTGGACATAGTTGGTCCACTGGAACCTCCCACAGCCTCAGGAAATATGTACATCCTAGTAGTAGTGGATCATGCTACTAGGTATCCTGAAGCTATTCCCCTTAGGTCAACTACTGCCCCTGCAGTAGCCAAGGCCCTCATTGGTATCTTTACCAGAGTGGGTTTCCCTAAGGAGGTGGTGTCTGACAGAGGTACCAACTTCATGTCAGCATACCTAAAACACATGTGGAATGAGTGTGGAGTGACTTACAAATTCACTACACCATACCATCCACAAACTAATGGCTTAGTTGAGAGATTCAACAAGACATTAAAAGGCATGATCATGGGGCTCCCAGAAAAACTCAAAAGGAGATGGGATGTCCTCTTGCCATGTCTGCTTTTTGCTTACAGAGAGGTGCCACAGAAGGGAGTAGGATTCTCACCCTTTGAACTTCTGTTTGGTCACCCTGTAAGGGGACCACTTGCTCTTGTTAAAGAAGGCTGGGAGAGACCTCTTCATGAGCCTAAACAAGACATAGTGGACTATTGTAGGAGGCTGGACTGGCTTGTAGTGAGTACCAAGGGGTACTTGCACCTTGCACCAGGCCCAGTTATCCCTTATTAGAGTATAGGGTGTCTAGCAGCTTAGGCTGATAGATAATGGTAGCTTAGCAAAGCAGCTCAGGCTGAACTAGGAGACGTGTGAAGCTACTACAGTACCACCTAGTGTCATATGCACAATATCATAAGAAAACACAATACACAGTTATACTAAAAATAAAGGTACTTTATTTTTATGACAATATGCCAAAGTATCTTAGCGTGTACCCTCAGTGAGAGGATAGGAATATACACAAGATATATATACACAATAGCAAAAATATGCAGTATAGTCTTAGAAAACAGTGCAAACAATGTATAGTTACAATAGGATGCAATGGGGAAACATAGGGATAGGGGCAACACAAACCATATACTCCAGAAGTGGAATGCGAACCACGAATGGACCCCAAACCTATGTGACCTTGTAGAGGGTCGCTGGGACTATTAGAAAATAGTGAGAGTTAGAAAAATAACCCTCCCCAAGACCCTGAAAAGTGAGTGCAAAGTGCACTAAAGTTCCCCTAAGGACAAAATAGTCGTGTTAGAGGGAGAATGCAAGGAAAACACAAATCAGCAATGCAACAACGATGGATTCCTGTCTGAGGGTACCTGTGGAACAAGGGGACCAAGTCCAAAAGTCACAAGCAGCTCGTAGCTGGGCAGATGCCCAAGAAATGCCAGCGGTTGGTGCAAAGAAGCTCTTACTAGGCTGAAGAGCTGTGAATACTGCAGGAACGACAAGGGCTAGAGACTTCCCCTTTGGAGGATGGATCCCCCACGCCTTTGAGAGTCGTGCAGAAGTGTTTTCCCGCCGGATGGCCGCCAACAAGCCTTGCTACACGCAAATCGTGCGTTTGGCGTTTTTGGACGCTGCTGGGGCCCAGGAGGGACCAGGAGGTCGCAAATTGGACCTGCAGAGAGAGGGGACGTCGAGCAAGACAAAGAGCCCTCACTGAAGCAGGTAGCACCCGGAGAAGTGCCAGAAACAGGCACTACGAGGATGCGTGAAACGGTGCTCGCCGAAGTTGCACAAAGGAGTCCCACGTCGCCGGAGACCAACTTAGAAAGTCGTGCAATGCAGGTTAGAGTGCCGTGGACCCAGGCTTGGCTGTGCACGAAGGATTTCCGCCGGAAGTGCACAGGGGCCGGAGTAGCTTGCAAAGTCGCGGTTCCCAGCAATGCAGCCCAGCGAGGTGAGGCAAGGACTTACCTCCACCAAACTTGGGCTGAAGAGTCACTGGACTGTGGGGGTCACTTGGACGGTGTCGCTGGATTCGAGGGACCTCGCTCGTCGTGCTGAGAGGAGACCCAAGGGACCGGTAATGCAGCTTTTTGGTGCCTGCGGTTGCAGGGGGAAGATTCCGTCGACCCACGGGAGATTTCTTCGGAGCTTCTGGTGCAGAGAGGAGGCAGACTACCCCCACAGCATGCACAAGCAGGAAAACAGTCGAGAAGGCGGCAGGATCAGCGTTACAGAGTTGCAGTAGTCGTCTTTGCTACTATGTTGCAGGTTTGCAGGCTTCCAGCGCGGTCAGCGGTCGATTCCTTATCAGAAGGTGAAGAGGGAGATGCAGAGGAACTCGGCTGAGCTCATGCATTCGTTATCTAAAGTTTCCCCAGAGACAGAGACCCTAAATAGCCAGAAAAGAGGGTTTGGCTACCTAGGAGAGAGGAAAGGCTACTAACACCTGAAGGAGCCTATCAGCAGGAGTCTCTGACGTCACCTGGTGGCACTGGCCACTCAGAGCAGTCCAGTGTGCCAGCAGCACCTCTGTTTCCAAGATGGCAGAGGTCTGGAGCACACTGGAGGAGCTCTGGACACCTCCCAGGGGAGGTGCAGGTCAGGGGAGTGGTCACTCCCCTTTCCTTTGTCCAGTTTCGCGCCAGAGCAGGGGCTAAGGGGTCCCTGAACCGGTGTAGACTGGCTTATGCAGAATTGGGTACATCTGTGCCCAACAAAGCATTTCCAGAGGCTGGGGGAGTCTACTCCTCCCCTGCCTTCACACCATTTTCCAAAGGGAGAGGGTGTCACACCCTCTCTCAGAGGAAGTTCTTTGTTCTGCCATCCTGGGCCAGGCCTGGCTGGACCCCAGGAGGGCAGCTGCCTGTCTGAGGGGTTGGCAGCAGCAGCAGCTGCAGTGAAACCCCAGGAAGGGCAGTCTGGCAGTACCAGGGTCTGTGCTACAGACCACTGGGATCATGTAATTGTACCAACAATGCCAGGATGGCATAGAGGGGGCAATTCCATGATCATTGACATGTTACATGGCCATATTCGGAGTTACCATGGTGAAGCTACATATAGGTAGTGACCTATATGTAGTGCACGCGTGTAATGGTGTCCCGCACTCACAAAGTTCAGTGAATTGGCTCTGAACAATGTGGGGGCACCTTGGCTAGTGCCAGGGTGCCCTCACACTAAGTAACTTTGCACCTAACCTTTACCAGGTAAAGGTTAGACATATAGGTGACTTATAAGTTACTTAAGTGCAGTGTAAAATGGCTGTGAAATAACGTGGATGTTATTTCACTCAGGCTGCAGTGGCAGGCCTGTGTAAGAATTGTCAGAGCTCCCTATGGGTGGCAAAAGAAATGCTGCAGCCCATAGGGATCTCCTGGAACCCCAATACCCTGGGTACCTCAGTACCATATACTAGGGAATTATAAGGGTGTTCCAGTAAGCCAATGTAAATTGGTAAAAATGGTCACTAGCCTGTTAGTGACAATTTGAAAGTAATGAGAGAGCATAACCACTGAGGTTCTGGTTAGCAGAGCCTCAGTGAGACAGTTAGGCACCACACAGGGAACATATACATGCACACCTATGAGCACTGGGGCCCTGTGTGACAGGGTCCCAGTGACACATACATATAGGCCACAAACCTATGAGCACTGGGGTCCTGACCAGCAGGATCCCAGTGACACATAACAACCATACTGAAAACATAGTGTTTTCACTATGAGCACTGAGGCCTGGCTATCAGGATCCCAGTGAGACAGTGAAAACAGTGACAAACATCCTGACATACACTCACAAACAGGCCAAAAGTGGGGGTAACAAGGCTAGAAAGAGGCTACCTTCTCACAACTATGTACTTGGCCTTCGCTCTAGAATGGCAGAGTACATGGAAAAGGCAACCAAAAACCTTGAGGCCAGCCAACAGCTCCAGAAGTTTTGGTATGACCAAAAGGCTGCAATGGTTGAGTTCCAACCAGGGCAGAAAGTCTGGGTTCTGGAGCCTGTGGCTCCCAGGGCACTTCAGGACAAATGGAGTGGCCCTTACCCAGTGCTAGAAAGGAAGAGTCAGGTCACCTACCTGGTGGACCTGGGCACAAGCAGGAGCCCCAAGAGGGTGATCCATGTGAACCGCCTTAAGCTCTTCCACGACAGGGCTGATGTCAATCTGTTGATGGTAACAGATGAGGATCAGGAGGCAGAGAGTGAACCTCTCCCTGATCTTCTGTCATCAGACCCAAAAGATGGCTCAGTAGATGGAGTGATCTACTCAGACACCCTCTCTGGCCAAAAGCAAGCTGATTGTAGGAGAGTCCTACAACAGTTTCCTGAACTCTTCTCCCTAACCCCTGGTCAGACACACCTGTGTACCCATGATGTGGACACAGGAGACGGCATGCCTGTCAAAAACAAAATTTTTAGACAGTCTGACCATGTTAAGGAAAGCATCAAGGTGGAAGTCCACAAGATGCTGGAATTGGGAGTAATTGAGCGCTCGGACAGCCCCTGGGCTAGCCCAGTGGTTTTAGTCCCCAAACCTCACACCAAAGATGGAAAGAAAGAGATGAGGTTTTGTGTGGACTACAGAGGGCTCAACTCTGTCACCAAGACAGATGCTCATCCCATTCCTAGAGCTGATGAGCTCATAGACAAATTAGGTGCTGCCAAATTCTTAAGTACCTTTGACTTGACAGCAGGGTACTGGCAAATAAAAATGGCACCTGGAGCAAAAGAGAAAACAGCATTCTCCACACCTGATGGGCATTATCAGTTTACTGTTATGCCCTTTGGTTTAAAGAATGCCCCTGCCACCTTCCAAAGGTTGGTGAATCAAGTCCTTGCTGGTTTGGAGTCCTTTAGCACAGCTTATCTTGATGATATTGCTGTCTTTAGCTCGAAATGCCTCCTTGGCATGGTTGCCCCCTGACTTTTTGCCTTTGCTGATGCTATGTTTACAATTGAAAGTGTGCTGAGGCCTGCTAACCAGGCCCCAGCACCAGTGTTCTTTCCCTAACCTGTACTTTTGTATCCACAATTGGCAGACCCTGGCATCCAGATAAGTCCCTTGTAACTGGTACTTCTAGTACCAAGGGCCCTGATGCCAAGGAAGGTCTCTAAGGGCTGCAGCATGTCTTATGCCACCCTGGAGACCTCTCACTCAGCACAGACACACTGCTTGCCAGCTTGTGTGTGCTAGTGAGAACAAAACGAGTAAGTCGACATGGCACTCCCCTCAGGGTGCCATGCCAACCTCTCACTGCCTATGCAGTATAGGTAAGACACCCCTCTAGCAGGCCTTACAGCCCTAAGGCAGGGTGCACTATACCATAGGTGAGGGTACCAGTGCATGAGCATGGTACCCCTACAGTGTCTAAACAAAACCTTAGACATTGTAAGTGCAGGGTAGCCATAAGAGTATATGGTCTGGGAGTTTGTCAAACACGAACTCCACAGCACCATAATGGCTACACTGAAAACTGGGAAGTTTGGTATCAAACTTCTCAGCACAATAAATGCACACTGATGCCAGTGTACATTTTATTGCAAAATACACCCCAGAGGGCACCTTAGAGGTGCCCCCTGAAACTTAACCGACTGTCTGTGTAGGCTGACTAGTTCCAGCAGCCTGCCACACTAGAGACATGTTGCTGGCCCCATGGGGAGAGTGCCTTTGTCACTCTGAGGCCAGTAACAAAGCCTGCACTGGGTGGAGATGCTAACACCTCCCCCAGGCAGGAGCTGTAACACCTGGCGGTGAGCCTCAAAGGCTCACCCCTTTGTCACAGCCCAGCAGGGCACTCCAGCTTAGTGGAGTTGCCCGCCCCCTCCGGCCACGGCCCCCACTTTTGGCGGCAAGGCTGGAGGGAACAAAGAAAGCAACAAGGAGGAGTCACTGGCCAGTCAGGACAGCCCCTAAGGTGTCCTGAGCTGAGGTGACTCTAACTTTTAGAAATCCTCCATCTTGCAGATGGAGGATTCCCCCAATAGGGTTAGGATTGTGACCCCCTCCCCTTGGGAGGAGGCACAAAGAGGGTGTACCCACCCTCAGGGCTAGTAGCCATTGGCTACTAACCCCCCAGACCTAAACACGCCCTTAAATTTAGTATTTAAGTGCTACCCTGAACCCTAGAAAATTAGATTCCTGCAACAACAAGAAGAAGGACTGCCTAGCTGAAAACCCCTGCAGAGGAAGACCAGAAGACTACAACTGCCTTGGCTCCAGAAACTCACCGGCCTGTCTCCTGCCTTCCAAAGAACTCTGCTCGAGCGACGCCTTCCAAAGGGACCAGCGACCTCTGAATCCTCTGAGGACTGCCCTGCTTCGACGACGACAAGAAACTCCCGAGGACAGCGGACCTGCTCCAAAAAGACTGCAACTTTGTTTCAAGAAGCAGCTTTAAAGAACCCTGCAACTCCCCGCAAGAAGCGTGAGACTTGCAACACTGCACCCGGCGACCCCGACTCGGCTGGTGGAGAACCAACACCTCAGGGAGGACCCCCGGACTACTCTACGACTGTGAGTACCAAAACCTGTCCCCCCTGAGCCCCCACAGCGCCGCCTGCAGAGGGAATCCCGAGGCTTCCCCTGACCGCGACTCTCTGAAACCTAAGTCCCGACGCCTGGAAAAGACCCTGCACCCGCAGCCCCCAGGACCTGAAGGACCAGACTTTCACTGCAGAAGTGACCCCCAGGAGTCCCTCTCCCTTGCCCAAGTGGAGGTTTCCCCGAGGAAGCCCCCCCTTGCCTGCCTGCAGCGCTGAAGAGATCCCTTGATCTCTCATGGACTTCCATTGCGAACCCGACGCTTGTTCTAACACTGCACCCGGCCGCCCCCGCGCCGCTGAGGGTGAAATTTCTGTGTGGGCTTGTGTCCCCCCCGGTGCCCTACAAAACCCCCCTGGTCTGCCTCCGAAGACGCGGGTACTTACCTGCAAGCAGACCGGAACCGGGGCACCCCCTTCTCTCCATTCTAGCCTATGCGTTTTGGGCACCACTTTGAACTCTGCACCTGACCGGCCCTGAGCTGCTGGTGTGGTAACTTTGGGGTTGCTCTGAACCCCCAACGGTGGGCTACCTTGGACCAAGAACTGAACCCTGTAAGTGTCTTACTTACCTGGTAAAACTAACAAAAACTTACCTCCCCCAGGAACTGTGAAAATTGCACTGTGTCCACTTTTGAAATAGCTATTTGTGAATAACTTGAAAAGTATACCTGCAATTGAAATGATTCAAAGTTCCTAATGTACTTACCTGCAATACCTTTCAAACAAGATATTACATGTTAAATTTGAACCTGGGGTTCTTAAAATAAACTAAGAAAAGATATTTTTCTATAACAAAACCTATTGGCTGGATTTGTCTCTGAGTGTGTGTACCTCATTTATTGTCTATGTGTATGTACAACAAATGCTTAACACTACTCCTTGGATAAGCCTACTGCTCGACCACACTACCACAAAAATAGAGCATTAGTATTATCTATTTTTACCACTATTTTACCTCTAAGGGGAACCCTTGGACTCTGTGCATGCTATTCCTTACTTTGAAATAGCACATAGAGCCAACTTCCTACACACACTCAGACAAATCCAGCCAATAGGTTTTGTTATAGAAAAATATATTTTCTTAGTTTATTTTAAGAACCACAGGTTCAAATTTTACATGTAATAGCTCATTTGAAAGGTATTGCAGGTAAGTACTCTAGGAACTTTGAACCATTACTTTAGCATGTATACTTTTCACATAAAACACAATGAGCTGTTTTAAAAGTGGACACAGTGCAATTTTCACAGTTCCTGGTGGAGGTAAGTTATTGTTAGTTTTCACAGGTAAGTAAGTCACTTACAGTTTTCAGTTTTTGGTCCAAGGTAGCCCACCGTTGGGGGTTCAGAGCAACCCCAAAGTTATCACACCAGCAGCTCAGGGCCGGTCATGTGCAAAGGTCAAAGAGGTTCCCAAAACACATAGGCTTCAATGGAGAGAAGGGGGTGCCCCGGTTCCAGTCTGCCAGCAGGTAAGTACCCGCGTCTTCGGAGGGCAGACCAGGGGGGTTTTGTAGGGCACCGGGGGGGACACAAGTCAGCACAGAAAGTACACCCTCAGCAGCGCGGGGGCCGCCGGGTGCAGTGTGCAAACACGCGTCGGGTTTTCAATGGAAGTCAATGAGAGATCAAGGGATCTCTTCAGCGTCGCTGGCAGGCAAGAGGGGGGCTCCTCGGGGTAGCCACCACCTGGGCAAGGGAGAGGGCCTCCTGGGGGTCACTCCTGCACAGAAGTTCCGTTTCTTTAGGGGCTGGGGGCTGCGGGTGCAGGGTCTTTTCCAGCCGTCGGGAAATGGAGTTCAGACAGTCGCGGTCAGGGGGAGCCTGGGGATTTCCTCTGCAGGCGTCGCTGTGGGGGCTCAGGGGGGACAACTTTGGTTACTCACAGTCGTAGAGTCGCCGGAGGGTCCTCCCTGAGTTGGTTGTTCTCCACCAGTCGAGTCGGGGTCGCCGGGTGCAGTGTTGCAAGTCTCACGCTTCTTGCGGGGAGTTGCAGGGGTCTTTAAATCTGCTCCTTGTAACAAAGTTGCAGTTCTTTTGGAGCAGTGCCACTGTCCTCGGGAGTTTCTTGTCTTCTTCGAAGTAGGGCAGTCCTCAGAGGATTCAGAGGTCGTTGGTCCCTTGGAAAGCGTCGCTGGAGCAGGGTTCTTTGGAAAGCAGGAGACAGGCCGGTGAGTCTGGGGCCAAGGCAGTTGGTGTCTTCTGTTCTTCCTCTGCAGGGGTTTTTCAGCTCAGCAGTCCTTCTTCTTGTAGTTGCAGGAATCTAATTTCTAGGTTCAGGGAGAGCCCTTAAATACTAAATTTAAGGGCGTGTTTAGGTCTGGGGGGTTAGTAGCCAATGGCTACTAGCCCTGAGGGGGAGTACACCCTCTTTGTGCCTCCTCCCAAGGGGAGGGGGTCACATCCCTAATCCTATTGGGGGAATCCTCCATCTGCAAGATGGAGGATTTCTAAAAGTTAGAGTCACTTCAGCTCAGGACACCCTAGGGGCTGTCCTGACTGGCCAGTGACTCCTCCTTGTTGCTTTCTTTGTTTCCTCCAGCCTTGCCGCCAAAAGTGGGGGCCGTGGCCGGAGGGGGCGGGCAACTCCACTAAGCTGGAGTGCCCTGCTGTGCTGTGACAAAGGGGTGAGCCTTTGAGGCTCACCGCCAGGTGTTACCGCTCCTGCCTGGGGGAGGTGTTAGCATCTCCACCCAGTGCAGGCTTTGTTACTGGCCTCAGAGTGACAAAGGCACTCTCCCCATGGGGCCAGCAACATGTCTCTAGTGTGGCAGGCTGCTGGAACCAGTCAGCCTACACAGATAGTCGGTTAGGTTTCAGGGGGCACCTCTAAGGTGCCCTCTGTGGTGTATTTTACAATAAAATGTACACTGGCATCAGGGTGCATTTATTGTGCTGAGAAGTTTGATACCAAACTTCCCAGTTTTCAGTGTAGCCATTATGGTGCTGTGGAGTTCGTGTAAAACAGACTCCCAGACCATATACTCTTATGGCTACCCTGCACTTACAATGTCTAAGGTTTTGCTTAGACACTGTAGGGGCACAGTGCTCATGCACTGGTACCCTCACCTATGGTATAGTGCACCCTGCCTTAGGGCTGTAAGGCCTGCT